>NC_079189.1:286083563-286387839 GCF_029499605.1 Hyla sarda | reverse complement strand
CGTGAGAATATAGAGAAAGAGGTATGTGGGGGTAAGGCGTGAGAATATAGAGAAAGAGGTATGTGGGGGTAAGGCGTGAGAATATAGAGAAAGAGGTATGTGGGGGAAAGGCGTGAGAATATAGAGAGAGGTATGTGGGGGTAAGGCGTGAGAATATAGAGAAAGAGGTATGTGGGGGTAAGGCGTGAGAATATAGAGAAAGAGGTATGTGGGGGTAAGGCGTGAGAATATAGAGAAAGAGGTATGTGGGGGTAAGGTGTGAGAATATAGAGAAAGAGGTATGTGGGGGTAAGGTGTGAGAATATAGAGAAAGAGGTATGTGGGGGTAAGGTGTGAGAATATAGAGAAAGAGGTATGTGGGGGAAAGGTGTGAGAATATAGAGAGAGAGGTATGTGGGGGTAAGGCGTGGGAATATAGAGAAAGAGGTATGTGGGGGAAAGGCGTGAGAATATAGAGAAAGAGGTATGTGGGGGTAAGGCGTGAGAATATAGAGAAAGAGGTATGTGGGGGTAAGGCGTGAGAATATAGAGAAAGAGGTATGTGGGGGTAAGGCGTGAGAATATAGAGAAAGAGGTATGTGGGGGTAAGGTGTGAGAATATAGAGAAAGAGGTATGTGGGGGTAAGGTGTGAGAATATAGAGAAAGAGGTATGTGGGGGAAAGGTGTGAGAATATAGAGAGAGAGGTATGTGGGGGTAAGGCGTGGGAATATAGAGAAAGAGGTATGTGGGGGAAAGGCGTGAGAATATAGAGAAAGAGGTATGTGGGGGTAAGGTGTGAGAATATAGAGAAAGAGGTATGTGGGGGTAAGGTGTGAGAATATAGAGAAAGAGGTATGTGGGGGTAAGGCGTGGGAATATAGGTAGATGGAAGGGTTTCTGGTAATCATATTGTGTAATGATACTGAAGGTATTTAGTGCTCTCCAAATGATTGTGTACATGTTCTTTTATTCTTTACTTTGGAGGTTAAAAATACGGAAGTTCGATTTGGGACAGTCAAAGGTGGATGGCAGCACATCCAGGGGAGAATGATCAGAAGGAACGTAGAGGCACATAGAGGAAGAGTTGTGCCGCTGCCCATAGCAACAAATCAAATTATTATTTTCACTCTTAAACAGGTCTTGATTAATCTCCCCCCCCCCCCCCCCCATAGTTTTGTGAATGGTGATAATTCACTACTCACAGAAAGTAAGTGCCAATAGTTCTGTTGCATTAAAAGATCCATTCTATTAATAGTCACTCCTGATTGTGGATTTGTTGTCTCACTAAAACATGGCATTGTGGTCATTGCTGCCTATGACTACTGCATAAAACATTTTATAAGACAGTATCTGACCTATATACACTGGTTGACTACACAGCTATAGTTTGACATAAATCACCAGTATATATTACCTGTGAGTGGTTCCTATGCTATCCATAAAGTATATTTTAGTGAGGGTGGTGAATACATTTATGAAGTATGCCTGAATTGAAGTTTAACAATATTATCCATTGTTTTTTACATGTTTAATAATCACAATAAAAATATTTAACTGTATGTAAATATATATATTTTTCTGTGTTTATTTTCTTCACGCAGGCCAAATATATTGCCCAATACCAACCTTTTTCTTGAGGTGTCTCTGCTTGATGTAAAGGATGGTCCAGATTTGGAGCTTCTGACTGGGCAGGAAAAAATGGCCTTGGCTAACAAGAAGCGGGAACGTGGAAACTTCTTTTACCAGCAGGCAGATTACGTATTTGCTATAAACTCTTATGATATAGCTCTGAAGATTGTTAACTCAAGCTCCAAAGGTACCTACATTCTCAGAAAGTTCTTATAGGGAGTCATCATTTGTTATATCACACAACCTGAGCTCCAACATTTTCTGATAATGTGGATTTGGCACATGATATGTACACGTCTAGATTTATTAGACCAGCTGGCAGGAAGGGAGTTTTGTAACTCAAAAATTACAAAACTAATATAACGATTGGTTACTCCAAATTCAATACAAAATGCCACTTTTACTGACCACTGTAGTCTCTGAATTATTCAGCCCCTTCATGACAAGCTTCTTTAGCACTTATAAGAGCACCTTTTGCTGTTATGACCTGCTTTACATTTGATGCATTGCCAACAGCTTTTGGCAGCATTCCTAAAGAATTTAAGCCCATTTCTTACAGGCATTGGCCTCCAGTTCACTAGTATACTTAATGAAGGTGAGTTCAAAAGTCACTCCAGAATCTTTGACTACTTTTGAAATCATGCCTTGGTGGACTCTGAAGTATGCTTGGAAATCATTGCCCTGTTGGAAGGTCCACTGATGGACTTAAGCTTTCTCGCAGCAGGCATGACTTTTCTTTGCCCTACATTTCCTGATACACGGTTGAGTCTGTCTTGCCCTCCACACTTGGCAGGTTTCTAGTGCCAGAGGAGGAAGCAAAATAGCCTTAAAGCATCACTGAGCCAACACCATGTTTCACTGAAGGCAGGGTGTTCTTTTTACCATATGCTTCATCCTCCTCCAGACATGAATTGATCCATAGTACTGGAAAGTTCTATATTTTGTTTCATTTCACAGAACAGAATCTCAATGCTATTGTGGCCTAGTTTTATGCTTTTGAGCAGATTGTAGATGACCCTTCTTGTGCTTTTGTTAGCTGAGGTGCAATTCTTGTATAGGCATGAAGACTTGTACAGTATAGTATGTGCCTTACTGTACAAATGGAAACCTCAATGTCTGCAGCCACCAAATCTTGTTGCAAGTCTTTAACAGTCACATGAAGGTTTTGACCACCAACCTCCTCAGGAATCTGGTGGCAGCTTGTGATGGCTTTCTCTTTCTGCCACATCCAGGAGCAATGTAGCCAGTGGTCCTTGTAAACTATGCTTCCAACTGTATGTCTAGGAACATTTAGTTTACAGTCAGGAGCTGCACTCGCTTCAGAGACTGCTATCAACAGTTGTGCACTCAATGACAGACAATGGCAATGACCTTTTCTCATACTATCATGATTGTATAACATGCCATCAAACGTCACCGTCAATAAAGCCCTAGTTATTGCAGCAGTTTATCTCAAAATTAACTGGTGCAACTAGTGAAGCCCTTGATGCCTGAAACGTGTGCCCTCATGAGGGATACTGCTCAGGGAGTTGAAGAATTTGGAGATTGCAGTAGTCATTAAAAGTGGCATTTTTTGTTAAATTTGGAGAAACAACTTATTAGTTGTGTTCAACTATTTACATTGTTGTGTTTTTTTCCTTTTGTAAAAAGCTATAAGTTTATAAATTGGAGGTTGAATCATTTTCATTGAAACTGTATAATCCATATTCTGTTTATCATTCTTGTCTGAGGAAGTAAGCATGTGCCAATTTGCCGTCCTCTGAATCTTTCCATACCAAATAAAAGCCCTTAACCCCTTAAGGACCCAGCCATTTTACACCTCAGGACCCGGCTATTTTTTGCAATTCTGACCACTGTCACTTTAAACATTAATAACTCTGGAATGCTTTTAGTTATCATTCTGATTCCGAGATTGTTTTTTCGTGACATATTCTACTTTAACATAGTGGTAAAATTTTGTGGTATCTTGCATCCTTTCTTGGTGAAAAATCCCAAAATTTTATGAAAAATTCGAAAATTTAGCATTTTTCTAACTTTGAAGCTCTCTGCTTGTAAGGAAAATGGATATTCCAAATAAAAAAAATTTTTATTCACATATACAATATGTCTATTTTATGTTTGCATCATAAAATTTACGTGTTTTTACTTTTGGAAGACACCAGAGGGCTTCAAAGTTCAGCAGCAATTTTCCAATTTTTCACAAAATTTCCAAACTCACAATTTTTCATGGACCAGTTCAGGTTTGAAGTGGATTTGAAGGGTCTTCATATTAGAAATACCCCACAAATGACCCCATTATAAAAACTGCACCCCCCCCCAAAGTATTCAAAATGACATTCAGTCTGCGTTTTAACCCTTTAGGTGTTTCACAGGAATAACAGCAAAGTGAAGGAGAAAATTCACAATCTCCATTTTTTACACTCGCATGTTCTTGTAGACCCAATTTTTGAATTTTTACAAGGGGAAAAAGGAGAAAATGTATACTTATATTTGTAGCCCAATTTCTCTCGAGTAAGCACATACCTCATATGTCTATGTAAATTGTTCGGCGGGCGCAGTAGAGGGCTCAGAAGGAGCGACAAGGGGATTTTGGAGAGTACGTTTTTTTGAAATGGTTTTTGGGGGGCATGTTGCATTTAGGAAGCCCCTATGGTGCCAGAACAGCAAAAATCCCCCACATGGCATACCATTTTGGAAACTAGACCCCTTGTGGAATGTAACAAGAAATAAAGTGAGCCTTAATACCCCACAGGGGTTTCACGACTTTTGCATACGTAAAAAAAATAAATAAAAAAAAATCACTAAAAGGTGTGTTTCCCCCCCAAATTTCACATTTTTGCAAGGGTTAATAGCAGAAAATACCCCCCAAAATTTGTAACCACATCTCTTCTGAGTATGGAGGTACCCCATTAGTTGACCTGAAGTGCACTACGGGCGAACTACAATGCTCAGAAGAGAAGGAGTCATATTTGGCTTTTTGAGAGCAAATTTTGCTCGGGGGGCATGTCGCATTTAGGAAGCCCATATGGTGCCAGGACAGCAAAATAACCTCCACATGGCATACCATTTTGGAAACTAGACCCCTTGAGGAACGTAACAAGGGGTACAGTGAGCATTTACCCCCCACTGGTGTCTGTCATATCTTTGGAACAGTGGGCTGTACAACATTTTTAATTTGCACAGTCCACTCTTCCAAAGATCTGTCAGACACCTGTGGGGTGTAAATTCTCACTGCATCCCTCATTACATTCCGTGAGGGGTGTAGTTTCCGAAATGGGGTCACGTGTTTTTTTTTTGCGTTTGTCAAAACCGCTGTAACAATCAGCCACCCCTGTGCAAATCACCTCAAATGTACATGGCGCACTCTCCCTTCTGAGCCTTGTTGTGCGCCCCCAGAACACTTTACGCCTACATATGTGGTATCTCCATACTCCGGAGAAATTGCGTTACAAATTTTGGGGGGCTTTTTTCCCCTTTACCTCTTGTCAAAATGAAAAGTATAGGGCAACACCAGTATGTTAGTGTAAAGTTAATTTTTTTACACTAACATGCTGGTGTAGACCCCAACTTCACCTTTTCATAAGGGGTGAAAGGAGAAAAAGCCCCCCAAAATTTGTTAGGCAATTTCTCCCGAGTACGGCGATACCCCATATGTGACCCTAAACTGTTGCCTTAAAATACGACAGGGCTCCAAAGTGAGAGCGCCATGTGCATTTGAGGCCTGAATTAGGGATTTGCATAGGGGTGGACATAGGGGTATTCTACGCTAGTGATTCCCAAACAGGGTGCCTCCAGCTGTTGCAAAACTCCCAGCATGCCTGGACAGTCAACGGCTGTCCGGCAATACTGGGAGTTGTTGTTTTGCAACAGCTGGAGGCTCCATTTTGGAAAGAGTGGCGTACCAGACGTTTTTCATTTTTATTGGGGAGGGAGGGGGGCTGTGTAGGGGTATGTGTATATGTAGTGTTTTTTACTTTTTATTTTGTGGTAGTGTAGTGTTTTTAGGGTACAGTCACACGGGTGGGGGATTACAGCGAGTTTGAGCTGCCGTGCATAATTTGCTGCATTGCAAACTTGCAGCCCGATACTCACTGTAAGCCCCCTGCCCATGTGAATGTATCCTGTACATTCACAGGGGGGGGGACCTCCAGCTGTTGCAAAACTACTACTCCCAGCATGCCTGAGAATGTTTGGGAGTTGTGGTTTTGCAACAGCTGGAGGCACACGGGTTGTGAAACACTGAGTTAGGAAACAATGTTTCCCAACCAGTGTGCCTCCAGCTGTTGCAAAACCACAACTCCCAAACATTCTCAGGCATGCTGGAAGTAGTAGTTCGGCAACATCTTTAGAGCCAGATGTTGCCGAACTACAACTCCCAGCATGCTTGGAGTTGTAGTTTTGCAACATCTGGAGGACTACAGTTTACAGACCACTAATACAGTGGTTACCAATCTGTGCCCTTCCAGATGTTGCAAAACTACAACTCCCAGTATACCAAAACTGTCCAGGCATGCTGGGAGTTGTAGTTCTGCAACATCTGAAGGGCCAGATGTTACAGCACTAAAACTCCCAGCATGCCTGGACAGTAAGGACATGCTGAGGATGTGTAGTTTTGCAACATCTGGAAGGGCACAGTGGTCCAAAAACTGTGGACCTCCAGATGTTGCAAAACTGCAACTCCCAGCATGCCCAGACGCCAAGGGCTGTCTGGGCATGCTGGGAGTTGTAGTTTACAGGGTCCTATTACAGCAATGCATGTCGCTTTACGTCGACGTGCATTGCTGTAAAGGGCCCGACCGCGGCTGAAGATCTACTCACCTGTCGCCGCCGCCGCCGCCATCTTCATCGTCTGGATCCGGGTCTTCAGGGACGAAATAAGTACCGGGGCCGGTCCCCAGCACTCCCCCGTCCCCCGCCGCGTCCTCCTCTCTTCCTCCCGTCCTCTCCGGACTTCAAGGGGCCGGGCAGGATGGGAGGAAGTAACCGCCCCCCCCCTCCTGCGATTGGTCGGTTAACTAACCGACAGATCGCAGGGAATAGGAGAAGGTGGCAGGTTTGCCACCTCGCTCCTATTCTTTAGCATGGTCCTGACTGTCTGTGACAGCCGGGATCATGCGAAATTACCGGGCGGTCGGGTCCCAGAGACCCGATCAGCCCGGTATCGCCGCAGATCGCAAGGGCGATTTCCCTTGCTTTTTGCGGCGATCACCGACATGGGGGGCCTACATGGCCTCCGTCGGCATTTGCCCTGGATGCCTGCTGAAGGATTTCAGCAGGCATCCAGTTCCGATCTCTGCCCGGCGCGCGGCAGAGACCAGAAAACGCCAGGACGTACGGGGACGTCCTGGGTCCTTAAAGCCCAGGGTGCGGGGACGTCCCCGTACGTCCTGGGTCCTTAAGAGGTTAAAGGGGTTATCCAGTGGGGGGGGTTGTTTGTTTATTAAAGTTTTTTTTTACAACATTGCCACGTAAATGTGCATTAAAATAAACTTTACTTGCCTCCAGATGTGGCTCTGGTGGCCCGCTCCTGTCATTGGCTGCGTTCCTCTTATGCTCCAGAAATCATGACACCTAAGTCTGGAGTGACTTCGTTGAGGAAACCTCTGTCTGCCAGGGAAACTAATTGAACCTCTGCATATATGTTGCGTGGGTGCCGTTTGGGCTGGGGGACTGACTGTTTGGCTCTTCGAGTACCTGTCACCAAACTAAACTTTTACTATATTGTTCCTTATGTTATTATAAGACACTTTGCTATTTACTTTATCTTAAAATTTTCAACCTTTATGTTTTTAAAGTGATTGAAAAAATGGCCACTAGGGGACTCTGTTCTGTTCCCTGCTGCGAGTCAAACAGTTTGGTCTCCCCCCGGCCTGACAGGAGACTAAACTCAGGAAGTGGGTGTGGGGCATGGCAAGGCTCAGCTCTCACAAGCTTCAGTGACGTTACGCCTGCTGGGGAACACCCACTTTCTCCTGCCGGGAGCTCACACAATGTGAGCAAGGGGAAAGGTATTAAACAGAGCGTTTTAAAACTTGGGGGAAAAAAAATTTAAGGGCAGGAGGGTTGTTAGTAGTTAGGGAATATAATCTGAGTTAGTTTAGAAAATATGGTTTGATGTGATCACAGCACTAAAAGGGTAAACAGCAGACATTGGCGGGATCTCCCCGGAGGAACGGACATCTACCAAAAGAATGAACATTTTTTCAGAAGAATCCTATAGAGGTCAATGGGACCATTGACCAAAATCAGTTGTGTAAGTGGAAAGTGGCAGAATTACAACAGAAATTCAGTCTGATGTTTTTATATATTTTTTTTTTTCTGGGCAACCATTTTGTAGTGTTCTTCTCTACACATTGTGCTTTGTGCAAGTTCAAAAGGTACCTCATATACAGGGCCTCAACAGTCTAGGGACAGTTTGTTGTATAACTTCATCACCTCCGATCTCTGTTTTCTCTCTGGGTCTTTGTCAGCACTCTCTTCTCTTGCTGTTACTGTGTTACTGTCTGGTCTGGTATGCAAAAGGGGCAGTACTTTTTTTTTTTTCCTGCCCAGAACCAGGTTTCCATGCTGACGTTCCACTGCAATTGCGCACCAATTCAGAAGAGATGATAAAGAATATTTAATGGGGAATACTAGTATTTACTAAAGAAGGCCAGGAGAGGCCGCCAGGTCCTCTTTAATGTGCAGTAAAGTGTATGATTATCACTTGAAGGGTACTTTTGATATCTTTTGTTTGTGTATGGTGTACTTTGGCATATAAGTATTAAGAACCACTGGTCTATTACATAATGGAAATATATTGAATAATGGTTGTAATAGCTTTTTCTTTCAACATTAACCTTGCTCCTGTCCTTTTTTCTTCATTCTGTTTCATCTACGTTTTCATATAGTTGATTTTACTCCTGAGGAAGAAGCTGAACTGTTGGATGTTAAAATGAAGTGTCTGAATAACCTGGCAGCTTCTCAGCTAAAGCTGGACCACTTTGAGGCTGCCCTGAAGTCATGTAACATGGTGCTAGAGCATCAGCCGGAAAATATTAAAGCCTTGTTCAGGAAGGGAAAGGTAATGACCAGAATGTGATGTTGAAACTGTGTGACCATTGAGTATTAAATCATTTCTACTGAATAAAACTTGTTCTGTGGAATAAGAGCAGTTAACTATGGGGGACATTTATCAAGGTATTTAGAGCCTTTTTTAATTTTTTTTTTTGCTTACCAAAGTTGCACATGCGCCTAAGCACTTTTTTGTGCGACTTTTGTGGGTAAGCAAAAAGTTACAAACAGCCTTACCTAAGCAAATTTCAGTTTTCACTTTGGAGTGGTCAGGTATTTATGATGTGCGAAAGTCGCATGTGGGCAAAAAAAAGTCACTAACCCCCTTCAAAAAGTCGCAAGTCTGCACCAGGTCTGACCTGGAGTACAAAACTCCTGTACGTGAGCAAATTTAAAAATGTCGCTGCCGCCGCTCATCTGCCTCCGCTGGCTCCCAGAAATGTGAAACTACAGTGTAATTTCATATTTACCGGCCTGGGCTTTGATTGGCTGGTCGGTCTCGGCCAATCACAGCCCAGGCCGGTAAATGGGTAATAACAGTGTAGTTTCATATATCTGGGAGACGGCCGGCTCCGCTCCTCAGCCACCCTCCTGCCCTCAACTACCATCTATTGCAAATACTGTCATTTCGTATTTCCCGGGCGGTGCCGTGATTGACAGAACCAACCATCCAATCACGGCACTGCCCGTGAAATATGAAATTACAGTGTAGTTTCACATACCTGGGAACCCTATCACCTGCCCGCAACTACCAACGGCCCGCTAGACATTGTGACTAAAATTCCCAGCATGTCCTCACTGTTAGGACATGCTGGGAATTGTAGTCTTGCAACAGCTTACGGGCGGGTGGCCGGTGAGCAGCTTGTGCCTCCCGCTGTTATATCTTTCCCAGACAGCCAAAGGCTTCTGAAAATGACGGAAGTTGTGGTTTAGCAACAGCTGGAAGCTCCCTGTTTGGAAATGCTGGTTTATGGCCGTTTTCCCTAAGGGAAAGGCACCATAAATGTACTAACCAATTTTCTGTGTTTTTTTTCTTCTAATTTCAGATCCCTGTATGCTGAGGACTTCTTCAGAAACGGTGGACTACGTCGATAACCAGCGTATTTTTGTTTAAAATTAATAAAATGGTTAACGAGGGCTTGTGGGGAAGTGTTTTTTTGGAATAAAAGTAAAAAAAAAAAATGTTTTTTTATTTACTTTACAGGCTTAGTAGTGGAAGCTTTCTGATAGACAGTCCTTTACTAAACCAGGCTTAGGGTTAGCCATCAAAACAGCTAGTGCTAACCCCCAATTATTACCCTGGCACCCACCGCCACAGGGGTGCCGGGAAGAGCTTGTACCAACAGGCCGAGAGCGTCAAAAATGGCGCTCCTGGGCCTAGGCGGTTACAGGCTGGCGTTATTTAGGCTGGGGAGGGCCAGTAACAATGGTCCTCGCCCGCCCTGGTAACGCCAGGCTGGGTCTGCTTGGTTGATATTTGGCTGAGAATAAAAATAGGGGGAACCCTTTTTTATTTATGCTAAATATGTGTGGATGTTCCCCAACCAAGCAGCAACAGCCTGATGTTACCAGTGTGGGCGAGGACCATTGTTTCTGGTCCTCCCCAGCCTAAATGACGCCAGCCTGTTACTGCCTAGGCCCAGGAGCACCATTTTTGATGCTCCGGGCCTGTTGGTTCCGGCTCTTCCTGGCAACCCTGTAGCAGTGGGTGTCAGGGTAGTAATTGGGGGTTAGTAATGGATTCCGTCTATAAGACAGCTTCCACTACTAAGGTTGTAAAGTAAATAAAAAAAAAAACACTTTTTAAAAACTTTTATTCCAAAAAACACTCCCCACAAGCCCTCTTTAACCATTTTATTAAAATAAAAAAATAATGCTGGTCATAAACGTAGTCTACCGGATCCGAAGAAATCCTCTGCATACACGGATCTGAAATTCTAAGAATAAAAAAATAAAAAACACTGAAAATTGCTTAGTACATTTATGGTGCCCTCTCTTAGGGAAAAGGCCCATAAACCAGCGTTTCCTAACAGGGAGCCTCCAGCTGTTATTAAACTACAACTCCCGTGATGAAAAAATTAGCCCTCACACATCCCCGTATACGGAAAAATATGTGTGTGTGTGTGTGTGTGTGTGTGTGTGTGTGTGTGTGTGTGTACAGTCATGGCCGTAAATGTTGGCACCCCTGAAATTTCTCAAGAAAATGAAGTATTTATCACAGAAAAGGATTGCAGTAACACATGTTTTGCTATACACCTTTATTCCCTTTGTGTGTATTGGAACTAAACCAAAAAAGGGAGGAAAAAAAGCAAATTGAAGATAATGTCACACCAAACTCAAAAATGGTCTGGACAAAATTGTCACCCTTTCAAAAATGTGGAAAAATAAGATTGTTTCAAGCATGTGATGCTCTTTTAAACTCACCTGGAGCAAGTAACAGGTGTGAGCAATATAAAAATCACACCTGAAAGCAGATAAAAAGGAGAGAAGTTCACTTTGTCTTTGCATTGTTTGTGTGTGCCACACTAAGCATGGACAACAGAAAGATGAGAAGAGGACTTGAGAACCAAAATTGTGGAAAAATATCAACAATCTCAAGGTTACAAATCTCCAGAGATCTAGATCTGCCTTTGTCCACAGTGCGCAACATTATCAAGAAGTTTGCAACCCATGGCTTTGTAGCTAATCGCCCTGGGCATGGATGGAAGAGAAAAATTGATGAAAGGTGTCAATGCAGGATAGTCCGGAGGGTGGATAAGCAGCCCCAAACATGTTCCAAAGACATTCAAGCTGTCCTGCAGGCTCAGGGAGCATCAGTGTCAGCATGAACTATCCATCGACATTTAAATGAAATGAAACGCTATGGCAGGAGACCCAGGAGGACCCCACTGCTGACACAGAGACATAAAAAAGCAAGACTACTTTTTGCCAAAATGAATTTGAGTAAGCCAAAAATCCTTCTGGGAAAACGTCTTGTGGACAAATGAGACCAAGATAGAGCTTTTTGGTAAAGCACATCATTCTACTGTTTACTAAAAAAATGAGGCCTACAAAGAAAAGAACACAGTACCTACAGCAAAATATGGTGGAGGTTCAATAATGCTTTGGGGTTGTTTTGCTGCCTCTGGCACTGGGTGCCTTGTGTGCAAGCATCATGAATTCTGAGGATTACCAACGGATTTTGGGTCACACTGTGCAGCCAAGTGTCAAAGCTGTGTTTGCGTTTGAGATCTTGGGTCTTCCAGCAGGACAATGACCCCAAACATATGCCAAAAAGCACCCAGAAATACATGGCAACAAAGCGCTGGAGAGTTCTGAAGTGGCCAGCAATGAGTCCAGATCTAAATCCCATTGAACACCTGTGGAGAGATCTTAAAATTGCTGTTGGGAAAAGGCGCCCTGGAACAGTTTGTAAAGGAAGAGTGGTCCAACATTCCGGCTGAGAGGTGTAAGAAGCTTATTGATTGTTAAAGGAAGCGACTGATTATTTTTTCCAAAGGGTACTCCACTGGAAAACATTTTTTTTTTTTTTAAATCAATTGTCAATGCCAGAAAATTAAGCAGATTTGTTACTTCTATTTAAAAATATTAATCCTTCCAGTACTTATCATCTGCTGTATGTTCCAGAGGAAGTTCTTTTCTTTTTGAATTTCTTTTCATTTTAGGAACTGTCCGGAGCAAATCCCCAGAGCAAACCTATCCTGCTCTGGACAGTTTCTAAAATGGACAGAGGTGTCAGCAGAGAGCACTGTGGTCAGACAGAAAGGAAATTCAAAGAGAAAAGAACTTCCTGTGGTGCATATAGTAGATGATAAATACTGGAAAGAATTAATATTTTTAAACAGAAGTAATTTACAAATCTGTTTAACTTTCTGGCACCAGTTGATTTGAAAAAAAAAAAAAAGGTTTTCCAGGGGAGTACCCCTTTAACCCCTTAACGACGCAGGACGTATATTTACGTCCTGCGCCGGCTCCCGCGATATGAAGCGGGATCGCGCCGCGATCCCGCATCATATCGCCTCGGTCCCGGCGCTAATCAACGGCCGGGACCCGCGGCTAATACCACACATCGCCGATCGCGGCGATGTGCGGTATTAACCCTTTAGAAGCGGCGGTCAAAGCTGACCGCCGCTTCTAAAGTGAAAGTGAAAGTGACCCGGCTGCTCAGTCGGGCTGTTCGGGACCGCCGCGGTGAAATCGCGGCGTCCCGAACAGCTGATCGGACACCAGGAGGGCTCTTACCTGCCTCCCCGGTGTCCGATCGACGAATGACTGCTCCGTGCCTGAGATCCAGGCAGGAGCAGTCAAGCGCCGATAATGCTGATCACAGGCGTGTTAATGCACGCCAGTGATCAGCATTAGAGATCAGTGTGTGCAGTGTTATAGGTCCCTATGGGACCTATAACACTGCAAAAAAAATGTAAAAAAAAAGTGTTAATAAAGGTCATTTAACCCCTTCCCTAATAAAAGTTTGAATCACCCCCCTTTTCCCATAAAAAAAATAAAACAGTGTAAAAAAAATAAAAAATAAACATATGTGGTATCGCCGCGTGCGTAAATGTCCGAACTATAAAAATATATCATTAATTAAGCCGTACGGTCAATGGCGTACGCGCAAAAAAATTCCAAAGTCCAAAAAAGCGTATTTTGGTCACTTTTTATATCATTAAAAAATGAATAAAAAGCGATCAAAACAAAAATCATACCGATAAAAACTTCAGATCACGGCGCAAAAAATGAGTCCTCATACCACCCCATACGTGGAAAAATAAAAAAGTTATAGGGGTCAGAAGATGACATTTTTAAACGTATAAATTTTCCTGCATGTAGTTATGATTTTTTCCAGAAGTGCGACAAAATCAAACCTATATAAGTAGGGTATCATTTTAACCGTATGGACCTACAGAATAATGATAAGGTGTAATTTTTACCGAAATATGCACTGCGTAGAAACGAAAGCCCCCAAAAGTTACAAAATGGCGTTTTTTTTTCGATTTTGTCGCACAATGATTTTTTTTTCCGTTTCGCTGTGCATTTTTGGGTAAAATGACTAATGTCACTGCAAAGTAGAATTGGTGACGCAAAAAATAAGCCATAATATGGATTTTTAGGTGGAAAATTGAAAGGGTTATGATTTTTAAAAGGTAAGGAGGAAAAAACGAAAGTGCAAAAACGGAAAAACCCTGAGTCCTTAAGGGGTTAAGTAAAGGGTGCCAATAATTTCGTCTAGCCCCTTTTTGGAGTTTGGTGTGACATTATGTCCAATTAGCTTTTTTTCCTCCCTTTTTTGGTTTAGTTCCAATACACACAAAGGGAATAAACGTGTATAGAAAAACATGTGTTACTGCAATCCTTTTCAAAAAACAACAGGAGGAAAAGATGTCGCATGATGTATTTTTCCTCCTACTATTCTCCCCGGGTTCCCCCACGGACCTCACACTGTTGTGTCACAACGGCAGTGTAAAAGAAGCCTAAGTTTGATATAATTTCAACTGTATGGACATACAGAATACATAGAATGTGTGTCATTTTTACCGAAAAGTGTATTGGGTAGAAGTGGAAGGTCCTAAAAATTACAAAATGGCGTTTTTTTCTTCCATTTTTGTCTCACAAAAATGTTTTTTTTTTTTTTTTTTTCCCCGCCATAGGTATTGTGGTGAAATTATTGCTGTCATAACAAAGTAAAATTGGTGGTGCAAAAAAACAAGGCCTTATATGTAAGGTGGAAATTTGAAAGAGACCCTCATCTTTCCCATACACCCTAATTAAAAGTGCAATCTTTATTGATATTTTCGCACAATAACTAAGTTAAAATGTTAATTCGCTCCATCCTGATCTGATTACAATAATTGGACCATCCAGTCTTGAGTACTGAATTCATGAAATCATACAAGGTGCCTGCAGAAACAGTGCCTGCACTAATTGAAAAGCTCAGGACAGGGCTTATGTGTTAAAACTTAAATGGCCCCCCTCAACATGTTTCGCTACCTCAGTAGTGTTGTCAAGAGGCAGACGGGCACTGAGTGAAAATTGCCTAGACGGGGGTTCTTATCACCTCCCATTCTGAGGTCACAGGAAACTGTATTGGGGAATAAGCCAATAGGAACAAGCTTACAATGATTGATAAGTTTATTCATCAATAGGAGCATGTAAAAGAATAGCCTATCAGAGCCTGAGTAACATTCTGCCAATCCGGGCTAATGTTCTGTGATTGGCACCTATGTAAGGCCAATCACATCAAAGGTCCTATTCAGTAGACTTCCGTACCTTCTCCTGGGTGTCGCATCCGGTTGTGACATGCTGCGCAGGAGAAGCTGCGCTAATAGTTAATAGAACTTGCCGAGCCCGTAGATCTTCACAGTGCGACTGCGCGATCTACACCGAGCTCTCTCATACTTCCGGCTGCGCACAGAGTTGTGTGCCGGGACTCCCTTTCCGTCTTACATACAGGTGGGGGAAAAATATCAGAGAACACTTGGTTAAGAGTTTTTACTCGGAAGCCCCTAGCGGCACATGGCTCAGGTCAATTATCATCGGATCTTTTCCTTGCGGTAATTGTTCTTTTTGCCATCTAGTTCCTAAAACAAAAGAATTTGTGAATCCAATTGATGGACGCAAATATACCATCAGAGAGTTCATTAATTGTCAGACGACAGGTGTCGTATATGTTGCACGTTGTGGATGCCCGATGATATATGTAGGGAAGACCATTCAACAGCTGAGAAGGAGGATTTCCCAACACATCAGCACAATTCGGTCAAGAGCAGAGACACCCCTGGCAAGGCATTTTTTACTCCAGCATGGGGGAGATTGGTCAACCATCCAATTTTTTGGATTGACGAAAGTACAGTTGGGCCCAAGACGGGGTAACCTAGATAAAAAACTTCTTTGTGAAGAGGCTAAGTAGATATATAGACTCAGATCCATGTCTCCCCTGGGCCTAAATGAGGGGTTCACATTTACCCCTTTTATTTAGATGAGGGGTTTACATTTATCCCCTTTTACCTGTCATGACCAGATGCACTCTTTCAAATTAATTCATTTCAGTCATTTCGCACCTTTGCCTTTTGAGGTCAGAGCAAATATGAAAGAAATATGAGGGGAATCTGTCAGATTAAAACTTTTCCCAAATAGGATAGAATTTTTTCAAAAATTTCCTTTATCCATATTATCACATTGTAGGTCAATAGGAACATTAAGTAATAGAACATGGAAAGCTAAAAGCTGTCCGCTCAAAACTTAGTATAAGCATGCACATCGTATGATACATGAATATGTACCCTTATCTAGTGGATATCTGAGATAAAACCAGCCTAGCCTAGAATAGCTCTTCGGAGCGCTAATATAACACAATAGTGACCATTAATATCCATCTGGTCCATTGTACTAGCTATTCCAACTAATATGTTAATAATAATAAGATCCAGGCCTTTTAGGATCAGGGATGAAGTATATGCAGCATAAATGGCTCTAACCAATTCATTGGACTCTTTATCCTGAGAAGAATGAAAATACGACTAGAGAGCCTTCAGGGACATTTATACCACAAACTATTCATAACTAAGATACAGGACTCCCCTTTTGAAGAAACATCTCCACAAAAATAAAATTGAAACCAAAAAGTTTTGAGTAAAGATTTTATTAATCTGTGATTAAGCTATAATACTTACCTGCCGAGACGAAGTTCTCGCGCATCTATACTGCGCATCTATGTTTTCATCTAAGTCCCGGCGCACAACTCTGTGCGCAGCCGGGAAGTATGAGAGAGCTCGGTGTAGAAGGCACAGTCGCACTGTGAAGATCTACGGGCTCGGCAAGTTCTATTAACTATTAGCGCAGCTTCTCCTGTGCAGCACGTCACAACCGGATGTGACACCCAGGAGAAGGAACGGAAGCCTACTGAATAGGACCTTTGATGTGATAGGTGCCAATCACAGAACATTAGCCCGGTTTGGCAGAATGTTACTCAGGCTCTGATAGGCTATTCTTTTACCTGCTCCGATTGATGAATAAACGTATCAATCATTGTAAGCTTGTTCCTATTGGCTTATTCCCCAATACAGTTTCCTGTGACCTCAGAATGGGAGGTGATAAGAACCCCCGTCTAGGCAATTTTCACTCAGTGCCCGTCTGTCTCTGGACAACGCTACGGAGGTAGCGAAACATGTTGAGGGGGGCCATTTAAGTTTTAACACATAAGCCCTGTCCTGAGCTTTTCAATTAGTGCAGGTGTTTCTGCAGGCACCTTGTATGATTTCATGAATTCAGTACTCGAGACCGGATGGTCCAATTATTGCAATCAGATCAGGATGGAGCAAATGAACATTTTAACTTGGTTATTGTGCGAAAATATCAATAAAGATTGCACTTTTAATTAGGGTGTATGGGAAAGATGAGGGTCTCTTTTGGGTAACCTTCTAGTAAATTGGATTAATTCTCCACCTTCCATACACCTGTCTCAAATAAGGTATGTGGAAATTTGAAAGAGTTAGGATTTTAAGGTGAGGAAAAAAAAATTTCTCAAAAATAAACCCTGTGTCCTTAAAGGGGTTAAAATATAAATATATAATCTCAAACATTTTTGCAGAGGAGATGAGGTGGGGTTATAAAGTTGTGTTGTGGAGTCATTTATTGTTTTTTGCTTATGTGTGCTAAAAAAATGGTATCTAAAAGTGATTTATTGTTTTTTGCTTATGTGAGCCAAATGTATCAACCCCCTGTGATAGTATGATAAATATATCACACATAAGCAAACGCCAAATCAAGAAAAAATTGTTTAACCAAGCCACGATGATAAATGTGCCCGTATATTCTTTCTGTAAGATGATTAAATGTATGCTACTTGGAGACAAGTAAAAGATCTGTACATCCTTCAATATGGTGTGTATATGTATATAATTTATGAGGATGATGATAGATGAGGATTATGGATGTTATACATTGCTTGTATAGGATCAAAGTCTGCACTACTCTTATGGGATTCTGTTGTATAACATAAATTATGTTAAATAGCAAATTACTGTTCTATCTGCTTGTCTCCTTTAAAAGCAGAATCCATGACTGTAGTATGGACAGGGCCTAACAACATGTATAGTATTCTGTTTTTGTTTTATTTTTGTATGTGTGTGTGTATTTGATGTATTTTTTTTTAAGTTCCACTAGATGTCTCCCTTGCATAGAGCGATTTTACCTATATTTAACTGGATTGGTGAGAACTGATAAATGACTGTCCATCCATAAGAACCCCACACTTGCCACTTGTACTTGGGTGTGACTATGGTTAGGAGGAGTTTAGATGGAATGGCAACAGAACATGCATGCTGCTGATAGGTACAGCTCTAGGATAGTTTCAGAAACAGCCAAGAGGGAACGCTCGAGTAGTGTATGTTGCAGTGTTCTTTATAGTGAAATGCTATTGGCTGTGCCCTTAACCCCTTAAGGACCAGGCCATTTTACACCTTAGGACCAGAGCGTTTTTTGCACATCTGACCACTGTCACTTTAAACATTAATAACTCTGGAATGCTTTTAGTTATCATACTGATTCCGAGATTTTCGTGACATATTCTACTTTAACATAGTGGTAAAATTATGTGGTAACTTGCATCCTTTCTTGGTGAAAAATCCAAAAATTTGATGAAAACTTTGAACATTTTGCATTTTTCAAACTTTGAAGCTCTCTGCTTGTAAGCAAACTGGATATTCCAAATACATTTTTTTATACACATATACAATATGTCTACTTAATGTTTGCATCATAAAATTGACATGTTTTCACTTTTGGAAGACACCAGAGGGCTTCAAAGTTGAGCAGCAATTTTCCAATTTTTCACAAAATTTTCAAACTCGCTATTTTTCAGGGACCAGTTCAGGTTTGAAGTGGATTTGAAGGGTCTTCATTTTAGAAATACCCCACAAATGACCCCATTATAAAAACTGCACCCCCACAAAGTATTCAAAATGACATTCAGCCAGCGTTTTAACCCTTTAGGTGTTTCACAGGAATAGCAGCAAAATGAAGGAGAAAATTCACAATCTTCATTTTTTACATACACATGTTCTTGTAGACCCATTTTTTTAAATTTTTACAAGGGGTAAAAGGAGATTTATATCTCTTATATTTGTAGCCCAATTTCTCTCGAGTGAGCACATACCTCATATGTCTATGTAAATTATTTGGCGGGCGTAGTAGAGGGCTCAGAAGTGAAGGAGCGACAAGGGGATTTTGGAGAGTACGTTTTTCTGAAATGGTTTTTGGGAGGCATGTCGCATTTAGGAAGCCCCTATGGTGCCAGAACAGCAAAAAAAAAACATGCCATACCATTTTGGAAACTAGACCCCTCGTGGAACGTAACAAGGAATTAAGTGAGCCTTAATACCCCACAGGTGTTTCACAACTTTTGCATATGTAAAAAAGAAATAATTTTCACTAAAATGTGTGTTTCCCCTTAAATTTCACATATTTGCAAGGGTTAATTGCAGAAAAGATCCCCAAAAATTTGTAACCCCTTCTCTTCTGAGTATGGTGGTACCCCATAAGTTGACCTGAAGTGCACTACGGGTGAACTACAATGCTCAGAAGAGAAGGAGTAATATTTGGCTTTTTGAGAGCAAATTTTGCTAGGGGGCATGTTGCATTTAGGAAGCCCCTATGGTGCCAGGACAGCAAAAAAAAAAAAACACATGGCGTACCATTTTGGAAACTAGACCCCTTGAGGAACGCAACAAGCAATTGAGTCATAAAACCCCACAGGGGTTTCACGACTTTTGCATATGTAAAAAAAAATAATAATAATTCACGAAAATATGTTTCCCCCCAAATTTCACATTTTTGCAAGGGTTAATAGCAGAAAAGACCCCCCAAAATTTGTAACCCCATAAGTTGACCTGAAGTGCACTACGGGCGAACTGCAATACTCAGAAGAGGAGTCACATTTGCAAACTTTGCTGAAATGGGGGGGGGGGGGGGAACATGTCGCATTTAGGAAGCCCCTATGGTGCCAGGACAGCAAATAAAAACCACATGGCATACCATTTTGAAAACTAGACCCCTTGAGGAACGTAACAAGGGGTAAAGTAAGCCTTAGTACCCCACAGGGGTTTCACGACTTTTGCATATGTAAAAAATAAAATAAAAATTTCACTAAAATGTGGGTTTTCCCCCAAATTTTACATTTTTATAAGGGTTAATAGCAGAAAAGACCCCCCCCCCCAAAAAAAAAATTTGTAAATACATTTCTTTGGAATAAGGACATACCTTAATTTTTGATGATTTTCGCTCCGCGGGTGCACACCAGGTCTTGGAGTGGGAGGTCAGTCAGGGGCCTTGAGCTTATTATAGCAGCCAGGATGTGGGACCCCCCTCAAGGAGCATTAATGGGGGGGAGCACTGAGCCCTAAAATAGGGGAACACGGCCCGTAACTGGGGTAGACAGGTGGGGTACAGAGGCCCGTAATATGGGGTACAGTGGGCCAGAAAACTATAAATTATAAAATAATAAAACAGGATATGTTCCCAGAATGATGACCCAGAGCATAGCCAAAACTAAAAAAAAAAATATGCCCGCCCCAAACCCTATGCTCTGAATCATCATTCTGGGAATGTGATGTGTGTGGCCGTCCCTAACCTGTTGCCTCAAATGCGCACCCGCTCAGGTGGAGAGAGAGAGAGCGCTGCGCATTTGAGGCAACATAAAAAAGTCCCCGATGTTTGTGACTCAGTGACCTATGACCCATTTTTGAAAAAAACACCCCCAGAGGTCTTATCAGGTTTTTTTTTTTTTCAGGTTTTTATTGGGCAATTTAGTGATTTATGGGGTTTATATTTTGGAATGTACTCTGGACTTGGTACATTGGTCAAATTATGGAAAATTCTAATGAAAAGGGAAAATTTAGTGCTCCATGGAAGTGTGATACTCCCTTATTCAGACTATGCAGAGGCCCGGATGATTGGGGCAAGTATCACACTGATACCTGGTGTCCTTCCGCATCCCCTTCCTGTAACACACTCTGCATTTTTTCTGGGATCGCCCTTCCTTCCAGTGGGGGGGGGGGATGTCACCTGGAAAGTGTTGGCCTGGGACGATCCTGGCGCCTATAACTCCAGACCCTTGGGAAGTCTGGCCTGATCTTTCCCGGTCAGAAAAGATCAGGAACCTTAGGACTTCTTCTTGGTACTGGAGGAATGTCCCTGTGTTGCCAGCGTACTGGGATAGTACAAAAGCGTTGTACATGGCAACCTGTACCATGTAGACCGCAACTTTTTTGTACCATGCCCGTGTTTTCCGCATGGGGTTATATGGCTTGAGGACTTGATCTGAGAGATCAACTCCCCCCATATACCGATTGTAGTCCAGAATACAATCGGGCTTGAGGACCGGTACCTATTGGCTGGACGATCTTCGGCCAATAGCAGCGTTGCTGGGGCGGTGACAGTATTGCAACGGCAGGTGATTGGCGGTGTACTGTACACCACTGATCACCATTTATTTCCAGGTCATCGGGTCACAAGTGACCCGAATCGCCGAAGATCGCTTGCGTGATTTCGCAAGTGATCTCCGGCGATCGCCAATATGCGGGGGTCCCGGGACCCCCCTCGGCATTTGCACGGCATGCCTGCTGAAGGATTTCAGCAGGAATGCCGTTCCGATCTCTGCCCGGCGCGCGGCAGAGACAGGAGAAACACCAGGACGTCAGGGGACGTCCTTGGTCCTTAAAGCCCAGGGTGCGGTGATGTCCCCGGATGTCCTGTGTCCTTAAGGGGTTAAAGGGGTATTCCAGGATTTTTTTTTTTAATTTGACTATGCTACAGGGGCTGTAAAGATAGTGTAGTTCATAATATAGTGTCTGTACCTGTGTGTGACGGTTTTCTCACAATTCTTATGTGATTTTCATGCCAATATTAATTTTTAACAGCATACAAAATGACTGCTGTGTTGGATTTTTCCCAGCTTGCAATGCGGTGGAGACCTGACTCACTAGTCAGCTGATGACAGGGAGCCTATCTGCTTCAATGGGTGGATAGAGCAATCTGCAAGTAATGCTACAGCTGGAGGCACCCTGATTGAAAACCACAGGTCTGCAGCTCATTTATGTTTCAATGGGTGGGGTAGCTGATGTGTGGGAAGGAGGAAAATGGTATCATGGGATTTGTAGGCAAACAAGAAAACTGGAAACAGGAAATACAAGTTCAGAGAAAGCTAGCCACAGTGTTATGGTAATCTTACAGCATAGCCATTTAGCCCAAAACAAGTGCAGATCCTTCCTAAGCATGTCAATTACTGTCTGCCAGGTACGTACCAAAATCACCTTATGCTGGATAACCCCTTTAATTTGTACAGATTTTAAAGGAGCACTTCAGTTTTTTATTATTATTCAGCTAGTCATCTATTTTATATAATTTGGCTAATAGTAGCTCATTTAGTTGTTACTTTCTATCTAAAAATTTCTGGAATACTTTTTCTTTATTTTGGTCTTAGTGACTCTCTGAGAAATTGTGTTTATGTGCTCTTAATGGGAGTTCCTATTACAGCCAGCAGAACTTCCTGTATGATGAAGCTGCATGAACTGTTCACATAACGGGGAGACTGAAATTTGCATTAGAGTTACTAATAATGATTATACACTATAACTATCCACAGTTATAATGTATTTGATGACAGTTCAGCCTCGTTGGTTATATTCTTAGCTTACTTAGGAGACTTTAGGGATGAGGATTATAACACAGTTTCACCTAGCTGGCAAAGATGGCACTGGCTGTAGCTACTGATGGGATGCTGTGGTGATGCTTCATGGGATTGATAGAAGATTTGAAATCTTAGTCAGGGTGGTGGCTATTCATAAGTCACATGATTCATTTGTTGTAATAAAATGTGGGGATACAGAAAAGCTGGGATGAAACATTAAAATGCAGGAGTGGTGGTGGTGGTGGTTATGCAGCATATGTGGAAAAAAACTTTTTATAAAAAAATAAATAAATTAAAGGGGTTATCCACCATAAGGTGACTTTAGTACGTACCTGGCAGACAGTAATGGACATGCTTAGGAAGGATCTGCGCTTGTCTGGGGGCTAAATGGCTATGTTGTGAGATTACCATAACACTGTGACTAGCTTTTTGTGACCTGGTATTTCCTGTTTGACTTTTCTTTTTTTGACTACAAATCCCACAATTCCATTTTCCTCCCTCCCACACATCAGCCACCCCACCCATTGAAACATAAATGAGCTGCATCCATTCAAATCAGTGTGGTTTTCAATCAGGGTGCCTACAGCTGTTGCATTAGTTGCAGATTGATCTCTCTCCCACCAAGCGATCGCTCCCCCCATTGAAGCAGACAGGCTCCCTGTCATCAGCTGACTAGTGAGTCAGGTCTCGGCCGCATTGCAAGCTGGGAAAAATCATTTTGTCATTTTGGATGCTGTTAAAAAATAAATATTGGAGTGAAAATCACAGAAGAATTGTGAGAAAACCGTAACACACAGGTACAGACACTATATTATGAACTATACTAACTTTACAGCCCCTGTAGTGAAATAAAAATAAAAAATACAAAAAAAATGTAAATACTTAATACTAAAAAAAATGTAAATACTGTTGTGATTGACTTTTGTACCTTTTTATGCACAAGAGGAAATTCTGTAGTTTAAATCACTTTGATATGTTCTCCCTGTTGTCCCTTTCCACCTCTGTTGTTGAATAAGGTAGGAGAATGAACGTGTTAAAGGGGTACTCCGGCAGAAAACATTTTTTTTAGGTCTTAAAGGGGTATTTCAGGAATTTCTTTTTATTTGACTATGCTACAGGGGCTGTAAAGTTAGTGTCGTTCATAATATAGTGTCTTTACC
Source organism: Hyla sarda (assembly GCF_029499605.1). Taxonomy (NCBI): domain Eukaryota; kingdom Metazoa; phylum Chordata; class Amphibia; order Anura; family Hylidae; genus Hyla; species Hyla sarda. The sequence goes on along the minus strand of NC_079189.1, from coordinate 286,364,332 downwards.
TATGTTTGATGGTTTTCTCACAAATCTTCTGTGAGTTTTCACTCCAATATTTGATTTTACCAGCATACAAAATGACTGTTGTCTTCCCAGGTTGCAATGCGGTCGAGACCTGACTCACTAGTCAGCTGATGACAGGGAACCTGTCTGCTTCAATGGGTGAAGGGATCAATCTGCAACTAATGCAACAGCTGTAGGCACCCTGATTGAAAACTACGGGTCTTTGAATGGATGCAGCTCATTTATGTTTCAATGGGTGGGGTGGCTGATGTGTGGGAGGGAGGAAGATGGAATTGTGGGATTTGTAGTTAAAAAAAAAAAAAGTCAAACAGGAAATACAAGTTCACAAAAAGCTAGCCACAGTATTATGTTAGCCCCAAGACAAGCGTAGATCCTTCCTAAGTATGTCCATTACTGTCTGCCAGGTACATACTAAAATCACCTTATGGTGGATAACCCCTTTAAGTCAACTGGCTCCAGAAAGTTAAACAGATTTGTGAATTGCGTCTATTCAAATCTATTAATCATTTCAGTACTTATTAGCAGCTGTATACTTCAGAGGAAATTCTTTTCTTTTTGGATTTCCTTTCTGTCTTTCCCCAGTTCTCTCTGCTGATGCCTCTGTCCATGTCAGGAACTGTAAAAAGCAGGAGAAAATCCCCAAAGCAAACCTATGCTGCTCTGGACAGTTCCTGACATGGACAGAGGTGTACGCAGAGAGCACTGTGGACAGATAGAAAAAAAATTAAAAAAGAAATACAACTTCCTCTATAGAAAACAGCAGCTAATAAGTACTGGAAGGATTAAAGGTGTTATCCACCATAAGGTGATTTTGGCACCTTCCTGCCAGACAGTAATGGACATGCTTAGGAGCTTAGGAAGGATCTGTTCTTGTATTTGGGTTAAATGGCTGTGTTGTGAGATTACCATAAAGCTGTGGCTTTCTTTTTGTGAACATCAGTATTTCCTGTTGAAGTTTTCTTTTTACTACAAATCCCAGAATTCCACTTTCCTACCTCCCACACACCAGCCACCCCACCCATTGAGATAGATACAATGAAAAAGGTCAATGCTTTCTAATCCGGGTGCCTCCAGCTGTTCCACCCATTGAAGCAGACCAGGCTTCCTATCATAAGCTTACTAGTGATGTCAGGTCTCGGCCGCACTGACTCCTGTCTCGGGAATTTCCCAGGATGCATTTCAAGACCAGCCGTAAGAGACAGGTAAAGACACTATATTATGAACTACACTAACCTTACAGCCCCTGTAGCATAATCAAATAAAAAAAATTACTGGAATACCCCTTTTAAGATTTAATAGAAGTAATTTACAAATCTGTTTAACTTTCTGGCACCAGTTAATTTAAAAATAAATAAATAAATGTTTTCCACCGGGGCACCCCTTTTAAGCCAACAAAGCATTGCATACACTGTAGTATATGCACTGCCGCTTGCTACTTGCTCCTGGCTCAGTGACTGTTGAGTGAGTGATGATGCATACAGATTTGTATGAAGCTCCGTTTGCTTGTATCTCGACTCCACAAGCAGCACAGGTAAGAAGCAGGTGTTTCTGGTGATTGCCTGTGGCAGGAGCTAAGGAAAAATGGTAGCCATGATAGAAATATACTCTGCACATCTTGGATTCTGTACCTGGAATTCTGATGTAAGGCTCTGCTAAGGAGTTTGTCTATTAAAAGAAACAACCTGTCTAATAAATCAGCTGATAATATAATGTTATATGCTCAGATCTCTCCCATCTCAGCTCTGCTCTGTCCCTTGTAGCTGTGACATCAAATCATATTCAGAGCTCCCTGCACCCGTCACTCCCTACTGTCTGCTCAGGAAGAGACCTGAAATGTGAAGGGGGAGCTCACTTTACTGCTCATATTTTGAAGCAGAAAAAAGCCTTTCAATGTCACAGTAGTTTTTTAGAACTGGTTCACTGCTGTCTGAGAAACACTTCCTGCTGGCTTAAAATCTAATGAGCAGTAATATAAGCTTCCTCTCTTCCTATAAATGGTCTGGTCCACAGCAGACAGGAGCAGAGGGTGGAGCAGGGATGGAGCTATGCTTTCAGAGAGTGTGACCCAGCTAAAAGCCAGACACTTTGGGACACCATATACAAGTTTTCTTAAGTTGGACAACCCCTTTTTAACGTCAAGTCCAAGAAGAGAGACAGTCGTAGCACAGTTGATGCAGTTGGTCAAGAGTGTCTGATTGAGGTGAGGGCACAATGCAAGTTGGAATGAGAGGTACTTCGCCTAGATACAAGTGAGTGTCTGTATGCAACTTTGTCTGTATACAGTACTGTATGCAACTCTGTTACCTGTACATTAACCGTGTGTATGCAACTCTGTTACCTGTACATTAACTGGCTATGACCTCCTGGTTCACCTATTTGTTTGACATGAACTTAATGGTGCAGCAGGGATAATGTATCAAAGATATATGGACTACAGAACTGCCTCTGGGGTACAAAAGTCCATCAAAACAGTGATTTATTTGTAGTCAATAAAATATATTTTATAATCTAAGTTTTGGACCCCTATTGTGTTAAAAAAAAAAGATATTCCTGGAATAAGGGCTCCTTCACATTTATACCAAGCAGTACACCAGGAGATACATTTAAACAGTACCTAAACATATTCTGTGGTATACCAATAGACTTCTATTATGCCAAGGTATTCAGGAGTATGTCACTTTTGGTTACGATTTGTCCCCTGTATGATTGTCTTTGGTATAGAAGAGTTCTGAACACACCTTTTCTTTACTTACTTTTTTATCCTTAATAAGGGAAGGTAAAAAATTCATATGTATATACGTTTAAAATGTAGTGTATACATTTAGTTTTGTTTTTTTTTTACTTGTTTTACAGTTTTGACAGCTGTATATGTAAAAAAAAAAAAAAAAAAAATTTGACACCAATTGGTCTTGTTTTGGTACAGATGTTTGTGGTATACAAAAAATGTATGTGTGTGGTACAGATGTAAACCTACCCTAGCCCCTTAACCCCTTAAGGACCCGGGCTTTTTCCGTTTTTTCATTTTCAATTTTTCCTCCTTAACTTTAAAAAAATCATAACTCTTTAAAATTTTCACCTAAAATTCTATATGATGGCTTATTTTTTGCGTCACTAATTCTTCTTTGTAATGACATTAGTCATTTTACCCAAAAACCTATGGTGAAATGGGGAAAAAAATCAATGTGCGACAAAATTGATGAAAAAACACTATTTTGTAAGTTTTGGGGGCTTCCGTTTTTACGCAGTACATTTTTCGGCAAAAATGACACCTTATCTTTATTCTGTAGGTCCATACAGTTAAAATGATACCCCACTTATATAGGTTTGATTTTGTATCACTTCAGAAAAAATCATGAATACATGCAGGAAAATGTATACGTTTAAAGTTCTTCTGACCCCTATAACTTTTTTATTTTTATGTGTTCAGGGTGCTATGAGGGCTCATTTTTTGCACTGTGATCTGAAGTTTTTGTCGGTACCTTTTTTGTTCTGATCAGACTTTTTGATCACTTTTATTCACTTTTTTGTGGTATAAAAAGTGATCAAAAATGCGCTATTTTGGACTTTGGAATTTTTTTTACGCGTACGCTATTGAACGTGCGGTTTAAAAAGCGGTATATTTTTATAAATCGGACACTTCCGCATGTGGCGATACCACATATGTTTATTTTTATTATTATTTACACTGTGTTTTTTTTATTCTTGGAAATGCCGGGTGATTAGGGGAAGGGATAATTGAAAGGGTTAATGATTTTTTTTACACTTTTCTTATGCAATATTATAGCTTCTATAGGGGGCTATCACATTGCATTAACTGATCTTTTACACTGATTGATCCATCTCCATAGGAATGAATGCTCAAGCCTGGATCTCAGGCTTGAAGCATACATTCGGAGCATACATTCGGCGATCGGACAGCGCAGGAGAAGGTAAGAAGACCTCCTCCTGTGCTACAGCTGTTCGGGATGCCGCGATTATACCATGGCAATCCCGAACAGCTCCCTGAGCTATCCGGGCACTTTTACTTTCGTTTTTAGCCGCGCGGCTCAGCTTTGAGCGCGCGGCTAAAGGGTTAATAGCGCACAGCACCGCAATCAGTGCCACGCGTTATTAGCGGCGCGTCCCGGCTTCACTATGATGCCGGGCCCGCCGCGATATGATGCGGGGTCACCGTGTGACCCCGCGTTATATCGCAGGAACAGGACCCAGGACGTAGCCATACGTCCTGGGTCCTTAAGAGGTTAAGGACACAGCTTATTTGGCATTAAGGACACAATTTTCATTTTTGCATTTTTGTTTTTCCTCTTCTCCTTTTTAAGAGGCATAAATCTTTTATTTCTCGGTCGCTCTTCATTGGAGGACACCTTACTGATGGGTATATGCTCTTGCCACTAGGAGGCACTGACATCCCCAGACCTGGTCTTTTTTTTTTAATTATTTTCGAGGAAGGGCTGTTTAGTTAGGTTCTTTACTCCCTTTTGTTTTTCCTTCTTCAGGTGGGGGTTCAGGAGCATAGCGCTACCTGTTCCACCATATGCGATTAAGGGACACAGATATAGAGTCTGTACTGTCAACCCCTTCTCGGCAACGGCCATTGCCTGGAGGTTGTACCTTGGGCGGCGGAAACCGTGCAGACTACAGTCTCCAGGTACTGGAGAAAAGGGGACAGTTAGATAGGCGATAACTGTGCACCTATGTCATAGGTGGGAGGGCGGGAGACCTAGGAGAACTGGATAGAAACCCTGCCCTCCCACCTATGACAAAGGGGCAGTTATTGCCTATCTGACTGTCCCCTTTTCTCCAGCACCTGGAGGTGTACTTTTTCAGCTAGACTGTTGTCTGCACGGTTTCCGCCCGCATCGGTCTCTGATCCCAGGGCTGCTGCGGGCATAGCCAGGATTCCCGTACCTCACTGCTGGGGTGAGGGATCTGGAGGAGGGTCCCTACAGGTACACGGGATTGATGCCAGTCACACAGTCCTTTGTCTGCTGGGTCTTCTACACCACCAGGTCGCCCATTGGATAGGCCACACTCCAGTACCCCGCTTTCTGTGGGAGGTTTAATGGAGTTATTCTTTGCTACCAGTCAGCCAGACGGTTGTCCGCATGTCTTACTACTACGTCGGGTCAACTACCATACACTTTCCACACCGTGGACGCTAGTTCAGGTAATCCACTTCCAAGGTGTAGTTCCAAGTGAGTCGCCCCATGTTGCTCCATGGGCCTGATACAATGCACCACATACTGCATTGCGGGGTTCCCTACTTTACCAGGTCCCTCTCTGCATTCTTGCTGCTCTGTCTGAAGGCTGATATCTCTCTCTACTGTGTGTTTCCAAATGCGGGACCCACCGTGGCCATGGTCCCTATGCCACATAGCCAGACTGTGTCTGCATGGTTTTCTAATTCACCAGGTCACCTCCCCCGTTCCTGCCTTTACTGCGGCTGCAGTCCGGTGTCTCTCTTTCCAGGTGAAGTTCCGCAAATGTGTCTCTATGGGTTCATGCGACCTTTTTCTACCTGTAAGTTGGACTGTGTCTGCATGTTTCCTGGACCACATACATACTTCATCTCTTCAGTCTGTGCTTACTCTTGGTGTCTCAGGTTCCAGGGACTTTCTCAGCAACAGCAGCAACACTCTGTTCCCCTTTCTATGGTTGCAATGTTGGTCTGCTAGGGGCATACCTTCCTTCCTGCCGGTCCTTTGGATATCTGCGGTTTCTTCCGTGTCTGCAGTCTTGGTACCCCACTACTACAGTGAGGTACCCATGTCTGTGTCCCTACATATGCTAAGGTCACTCTGCACATGTAGAGCCCACCTTTCCTTCTGTTCGGTGGGGTGTGCCTCGGGGCTTAATGTAATTTTGTTTCCACAGGTCTGCGGCGGTTGAGTACCTCTGTTCGGGCACGGTCCCTGATGGGGCGACAATCAGTTCAGCCCCTCCCTCTGCCTCCAGGTATCTTTCCGGGGTTTCTGTCCAGGGTGGCTCAGGCACCTACTCTGTTGCCTTAGTCATTGTCCGGAATGGCTCTCAACGCGTTTGTTTGTGTGTCTGTGTGGTGCTTCTTACTTGCATTCGTAGTCATGTCTTGTATTTTTGCCCAGCTCCAGTGTACAGGATTCAGATCCCTCTAGGGACACGAGGTGGCTCCTCCATACTGCGATGGGTTGTTGCAAGAGTCCTGGGGGCTACGTCCACCCAGTACTTGTCGCTTGGCTGTGGGGCGGTACTTCCCTGCTCCTACAGTGCCTGATGCACTTTGCCAATCCCCTTTCCACAGGGGGTACGGGGATCGGGGAGCTTGGCATGGTCAGTACCTGAGTTTCATCTCGACCACCCCTTGTTTCCCCTCCACTAGGGGGACCATTTCGTTGAGCATTTTCTCTGTTCCCGCTATATAGGTGGGGTATCTGGCTGGGCCCTTGTTTTTTGCAGAGAGCAATCAACAGAGCTTTTTGCTGTCTAGGCTTGTGTGCTTACTGCCCACCATTGCAGCCTGGCTCTCTTTCTGTTTCTTGGTTATCTACTGCTACTCACGCAGCCTTGGCACTCTTCTCTGTTGGTGGAGTTTATGTAATCATGTATGGCCCAGCGACAGCTGGTCTAGCCACCCTCTGTTGTTTGGGTCCTACCATTGCTCTTCTCCTTCAGCACAATCTCCCTGGAAGGGGGTGCTCTGACACCATAGTCTTCTGGAGTAACCTTCCTGTGCCCAGCACCTGAGAGTCCCAGCTGGGTTCACCTATGTTTCCCCCTCCGTTCCCGTTCTGGTAGGATGTTTCTTCAGAGTGGTCTGGTCCGCTCTGACTACTGGGGTCCAAGACCGGTTAGTCTCCTTGGCTTGGCCCGTTTTAGGATGCTGTGGTGGGCCTTCTTTTCAGGCAGCTCTCCTGGTTCTTTGGGCCTTGGTGATGGTTGGGGTCTCAGGCATGTGTAGTGATCCGGCCCAGACTCCTCCGCGATCTCCTCCGCGGTCTTTCTGTACTGCACTTCTTCATGTCTAGATATACAAGTTTGCCGCTCGATGAGTTTTGCGGATGTCGGTTTTCCTCACTCTTCAGGTGTGAGTCTGCCAGGAGAATCGTAATCCTCCAATTCCCATGTGTTCTGGGATGCTCCTTTTCGGGGTAGTCCTCTCGTTTATTGTCTGTTTGATTTTACAGGTTTGTCTTCCAGGTGACTCAGACACCTCCAGTTTCCATGTCGGTCTCTCCTGTGTCCGGGATGCCCCCTTTTCAGGGCATTCCGCTTCTTTCTTCCTTCAGGGTCCATGTCCTCCCAAGTTAGAGGGTGTTCCGGTCATCCGGATTACACAAGTCCAGCTACTGTCGCCTTCCAGGTGCTCATGACGGGCCCCTGGGACAGGGGTTTTGGGTCTGCAGCTGTTCGGGTCTTTGTTTTCATCACCAGATCTCTCTAGAGCAGACTTCATTCTTTTTTTCCTGTGATTTCTGGTCTCCACCTCCTGTGCTCACCTTCTGCTCAGGCGTACACTGCTCTCCCTGCTGTGTTCCTTGGAGTTGTTTCCTATCTGCTTCCGGGATGGTTCCTGTCCATCTGGCTTCCTGGTCGACCTTTTCTTGTCTCTCTATATAGCCCGGGTGTCTTGAATCTCTACAGAGGACGGTCCATTCCTTTGGTATCCTAGTCCATCTCCATGGATGGGGGATCTTCTGGGAGCTCAGTTTCTGGGCCTAGTTTGTCTCTAGCCCTGGGGGCTCGTCCACAGGCCTTGTGGACACATGAGTTTGGTCTCAAGACTGATTCCCTTTCTCTGGTGGTTGTTTCCTGCCCCCCCCCCCCCCCCCCTAGGAGACTGCTTTGGTACGTCCCATCAGTAAGGTGTCCCCCAATGAAGAGCGACCGAGAAAAGGAGATTTTTTTTTTGTACTCACCGTAAAATCTTTCTCGTAGCTTTCATTGGGGGACACCGCACCCACCCATTTCTTCAATTTTTGTCCGGATGATCTTTTCCGGTTGTTGTTGTTTTTTTTTTTTTTTTATCCGGGATTCTTTCTCTGGTCCTTCGGCTATGTTCTTTGTTGGCTTCTCCTACTGCTTTGTGACAAAATTTATTAACTCACTTCCAGTGGGCAAGTATATCCTGCCAGGGAGTAGCCGACTTCTTTTTTTTCCTAGTGTCAGCGCCTCCTAGTGGCAAGAGCATATACCCATCAGTAAGGTGTCCCCCCAATGAAGGCTACACGAGAGAGATTTTACAGTGAGAACAAAAAAAAATCCTTTTTCCCACCTACAGACCTACATAAGGGTTTGCATTTTTTATTTTTATTTTTTTACGTGACCAATTATACTTTGTACTTTTTATTTTACCATAAAATGTACAGCAAGACCAAAAAATCATAATTTTTGGTAGAAATTTAAAAGAAAACTGCAGGTTTGGTTTTTACACAATGCCCTTTATGGTAAAAATTATACATTTTCTTTATTCTGTAGGTCAATATGATTAAAACAATCACCAATTTTATATAGTTTTTGTTATTGAAACACAAACAGAGTGAAGACCAGCTCACCCCGCCCCGGGCAGCAGAGCACGGCCAGGTGCTGGACGGCACCAGCCAGTAACAAAGGAACGAAAAGGAAGACTGATCCAGCTCTATGCAGATAAAATCAACTTTAATCCATAGGACAAGGAAGGTACAAGTAACGCATTTCAAGCGCTGTACACGCTCTTAGTCATACAACTAATGCATGGTACATGTTGGTTTTTATAGAGGGGGAGCAATTCCGGCTGATCACAGGTCATGTGACCGGCCGGAATTAACTCCTTACAAGTAAAAGGCAGTATAATCAAAATAGATGATCTGAATATCAGCAAAAATTGATATTGGTAACTACAAAAAATACGTGTCTATCTAAATAACATATGATCCATGAAGGGAGAAAAAGAGAAAAAATACAAACATGAATAAGTATAATAGCAATAAAGTTATTATTGTGGAACAATATAACTGTCACATAAATGAACAAAGGATGTATACCTGGCACATCCTTTGTTCATTTATGTGACAGTTATATTGTTCCACAATAATAATTTATTGCTATTATACTTATTCAGGCTTTGTATTTTTTCTATTTTTCTCCCTTCATGGATCATATGTTATTTATATAGACACATATTTTTTGTAGTTACCAATATATCCATTTTTGCTGATATTCGGATCATCTATTATGATTATACTGCCTTTTACTTGTAAGGAGTTAATTCCGGCCGGTCACATGACCTGTGATCAGCTGGAATTGCTCCCCCTCTATAAAAACCCGACATGTACCATGCATTAGTTGTATGACTAAGAGCGCGTACAGCGCTTGAAACGCGTTACTTGTACCTTCCTTGTCCTATGGATTAAAGTTGATTTTATCTGCATAGAGCTGGATCAGTCTTCCTTTTCGAGTTTTTGTTATTGTACTAACTTTTTTTTTTTTTTAACAAAATTTGTATGAATAAAATTGTCCTTTTCTGACCCCTATAACTTTTTTATTTTTCTGTATACAGGGATATATGGATATAATCTGTATTTTCTTTTGGTATTTCAGTTTTTTGATGGGACTTTATGATCACTTTTTGTAAAAACAAAAAAAATTCTGATACACGATGCGATTAAAAAGCTGTATTTTTGGTATTTACATTAACTGCGTTTACTGTGCGGGTTTACTCGGTTTACCGCGCAGGATCATAAACATTATCTTTTAATAGTTTGGACATTTGGTTAATTTTTTTTAAACTTTTTGCAAAATGGGAAAATAAACTAGATTTTATTTTTTATGAGGAAAGGAGGGCCTTTTAAATGCAATAATTAGATTGCTTTCACTGTATTATGGTATGCTTATGGCATAGCAATACACAGTGTGATCTGTGATCCACTGATACAGCCTAGCTAAGCCAGGCTGCATCAATGAGTCGTGATTGGTAGCAGCGGGTACAATAAGCTCCACTTAGCTACTGCCAAGCTTTACTTTTGTGTTTAGATGCCGTGATAGGCATTGATTATAGCATCTAAAGGGTTATTCATGGGCAGCCTGTAATTTGCAGTGAGTGTCAGGCTACTAATGGCAGCTCCTGTGCTCGCTTGTCCCATGGGACAAGGGAGTATCTGTACGCCCAATGTCTCAAATGGGTTTAAATGTATTTCCCCCAAATAAAGCCCATTTACACACTTCAACATTGATATTGTAATGCAAAGAAGGTAAAGTCGTGGAACTATTGCAATCACAGGACCAGTAGACATGTTGACCAGTTAAGGACACAGCAGGTTATGGTCTTGAGGACACAGCCTATTTTCATTTTTGCAGTTAAGTTTTTTCTCCTCACCTTTTAAGAGACCTACCTATTTTTTATTTTTGTCAACCATAGAGCTATATATTATTTGCTTGACTAATGGTACATTGCAATCACACTTTTTTTTTATTTGACACCTTAATTTATATGCAGTTCACTTTACAGTAAAACTGACACAGTATCTTTATTCTGAGGGTCAATACAATTAAAAGGATTCAAATATTTACATAGCTTTTGTGTTACAGGCGCTGCGCTCGCTTCATGCACAGCAGACCAGTTTAACCGTAAAGTGCACTGCGTAAAAACAAAAATCCTCAAAGTTGCTAAATTGTGTTTTTCTAAGTTTTTACACACAATGTTGGTTGCACCATACATTTCATTGTAATATGAAAGCTGTCATATGTTATGGTAAAATAAAAAGTATAATTGGTCACAAAAAAAAAAAAAACAAGCTCTCATATGGGTCTGTGGATAGAAAATTGAGAGTTATGCCTCTTAGGTGAGAAGCAAAAAAGGAAATTGGCTGTGCCATATTAAGCAATATGTGGCCTGGCGTTGTTGCGTTGAAAAACTGCTCCATGGATACTTCGGAGAAATGCACCATTTGTTCTACGACCAAATTAATGTAACGAAGAACTGAAATGGGACCATGCCAACTAACAGGAGGCATTACACAATCATACTGTACTGACTTGATCTCATTTATGGGGTGTCATGTGGCCTAAAAAATTTGTGGCTTAACAAATCTGGAATTTATACCATTGAAGCAATTCCTACAGATCTGAGGTAGGTGCTTCAAAATTTTATAATTTGCAGATCTTAGTGATACCTACTACTTCCTCGATTTGCATAATCTTATGTTTTGTCCTTCTTGGTGTTGCCATGTCAGTGTTCGAATATATTTTTTAATCCTGTGTATTGTCTTAAATTTATTTAGAGAACCTATTTCGACCAAGTCACAAAAGAACGGTTTCTGTGTATGGTTTTAATCTTCCAATTCTCTGTGTGCAGGTCCTGGCCCAGCAGGGGGAATACAGCGAGGCTATAGCCATCCTGAGGAAGGCCTTAAAGCTAGAACCATCGAATAAGGTACTCAACAGAAAATAATTCCTATTCTCTTTTAAGTAAAACTATAGGACAGATATATAAAAACTTTCTAAAGGAAAACCTGTTGATGGTAAGCAATCATGGCATCAGCAGTTCTTGCTTAAAAGCACCATAAGAAATGAAAGCTGCACTGTAATTGGCTGCTAGGGAAATACCACATCAGGTTATAATGCTTTAGTCACTAAAGCATTATAGCCTGATGTGGTATTTCCCTACCAGCCGATTACAGTGCAGCGCCCCACTGCAGCTGCACTGAAAGGGGTACTCCGGTGGAAAATATATATATATTTTTTTTATCAACTGGTCCCAAAAAGTTACAGATTTTGTAAATTACTTTTATTTAATCCTTCCAGTACTTATCAGCTGCTGTATACTACAGAGGAAGTTTGTAGGCAATAGAAGAAAGAAATGTCCAGAGTAGGAAGGTGCAGAACGGAGCAATTTATTGTACAAGGACATACTAAGTATGACTAAGGCAAAACGGAGCAATTTATTGTACAAGGACATACTAAGTATGACTAAGGCCCAGTTGTAGGGCCAAAACGCGTCTCAATTGTCCACTATGTCCTTGTATCGAGGTGACTTTTTGCAATAAATTGCTCCGTTCTGCACCATCCTGCACTGGACATTTCTTTCTTCTATTGTCTACAAGCTTCAGGCATAGCCCACGCCAGTCCGAGTGCTTCGGGCTACAAGGGAGAGAGCTGAGAATCTGTGTTTGCGTACTACAGAGGAAGTTGTAGTTATTTCCAGTCTGACCACACTGCTCTCTGCTGACACCTCTGTCCTTGTCAGGAACTGTCTAGAGCAGGAACAATAACAAATCTCTCCTGCTCTGGACAGTTCCTGACAAGGACAGAGGTGTTAGCAGAGAGCAGGGTGGTCAGACTGGAAAAAACGACACAACTTTCTCTGCAGCAAACAGCTAGTAAGTACTGGAAGGATTAAGAATTTTATATAGAAGTAATCTACAAATCTGTTTCACTTTCTGGAACCAGTTGATTATAAAAAAAATTGTTTTCCACCAGTGCCCCTTTAATGAATAGTAGAGACACAGTAAGTGACCGTTTCTTACTGTGTCTCTGTAGAGGCTTTGGGCTTCTAGCATTGAACAGCTTCTCCCCTCCCTGGGCCCACCTCCTCATCACTCACAGTGATGCACAGCCTGGCCAATCACTGTCCATCCTGCAAAGCTGCCTGTCTACTTCCTGGTGATGATAGTCAGTCACTAGAGGCTGCAGTGAAGCCAGACAGTCTGGTAATGTCCTAAAGTCTGGTCATTTATTACAGTTTGCTACGGTCTTCCGGTAATGTACTGTAGTCTGCTAATGTCCCCTGGTAGTATCTTACAGTCGGCTCATGTCTCCTGGTAGTGTCCTAAAGTCAAATGTCATACCTTTAGTACCCGGACTCTGTCTAAAATAGGTCCTGTACAGGACGCATATCACACACATTTTATACAATCCACTCTTCCCCTCTGTTGGAATACTACAAATCCTAGCATTGCCTGATAGCTGCAGGCCCTCTAGAACTTTTGGGATTTGTAAATCATTTTTTTTAACCCCTTAAGGACTGAGACCTTTTTCACCTTAAGGATGCAGTCCTTTTTTGCAATTCTGACCACTGTCACTTTATGCATTAATAACTCTGGGATGCTTTTACCGATTATTCGGATTCCGATCTTGTTTTTTCGTGACATATTCTACTTTCACACAGTAGTAAATTTTTGTCGTTACTTGCATCCTTTCTTGGTGAAAAATCCCCAAATTTCATGAAAATCTTGAAAATGTTGCATTTTTCTAACTTTGAAACTCTGTGCTTGTAAGGAAAATGGATATTCCAAATAAATTATATATTGATTCACAAATACAATATGTCTTCTTTATACTTGCATCATGAAGTTGACATGTTTTTACTTTTGGAAGACATCAGAGGGCTTTAAAGTTCAGCAGCAATTTTCCAATTTTTCACAAAATTTTCAAAATTGGAATTATTCAGGGACCAGTTCACTTTTGAAGTGGATTTGAGGGGGTCTTCATATTAGAAAAACCCCATAAATGACCCCATTATAAAAAACTGAACCCCCCAAAGTATCCAAAATGACATTCAGTAAGTGTGTTAACCCTTTAAGTGTTTCATAGGAATAGCAGCAAAATGAAGGTTCTTGTAGAACCAATTTTTGAAATTTTACAAGGGGTAAAAGGAGTAAAAGCCCCCCAAAATTTGCAACCCGATTTCTCTCGAGTAAGGAAATAGGTGGATGTCAAATGCTCTATGGGTGCACTATAAGGCTCAGAAGGGAAGGAGCGACAAAGGGATTTTGGAGAGTAAGTTTTTCTGAAATGGTTTTTGGGGGGCATGTCACATTTAGGAAGCCCATATGGTGCCAGAACAGCAAAAAAAACTCCTACATGGCATACTATTTTGGAAACTACACCCCTCAAGGAACGTAACAAGGGGTCTAGTGAGCCTTAACACCCCACAGGTGTTTGACAACTTTTCGTTAAAGTCGAATGTGTAAATGAAAATTATATTTTTTTCATTAAAATGCTGGTTTTCCCCCAAATTTTACATTTTTGCAAGGGGTTATAGGAGAAAATGCCACCCAAAATTTGTAACCCCATCTCTTCTGAGTATGGAAATACCCCATGTGTGGACGTCAAGTGCATTGCGGGCGCACTACAATGCTCAGAAGAGGAGGAGTCACATTTGGCTTTTGGAAAGCAAATTTTGCTGAAATGGTTTTTGGGGGGCATGTCGCATTTAGGAAGCCCCTATGGTGCCAGAACAGCAAACAAAAACACATGGCATACTATTTTGGAAACTACACCCTCAAGGAACGTAACAAGGGGTACAGTGAGCCTTAACACCCCACAGGTGTTTGACAGATTTCCGCTAAAGTTGGACAGGTAAATGAAAAATTAGATATTTTTTCACTAAAATGCTGATGTTACCCCAAATTTTTCATTTTCACAAGGGGTAAATGGAGAAATGTGTAACCCCATTTCTGAGTATGGAAATACCCCATATGTGGATGTAAAGTGCTCTGCGGGCGAACTACAATGTTCAGAAGAGAAGGAGCGCCATTGAGCATTTGGTGAGAGAATTTGGTTGGAATAGAAGTCGGGGGCCATGTATGTTTACAAAGCCCCTTGGTGCCAGAACAGTGGACCCCCCAAAATGTGACCCCATTTTGGAAACTACACCCCTCACAGAATTTAATAAGGGGTGCAGTGAACATTTACACCCCACTGGCGTTTGACAGATCTTTGAAACAGTGGACTGTGCAAATGTGGGGCGTAAATGCTCATTGTACCCCTAATTACATTACGTGAGGGGTGTAGTTTCTAAAATGGGGTCACATGTGGGGGGTCCACTGTTCTGGCACTATGGGGGCTTTGTAAACACACATGGCTTTCAATTTCGGACACATTCTCCAAAATCCCAATGGCGCCCCTTCTCTTCTGAGCATTGTAGTTTGCCCGCAGAGCACTTTACATGCACATATGGGGTATGTTCTTACTTGCTTTTTTTTCCTATTCTCCCTTGAAAAAATGAAAATGTAGGATAACACCAGCATTTTAGTGAAAAAAAAATATATATTTTTTCATTTTCACATCCAACTTTAACGAAAATTTGTCAAACACCTGTGGGGTATTAAGCCTCACTATACCCCTTGTTACATTCCGTGAGGGGTGTAGTTTCCAAAATGGGGTCACATCTGGGTATTTATTGTTTTGCGTTTACGTCAGAACCGCTGTAAAATCAGCCCCCCTCCTGTGCAAATCACCAATTTAGACCTCAAATGTACATAGTGCGCACTCACTCCTGAGCCTTGTTGTGCGTCCGCAGATCACTTTACAACCATATTTGGGGTATTTCCGTATTCAGGAGAAATTGCGTTACCAATTTTGGGGGTCTTTGTTTTCCTTTTATCACTTGTGAAAATTAAAAGTATGGGGCAACACCAGCATGTTAGTATAAAATGTAAATTTTTTTACACTAATATGCTGGTGTAGACCCAAACTTTACCTTTTCATAAGGGGTAAAAGGAGAAAAAGCCCCCCAAAATTTGTAACACAATTTCTCCCGAGTACGGAGATACCCCATATGTGGCCCTAAACTGTTTCCTTGAAATACGATAGGGCTCCGAAGTGAGAGAGCACCATGCGCATTTGAGGCTGAAATTGGGGATTTGAATCCGCCACAAAAATACCCCACGGCAGTGTTTCCCAAACAGGGTGTCTCCAGCTGTTGCAAAACTCCCAGCATGCCTGGACAGTCAGTGGCTGACCGGCAATACTGGGAGTTGTTGTTCTTCAACAGCTGGAGGCTCTGTTTTGGAAACGGCGCCGTACAAGACGTTTTTTTATTTTTTTTTATTTGGGGGGGGGGGGGACTGTGTAGGGGTATGTGTATATGTAGTGTTTTACTTTTTATTTTGTGTAGATGTAGTGTAGTGTAGCTGTTGCAAAACTACAATTCCTAGCATACACTGACAGACGATACATGCTGGGAGTTATAGTTATATAACAGCTGGAGGCGGTCCTGCCGCCCGGGACCGCCGCGCTGTATCCTGACGAGGGACCGATCCTGCTGCTGCTGTCGCCGCCACTGATCCTGAGGGGACCCTAGCTGGACAAGGGCAAGGTAGGAGACCCCCGCCGGCGTCTATCTCCGCTCCAATCGCCGTCCCGGTCACCGCCCAGCAGGTCCGTGATTGATCGGTCGTTCCGACCGATAAATCACCTGATTGTGAGGCGGTATCCGTGCCACCTCACTCCTGCTGGGTATGGGTGAATGGGGCTGTCTCGGACAGCCCCATTCACCCTTTTTTCCCGGGTCAGCGGGTCACCAGAGACCCGATTTGGCCCGGAATAGCGCAAATCGCCGGTCTGAATTGACTGACGATTTGCCGCGATCGCCGACATGGGGAGGCCCTCTTCTCAACTCTGGGCCAGCCCCGGACTAGTGACGATGCATTGACGCCACTGCAAGGGATGTCCCTGCACAGCAGACATCCGTGACGTCAGAGGTGTCCCTACGCAGTGTCAATGCAGCGTCACTAGTCCGGGGCCGGCCCGGAGCGGAGAAGAGGCCCTCCTGTTGAAGATGGATGGCCCAGACCGGCTTGCCCTCCCCACCGGAATTTGGATGGTCCCTGCAGCGTAGATAATTTTCATGCATGTAGTTATGATTTTAATTAAATGTAAGAACGGGTGTTCAGGATGTGCCATAAAACGTAACCTTTAATAAATCACATAAATGATAAATATACAGTGATGTATGGTACGGGGAAAATTGTAAGAAAAATTTG
This sequence comes from Hyla sarda, assembly GCF_029499605.1. NCBI lineage: Eukaryota > Metazoa > Chordata > Amphibia > Anura > Hylidae > Hyla > Hyla sarda. The sequence goes on along the minus strand of NC_079189.1, from coordinate 286,347,593 downwards.
GTACAAACTGGAATTGATCTAGTTTGATCAGTCCAGAAAGGATCAAATACTGGAGTCCAGTAGATGCTCAGATAACTTGCACATTCAGATTGATAGGAGCGAGGGGGAAAAACGCGGACTCGTTTCTACCACCCTGTAAAGGGTGGCGTCATCAGGGAAGTATTTAATAATTAACAATGTAGACCATAAATGATAAAGCTGATAAAAGCAATAATAACCTCCCTATATGTTATGAGAGAAAAGTTATCACATATTAAACATTATAGACCAACTATTGGTAAATTGGTAGTTGCATGACCAATCTAGTGTATTGCTCCAGTACAATACCTTTCCCCATCAGCCAATCACTGGCTTGACACGTGACACCACTGCTGCCAGTGATTCGCTGAAAACGGTTTGTTTTTCTTCAATTTTGGCCCACAAATATATATTTTCTGGTTTCGCCGTAGATTTTTGGGTAAAATGACTGACGTCATGACAAAGTACAATTGGTGGTGCAAAAAACAAATCATATGGGTCTGTAGGTGTAAAATTGAAAGGGTTATGATTTTTAAAAGGTGAGGAGGAAAAAACGAAGGTGCAAAAACTGAAAAACGCTCAGTCCTTAAGGGGTTAAAAAAAAATTTGCTGGTCGACATAAAGACGACCTATGGCTATAAGAAGATTATGCCAAGCGTGTGGTGACAGCCAGGTGAGGAGTACAAAGACAAGTGTGTCTTCCCTACAGTCCAGCATGGTGGTGGAAGTGTCATTGTCTGGGGGTTCCTGAGTGCTGCTGGCATTGGGGAGCTACAGTTCATTGAGGAAACCATGAATGCCAACATGTAATCTGACATACTGAAGCAGGCCCCTCCCTTCGGGGACTGGGCCACAGGGCATTATTCCAACATGATACCGACCCCAAACACACCCCAAGACAACCACTGCCTTGCTTAAGAAGTTGAGGGTTAAGCTGATGGACTGGCCAAGCATGTCTCCAGACCTAAACCCTATTTTGCACCTGTGGGGCATCCTCAAACAGAAGGTGGAGGAGCTCAAGTAGGAGGAATGTAAGAGGACTAGTGGCACCTTGTGAAGCTCTGTTAAACGCCATGCCCAAGAGGCTTAAAGGGGTACTCCGGCCCTAAGACATCTTATCCCCTATCAAAAGGATAGGGGATAAGATGTCTGATCGTGGGGGTCCTGCCGCTGGGGACCCCGCAATGTCTCATGCAGGCACCCACCTGTGGCAGCTGCACAGAGCGATGTTCACTCAGGGTCTGAAGGGTCACGACTACGGGGCCGGAGTTTTGTAAAGTCACGTCACTTAATGGTGCTGTTGAGACGATGTATGTCAGAGTCCAGAGTAGTGCGGACACAGCATAGTATAGAAGCCGAGCTTACTTTGCTCACTCCACTGGAATTGTTTAACGATTACTCTGACATTGTTGTTAATGTTGCAAGATTAGCTAATATGGTTTGTACGTACAAATCTTTTTCCTATGCAAACCCTGCACATATGTGCCAACTGACTGCTACATAATAAAATTTAAAAAAATGAGCACTTAGATTTTTTTTAAGAGGACGCATGTGTTATTCCATCCTTACTAAGCAGTGGTAATGTTTTATATTTTAAATGTTTACAGACAATCCACGCTGAGCTCTCTAAATTGGTAAAGAAACATGCAGACCAAAAGAATGTAGAAACTGCTATGTATAAGAAGATGCTTGGAAACGTCAGCACTTCCACCAGCAAGCCCAGCCAAAAGCCTTCTTGGGTAAGAGGCAACAATACTTGTCTGATTTTAGAAAGTTCCAGTGATTATTCATCATCTAGACAACATGGTACCTTTCATATATTTGTCTGTGTTTCTATAATGTTAATGTGTTTTTATCCTCTGGTACCAAACCCCTAAAGAGCTGAACAAAATTTGGAAACAGGGCTCACTTCTTGAAGCAGAGTTCTGTCAATTAAGCAAAGATGGAGATTGGAGGGTGGGGGGTTAGGGGCAAGGATGCGTTCTTGCACTCAGCCCTTTTTTGACACTTTACATGAGAATAAAAGCATTTTTCTACACTATGGAAACAGACAGATATATTAAAGGCACCAGATTTACAAATCTGTTTCACTTCTTGGCACCAGTTCATTAAAAAAAAAAAAAGTTTTCCAGCTAAGTACCCTTTTAAATCTTTAGTGTCAAATGTTTAACAGATCCTGTACGTGTGAACGCACCCTAAAGGGTTAGTCCCTACTTGCAAATTATCCATGAATTTTAGATCCTTTTATCAAAAGGATCTCCTGACAGGTCGGTGTTTGAATTTTGGAGCATCTTTTCTCATAATTCTGTGTTAAGCCATTGCTCGGGTATTCCCTCTAGATGTTTTTTGAATAAATTGACAGCTTGGTGTTACCAGTTTGGGGTGTGTCCCTACACAGTCTAATATTGTGCAGTCAGTGCTAAACATTTCAGAGTGGATAGGGAATATTAAAGGAGTTATCCAAGAAAAAACTTTTTTTTATAGATCAACTGGCTCCAGAAAGTTAGACAGATTTGTAAATTACTTCTATTAAAAAATCTTAATCCTTTCAGTACTTATGAGCTTCTGAAGTCAAGGTTGTTCTTTTCTGTCTAAGTGCTCTCTAATGACAAGTGTCTCGGGAACCGCCCAGTTTAGAAGAGGTTTGCTATGGGGATTTGCTTCTAAACTGGGCGGTTCCCGAGACAGGTGTCACCAGAGCACATAGACAGAAAAGAACAACCTTAACTTCAGAAGTTCATAAGTACTGAAAGGATTAAGATTTTTTTATAGAAGTAATTTACAAATCTGTTTAACTTTCTGGAGCCAGTTGATATATATAAAAACGTTTTTTCCTGGATAACCCCTTTAATACCCATTTGTAATTTTATTTGTAAATATTCAGAAGCAATAGCAGAGGAATGACACAACTTCATTATGAGAATGGACGTTCTAGAATTCTTGCATGGTGAATACTTGATAAAGAAAATATGCCAACAAGCCCTTTAAATGGTGTATAATTATTATTATTTTTTTCCAAATACATTGGCTGTACAGGAAGATTAGGAGCCAGACCTGGTCAGCTTTATTGAATAGTTCGGATTCATTACGGATGTCACAATCCTGCAAGTTTACTGCTAATCCATGTGAATGTATAGACCAAATCTTATATTTATTTCAGTGTGCAAAAAAGATGTTTGTAACAGAGGTTTTGCATATAACAGTCTGGCTCTTCATTGCCTGGTAACTCTACCATTAACTATTTATTTCAACAGGATTGTTTTCTTGACATGTTCTTTAAAGGGGTTATCCAGGAAAAAAATTTTTTATATATCAACTGGCTCCAGAAAGTTAAACAGATTTGTAAATTACTTCTATTAAAAAATCTTAATCCTATCAGTACTTATGAGCTTCTGAAGTCAAGGTTGTTCTTTTCTGTCTATGTCCTCTCTGATGACACGTGTCTCGGGAACTGCCCAGTTTAGAAGAGGTTTGCTATGGGGATTTGCTTCTAAACTGGGCGGCTCCCAAGACACGTGTCATCAGAGAGTACTGATACAGAAAAGAACAACCTTATATTCAGAAGCTCATAAGTACTGAAAGGATTAAGATTTTTTTTTATAGAAGTAATTTACAAATATGTTTAACTTTCTGGAGCCAGTTGATATATAAAAAAAAATTTTTTTCCTGGATAACCCCTTTAAAGATATAGTTTCTGGGATTTAAAAAGAAAGCATCAGTGATGGTTCTTTATAAATAACTGCTGAGGGCCAACAAGATGCAGAGAGTCCTCTTTTTGGTTGTTTATTTGTTACATAGCAGACACTTATCTGTGAGAATGAAGCATTGTAACTTCCTTCTCTCACTAAGATAACCAGTAAATGGATACTCCTTCCACGTGTGTATGACTGCAGGCAAGTAGAGGTATATGCACTCCCACTCGCATTCTTTTCATCTGAATCATTTCATTTATCCCGCACAGCGAGCTTTGCAGGGGAAAAAAAAGATATAAAAAGGAAACTATTCCAGAATTTCCTTTTTTACTTTGTCTTCCTAAATAATAAGTACTGAAAATCATTATACACACACTTTTTTTTCTTTTAGTTTGTGGAACTCTAAAGCGCACATGGCTGTCCCTCAAGTATAGGCTCACAATTCTATTGATATGCTATGCCAATTCAAATCGTCCTGCGGATGTACTCAGTGGTATAAGTTGGCATACCAATTAACCAATTTTTTGACAAATACCACAAGACTAGGACTTGTAACAGCTGTGAGCTCAGCATGTTTAATATTCCAAACCTACATAGGAGAAATCACACTGAATTGGTCTGATCATTTTCACATGCCTAAGTACAGTGAAAATTCCATTCCCCATGAACCTGTTTAAAGGCTTGTTTTTTTGCATAGCTGGAGTTTTTATTGATAGCAGTTTTTAAGCTTTGCATTGAGTTTTTAATTATTTAATATTTTTACAGTGTAGGGTACATGATATGATGATTATAACTAGTGGTCATAACAGGATAAGAGCACAGTTGAATGATAGCTGCCAATATATCTAATCTGCCAGAATAGGAGGTATACTCTGGGGCAATGGATGGAGTAAACTGTCAGGCAGAGAAGACATAGCGGGAGCTCAAATCCCAAAGCAATTAGGTATAAAAATAACAATATGGAAAGCTAGGAAGAGTTGCTAACCACTGTGAAGTAGTCTTAGCTTTTATCCTGATCTCCATAGTTGTGGAGAGGGATTCTTAGATGCGTCCAGGGCGTTCAGTGGAAACAGCAGTAGTTTTGTGCGTGGTGATGCACTTCATCGGATTTTTTTTTGCAACCCCAGCTATTTGGAATACCCCTTTAAAACTACTTCCACTAATAGCTAGATAGCTATTCCGGACCTTTTTTTTTTTTTTTCTTTTTTTTTTTTGGGGGGGGGGGGGGGGGGGGGGCAATTTTAAAATAAACATTACAGAACAAAAAATCACCATTTGACATACCAAGAGCGCCCAAAATATAACTGGACAAAGCTTCATAATACACAGATATATTATCAGCATAGTGACATAAATCTAAGAAGCAAAGTCACCAAGCATAGCAACAATGCAGTAGTGCAATAGAACAATAGGGCCAGTTGCATGACTCCTGGAGTGCACAGCCCAACACACACAGCCAGACAGACTCTGTTGCTTTAAACTAGCCCCCAACAATGGCCTAACTAGACCGGAGTACTCAACCTCACTGGAGGGTCTGTTGACGCTTCCAACAGTAACCAGGGCATCCAAACCTTATCGAACTTTTTAGTGCACTTTTGACTTAAGTACAGGATATGATACAAGGGGACAATCTTGCTAATCATGTTAATTCAACTGGAGATAGGAGGGGGTAGTGTGTCCTTCCAAGCCATAATGACGACCTTACAAGCACAAAACAGAAGAAACCACAGGAGTAGTCTGACTCCAGACAATTGATCACCTCCAACAAACATACCTCAGGAGACAAACCAAAGGGAAACTCCAGATGGTCCCCTAAAGATTGCATAACTGTCCTCCAGAAGGGAATAACACATGGGCAGCTCCACAAAACATGCATAAACGTCCCTCTATCATTCGCACAACGAAAGCAAACATCCGAAGAGGAAACACCATTCCTGCACTTGTTAAAGGGGTACTCCCGTGGAAAACTTTTTTTTTTTTTTTTTTAAATCAACTGGTGCCGGAAAGTTAAACAGATTTGTAAATTACTTCTATTAAAAAAAATCTTAATTCTTCCAGTACGTTTTAGGGGCTATATACTACAGAGGAAATGCTTATCTTTTTAGATTTCTCTGATGTCATGAGCACCGTGCTCTCTGCTGTCCATTTTAGGAACTGTCCAGAGCAGCATGTGTTTGCTATGAGGATTTAATCCTGCTCTGGACAGTTCTTAAAATGGACAGCAGAGGTCAGCAGAGAGCACTGTGGTCGTGACATCAGAGAAATCTAAAAAGATAAACATTTCCTCTGTAGTATATAGCCCCTAAAAAGTACTGGAAGGATTAAGATTTTTAATAGAAGTAATTTACAAATCTGTTTAACTTTCTGGCACCAGTTGATTTAAAAAAAAAAAAAAGTTTCCTACGGGAGTACCCCTTTAAGGAACTGCTAGATAAAGTTGAATTAAAGCAATAGATAGTTGATAAGTTAGTGCAGTTCTAAATCCTGGTATCCCCAGTGTAATCAGAACAGATTATTCTGGTCCCCTACCTCCACAGCTACGGCAATGAGGCAGTGGTTGAGCATGTGTTTTCTACTCCATTCAAAGTCCATAGAAAGGACAAACAACAAAGCACTCTTAGCCATTAAATAGTGTGACTGCACACATGTGCCTGTTAACTTTGAGTGTTCCCTTTTTTTTATTTATTTTGAAAATACATTGGTTTTGCCCATTTTTATCTACTTTCCGAGGATTGTCCAATAATCCTGTAGCTAACAGGATTTAAAGGGATTTTGCTACAATAGACACTTTCATCCCCTTATCCACAGGATAGGGAATAAGTGTCTGATTGCCAAGGACTGAATGCAGGGACACCTCCTGATCTCCAGAATGGAGTCCTGAAGCTCCCCGTCTTGATCGCCGCTTCATTTACTGTCTAAGGCAGAGCTGAAGATAGCGGAGATGAGCTAGGGGGACCATGTGTCCCGGATCGCCCAGGACAGTCCCGCATTTGGAGAGTCTGTCCTGGGTCCCGGTCACCGTCATTTCGGGACAATGCAGTGTCCCGGAATGATCGGAGCCCGTGAGCCGCCGTCCGCCGAGTCCCCACACACGTGTATCACCTCAGAGCAGCTTCCTCAGTGCACATGTGGAGGAGCAGGAATTGTGTCCCTTCCGCCCCTCCATAAGAGCTGAGCCCAGCTGTTGCTGAGAGACTGATGACAGGCGAGCCGGAAAGATCCGGGCAGTGAGCAGCCCCTCTCCACATGTCGTGCAGCGTCCCCGGCGACAATAGGGCTGTGTGCAGACGGGAGCCGCACAGACACTGCCCCATCACCCCTCCCCAGAGAATGAGGAGCAGAGCCTAGAGGTGGTCGCAACTTTCATTTTACAGAGGCCTTTTTACAAATGAAAGAAGCAATCTGAATGGTTGCTATGGGAAACTTTTCCTCTGCACAGGTTTTGATAAATCTCCCCCCCCCCCCCGGGTTCCTGTGGATATGGGATAACTGTCAATTGTGGCAAGACCCCTTTTAGAAAAGGATTTAATTATACATGGCAAATCCATTTTTATCCTGAATTGGTTATTGTAATTTGGCTCCTGTACAAATAGACATCCTGTACATAACATGTTTTATCAGGTTTACTAAAGTCATTGTTTTCTTTCCCACAGTCTATTTCCTGGAAGTGGCTTTTTGGGGCCACAGCCATAGCAATAGGAGGAGTAGCCCTTTCTGTTGTAATAGCTGCCCGCAATTAAGCTGGCATCCTTAGATTATGAGGACGGAAGCCATTTTCTGTACTGCGAAGATCTGGAAACCGCAGCAATTCTTACTCCTTCACTCAAAAAAGAAATCTGCTAAAAGTGCACTGTACAATTGATATTGATATTCTATGTGATATTCTAAAATATTTTTCTGAACAGATGCCTCTTCATTTGTCCCCTGTAAATTACTGTGAAGCAGTGTACCTTTATCATGGAGTTCTAGTGAAGCTACAAACATGGGATGTGACAGTGAAATGATTTGAACTCCATTCATACAGTGCTTGATGTTTGTTTTTCAGACAGGTAACTGGATAATGAGAATGTTCTTGTTCTGTATATTTAGTGAAATGTTTATTCTAAAATGTTCAGAAGATTGTTCTGGCCAAAGACTATTGAAACCTATCTGTACCTTTAGTAGGAACTGATCCTGTAACTGCATTCTGACAAGCCAAGAGACTCTGCACTTCTACTGCATCATCTGAACATTATAAGGCATCTTCAGGTCGAGTCATTTTGGTACATTGAAATCACAAAATGTTGCAGATTATTTGAAGCTCTAGACAACATAGGTGTCCCCCCATAAATGGTGTAAAATGTATATTCAAGATTATTTTGAAAAAGAAAGTTATATTTATTAAAGAATGTTTAATAATGGCTTGAGCATACAACCATTCGTGGTCCTCCAGTAGCAAGGATCACAAATCTAATGCTTTTTCTCTTTTCATACTGTATTAATGTGCAGCAAATTGTATTGCAGACATTGCTGTGGCTAAAAATTAATCCTGTTAATCAGAATTAGTTTTTTTTCGGAGGCATGAACATGGATTTCCACAAGTAGCTTTCAGGTGAGGATGGGACAGTTGCAGAAATTTCTACAAGTTTTGTAGCGTGGGAATACACCCCACTGGGACCACTATGGGACCATATTTTGGTTAACACGATCAGTCTATATTATTTGCAGTTGTTAGTTTAGGAATGCAGTTGTAAAAAATTGGCATTGCCATGTAGAAAAAACAAAACTCCTGCTATTGAATCTTGTAGCCAATTTTCAGCGTGTACAGCCCATTAAACTAATGAAACTCTCATAAGGACACAGTACCAGTATATTTATGCTTTAGGGTGACCATATAGGGCCTAGTTTCCTAGTCATAATATGACCATGCAGAAAACACACCACCAACAGGGCTACTTAGTTGTACCAAGAAATAAGCATGGATAAAGAGACAATGCTGGCCCTCAGATGGTAAGCGGAGCTCATGTTCTGATTGTTCAGGTTCTGATAGCAGCCTCAACCCCCGGACAGGATGTCCAGAAATACTACATCTCCTAGATCTAGCAGTGATATTTGGGGATTGAACCTGCTGATGGTTGGTATGCATCATTATAGAGACCATTTTAGAGATTTCATTATATATGTTAAGTTAAATATTGTTTTCATTTTACTGGTTAATAAACCTGATTACATTGTTTAATTTATTTATGGTATGTGACATTTCATTGTGAGTTATGAAAGTATTTTGCTATTCATCTCAAAATATTTTCAGTGAATGATCTAATGTCTGCCCCCTATTGAAGTATAGTGTTAAGCTGTTTCTCTGTTCCAGCACAGTTCTTGAAAGTCTTAAAAAAATGAATTAATAAATAATACACATATATCCACGTACACCCTTTTGTCCTGATACTTAAAGGAGTTGTCTGGTGAAAAATAACTTATCCACTATCCAAGCCCCTCCCCCAATAAAAATAACCCTTTTAAAAAATGTTAAAAAAAATATTCACATGTGGTATCCCTGCATGTGCCTTAAAAGAGTAGTCTAGGGGAAAAAAAACTTAGCCCCTATCCAAGGATAGGGGATAAGTTATAGATCGTAGGGGATCCAAGCGCGATCTACTGGAAGGGGGCGTGCTGACCCCGCAAGGAGCGCCAACCCAATAGAGATACATGGAGGGGGTGTGCTGGCCGTGGCTTCCTGCAGGGCCGTGCATCAGCTTCTGGCAAACTGCCGGGGCCCTGTGCAGGAGATCCCAGCGCTCGGACCCCCCGCGATCTATAACTTATCCCCTATCCGTGGGTAGGGGATAAGTTATTTTTCACTAGTCTACTCTTTTAAGGCACATGCAGGGATACCACATGTGAATAAATATATATAATATAATTTTTTTTTTTTTAAAGGGTTATTTTAATTAGGGGAGGGGCTTATTAAAAAACATATTTTTTTAGTATTTTGTTTACACTTTTTAATTTCCCTCTCATGGACTTTTACATGCAATCTATAGATTAACACTAAATGATGCTATGTTATTGCAAGCTTTATTAGCAGATCATATCTGGGACCCTCATAGAGCAGATGAGCAGACCTCTCTCAGGCACTCAAACCAGTCAGACCCATGCATACATGTTGGGCGCGGGGGGGTCCACAAGGGTAGAGAAATTAGGAGGTTGGGAAGTATAAGAACTTTTGGTCCCAGAATTCATCTATGATATTGGAATTTTTTTTTTTCTATAGTAAAGTTTTACAATACAGATGAAATGTCTCTGATCATCAAGTCAGGATGAGTTTGGGAGGTGTAATATTGCAAAACTTATCTGGGTCAGATGTAATACAGTTATTTATAGCACTCAAGAAGAAATGTAGCTGGCACTACTGCACCTCTCCTCCTCTGGCTCACTGCTTGTGCTCCCGATAACCAGTATACAACCTCCACTGATCCCCTGAAGCACTCCAGCAGTGCTCAGTCCTTAGAAGACGTGGCAATGAAATGAGCAATACTGTAGAGATGAAAATGGACGTCAACTCACTGTCATAATCCAAGACTTCTTTATTAGCGGGGACAGGTACAAATACAGACAGGTGCATTCCAAAGAGAGCGACGTTTCGCATTATACGCTTCTTCCGCCTCACTGGCTGCGACATGGTACCAGTGCGGCTGATATGTTAGCAACGCCCGACACCATGACAACCAGCATACAAATACCGACGCGTGCGTAATTAATCGCCGCCACCGGGAAGGTGTGTGACACATACACTTAAAAACAATATAAAAGAGAACACACATATGCTTAAATAGCAATAAAAGATAGAGAGGATCACAGGAAGACACTCATATCATTCTTGTCGTTAAGTCCTGATGGTCCGAGGGCCTTCGTTCTCAGGATCCAGGCTGACTCTTTTTGCAATAGCAACTCATGGTGATCTCAACAGTCTTAAGGTAAATGCACAACCTCCAGTCCTAAGAATGACAACACATCTGTATTACCTGCATGAACACTTCTGACATGCTTGATCAGTCGGGGGCAACTTTGTCTCATTCTGATAGAGCATATGTGCTCCTGGACCCTTTGTGTGTTAGCTCTTATAGTGAAGCAATGCATTGGTGGAAGTTTTTTTCCTGAAATCAGTAGTACCTACTCTCCCACCTACTACCTCCACCCTCATGTCAAGAAATTCTGAGGACTGATCCCAAAATACTGAAGTAAACTTCATATTCATTTACAGATCTTTGTTCAGATACCCTACAAACTCTGTAAACTGCAATGGGGACCCCGACCAAACTATGAACCTGGCACCCAAAGAACAAAGGGCCCTGAAATGGTTAAAATCCCCAAAACCGCTTGTGTTCCGCAAATCTGATATGGGTGACAACTTCATGGTGATGATGAGGGAACTGTACGTTGAGGAGGCCCTTCGCTAGCTCCACAATGTTAAGGTATACACCCCACTATCTATGGACCCTACTGTCAGAAACGTGGGGCAGTTTCAGTCACTACTGCGTAGATATGTGGAACGGTCTACATAAACAGCTAACAAGCTTTTACCAAAATTTGCCCTTATTGGTATCATCGCCCCAGGGTTCATAAGTCACTGAGCCATCCCCTCAGCAGACTCATTGTTTTGGGGATTGGCTCAGTGACTAAGAGTACGTAGATTGGCTTATTAGCTTTTTGGCTAAGATCAAGTGCAGTTCATTTCCTGTTAGTTGGTGGTGTGAAAGACCACCAAGGCAGGATGGGGAACCACAGAGTAGGACAGGTGTACTAGGGATGCTGTATACATTGGCAGTCATCTCTTATGAGAGCTGTTCCTCCTGGATCTGGCCCTAAGGTCCGGGTAGAGTGAAGGCCGAGGTGCACAAGTGCCTGGGAGTGGTGACCACAGGGTGCCGGAATTCACTTGGGATTGGCAACCCCACTTGAAGGAAGGCACGTAGCATGCACTTTTTCTCACTCTTCTGGGCACTCGCCTTTTAGGATCCCGGCCTTTATATAGATCCAGTCAGATGTCCGGGCAGTATTATACTGCGCACATCCACTTATTTATTTATCTATCTATTTATTTATTTTTTGTCACTGTGTTCACATTTTGTGTTCTGTTTGTTCACAAGGATTTGGTAGGGTGCGGTTGCCCTTCTGGGTGTCCCTCCTGCCGATTTAGGGGAGGTGTGTGTGGCCATGAGGTTCCTCACCTCCCTGCTACACCCCGTGGCAACCCTGCTTCGGCAGGATGCCAAACCGGTTTTACTGGTTCCTTGGTGACAACCTGGTTAACGCCTAGTTTTCCGCCAGGAACACTTTGGTCCTTGAGTAGTTTTGGTGAAAGGGGACATTGTACCTGGAACCTTGCAAGTGCCTTTTGGCCTGGAGGCGAAGGGTTTAGTTTGTTGGGGGCCTCTCTCCTTTCGGAGAAGGACTTGCAATAGACCGCATCCTCGTGCACGTTTTTTTTGTGTGAACACTTGCACTTTTTACTTGCACTTGGATGATTTGAGAGCACATACCTCGGAAAAATAACAAAAAATGTGCCCATTGTTAAAGCATCTTCCCACAAATCTGAAAAGATACTAGTGAGTTTTTGAGAGCCCTGTATGATATTGCAAGGCAGGAGGAATATCCTTTAGCTTCGGTGGATGTGGAGAGTCTCTACACCCAGATCCCCCAAGATGAGGGGGTCTGGGTGTTGAGACTTTATGCAGGATGTTGGCAGACCTAAAGAGGTTGTGGACTTTGGGGGGGAGGCTACACAATTCATTTTGTCACACAATGCTTTTAGGTTTCAGGATAGGTGGTTTTGTCAGGACTCTGGAACTGCAATGGGGACTCTGGTAGCATTTTTATTTGCTAATTTATTTTTGGCAGCTTTTGAAAAGAAATAAATTTTTTCAGCATTAAATCCATTTGCAGGCCAAAATTGTCACATTTCTTCATTATATTGATGACCTTTTCATAGTTTGGTCGGGGTCCCCATTGCAGTTTTGTAGAATATCCTGAACAAAGATCTGAAAATGAATATTAAGTTTATTTCCGTATTTGGTGATCAGTCCTTAGCATTTCTTGACGTGAGGGTGGAGGTAGTAGGTGGAAGAGTAGTTACTACCAGTTTGAGGAACTACCACCCCCCTCACGTCAAGAAGGCAGTTCCATACGGACAATTTATCCGTCTTAGACGGCTCCATAATGATGACATTAACTTTGACAGACAGGAGGAGGAATTGACTAGACGGTTAATTCAAATAGGTTATGCCCCAATTGAAGTGAAGATAGCTTTAGAGAAAGCTAGAATCCTGAAACATTAACCTTTGTCCCAAAAGAAGAGGGGTTCTACTAATGTAAAACGTTTTGTTTTCTCATTCCAACATTCATCTATGAATACTGTCATTCAGTCTGCTATTCGCCGACAATGGCATCTTATTGAAAATGATGTAGACCTCAGGGAGGTGGCACTTAGGAAACCCTTGTTTTCCTACAGACTTATATGCACACTGGGTAATCAGTTGAGCTGTACAAGATTAGTCGAAAACAATGAGAGCAACTTCAGATGTAGGCATTGTTCGGTATGTAAACTCAATGGTGAAATCAAGTATTGCAGACTAGGAGGAGTAGAGTGGAGGGTGTCCTACCTCATTACCTGCAGAACGAAATTCGTTGTTTGTGATCTTGTGCCCATGCGGTCTTTCTACATGGGGAAGACAATCCGCTGTTTGCATGTTAGGGTCCAGGAGCACACGTGTGTTCTCTTTTCTATTGTTTTTAAATGGGCACTCTCATTAAAACTAATTTTTGCTATTGCGCTCCTTATGGTAAATAAATAAAGATTTCTAATATACTTTGGTTAAAAAAAATGAAATTTTCTGTGTTATATTTGTGCTTAAAAAAGCTCAAGAGCACATTTTCTCCCATCTTATACACAGACTTAGGACCGAAGCCCAAACACAGGAAGTGCAGCCTGGAGTGCTGAGGGGTGTGTGTCCAACCAATAGCATATGGCAGTTAAGTGTGAGAGGAGCTATGATTGGACGAGGCTGGACACACACCCCTCAGCACTCCAGGCTGCACTTTCTGTGTTTGAACCTCAGTCCTTAGTCTGTGTATGAGATGGGGGAAAATGTGCTCTTGAGCTTTTTTTTTTTTTGTTTTGTTTTTTTCATTAATAGTTTTTATTAAAGAGTTTTGAATGTTTACAAACAAAGCACACCAACGGGTGTGGGAACAATGCAGGGTACGGCATCATGGTAATACGCTGACCTCAGGGAGCCAGCTATTAGCTCCCATATATAACAGTTACAAATAATAAACAAATAACCTTAACATGGGTGTCATTCCGAGAGAACTATTGGATACCTCAGGCATATAAGACAAAAGGTCTACAAATATCACTGATGCGAAATATATGGAAGTATTCTCAACTGTGTGCTCAGTGAGTTACATGTCTAAACATTGGTTATTGGCTCAGATGTCGGGTATAGTGAACGGCAAATGAAAGGGGAAAGGAAAATAGGTGTAAGATGTTGTTATCCATAGGGGGATTATATGTCTATAGTGTGGGGATGAGCGCCATCGTCTCCACCTTTTCTCAAAACGATAAAATCTATTGGATCCCAAAGCTATGATTTTTTCATAAGAGTATGTAGTGTTAATTTTAGCGATTATGGAGGTAATCGATGGAGTGTTTGACGTCTTCCAATGACTTAATAATGCTATTTTAGCTATCGTGCAGATAATGCAGTACAATTCGCGTTCATGAGGAGGAATGGATGAGATGGAGAAGAATAGCAATACCGAATGTGGGGACCACGGAACATTAGCCCCCAGGGCTTCCCTTTATTAGGTCAGCACATGCACACCAGTAGGTTTGGATAAGAGGGCACGTCCACAGGATGTGATGTAGTGTACCCTTGAGACCGCTGCCCCGCCAACATTTGTCAGAGATAGAGTGATAGAATATGGCTAACTTGTCAGGAGTGTGGTACCAGCGTAGGAATGTTTTGTAAGCCGATTCTATATGGGATGAACACTGGAGGGCTGTTTGAATGTTTCTGAAGGCTTCTTGCCAGTCCGTCATTGTAAATGACGTTCGCAACTCTATTTCCCATATTCTTAAGGGATAAGGTTTGGAGAGTGTTTCTGTGTGCAGTAGAGCTGAGTATATGGGTTTCAGCCCTTTCCTTGGAGATGTAAGTAATCGGAAGGTCGACCCATCCAGACCTCCCTGCGAGTGAGAGAGGCCTTGTAGGAGGTGTCTAATCTGTAGATACTTATAAAAATCATGGGATGGGGTCCCATATTTATGTGCCAGATCTGAATGTGTCATCAGTCCCCCATCTTTGCACATGTGTTTGATCTGGAGTATGCCTCTCTCTGTCCAGGTTGACAGATCTAGGTCTGGGATTTGAGCTTGCAGGAAAGATAAAGGCAGGTCGTTCATTATCATGGGGACTGGGTTTGACATATGAGATACAAAGAATGTCCAGGCCCCGTATGACTCCTTAACTATAGGATTGGAAAGTGGGGGTGGGGAGACATTCCAGAAGGGCGCGTAGAGTATGTCTCTTAACGAGTAAGGGGCCACGTCTATGTTTTCTATGTCTACCCAATGCTTAATCATAGATACCAGTGTAGCAACATAATAGAAATTAAGGTTTGGGGCACTCAGTCCCCCTGCCAGTCTGGGACGAGACAGTATTTGTGAGGACAGCCTGGGTTTCCTACCTGCCCAAATGAAGAAAGCCCTTTTTGTGCTTTAGTAATGAAGGAAGAAGGAAGAGGTATTGAAAGGGTCCGAAATAATATGTACAGAAGTTTAGGTAGGAGAAACATTTTATAAGTTGCCACTCTGCCCACCCATGAGATTTCTGAACTAGCATAGTGGTCCATGTCTTTCTGTATGGAGAGCAATAACTTTTCGTAATTGTCCACGTAAAGTGATTTAGAAGGGTAGGAAAGATAAATGCCTAGGTATTGGAGACTGGAAGGTTGCCATTGAAAAGGGTATGTGTCCTTCAATTTGTGCAGCATTGTAGGGGGGAGGTTTATGGGTAAAGCTTGTGTTTTAGTGTTGTTAAGATGATAGTAAGACAATGTTCCATAAAACAAAATGTTCCTCATAACTGCTGGGAGTGAAGTCTCAGGGTTCGTCAAAGTTAGTATGACGTCATCTGCGTACAGCGAGATGACATGTTCTTGTCCCCCTACTGTAACCCCATGTATTCTCTTGTCTTGTCTAATTGATTGTGCCAGCGGTTCCATGGAAAGGACATAAATTAATGGGGAGAGAGGGCACCCCTGACGTGAGCCATTCGTGATAGGGAATGGGTCAGAAAGGGCACCATTCACCGATACCATGCCCGTCGGGGTAGAGTACATGGAGGTGAGAGCAGACAGTATGTTACCTGAGAATCCCATGTGGGATAAGACAGAAAAGGTGAACGACCAACGTAGTCGGTCGAACGCCTTCTCCGCGTCCAACGCCACAATGACCGCTTTAGTCGAGAAGCGTTCTAAGTGGTAAAAAATATTAAGAAGACGGCGCGTGTTGTCCGATTGGTCCCTGTGCACTATAGATGGGAGGATTTTTGACAGGCGGCAGGCCAAGAGCTTTGCATAAATTTTGACGTCTTGGTTTAGGAGCGAGATAGACCCCAGAATTTCCGGCCTATCCGGCTCCTTCCCTGGTTTCGGCAAAGTGGTAATAATCGCCTGCAGGTTCTCTTCTGGGAACGAACCTGTGATGATTGCTGTTCTGCAAAACTCCACAATGTGTGGGGCCAGCAGGTCGCTGAAAGTTTTATAATATGAGGCAGCAAAGCCATCTGGGCCTGGGGCCTTACTTGTAGGCAAAGATTTAATGATTTTTAAAACCTTAGGGAGTGTAATATCAGAATTTAAATCTTGTAGTTGGGTCTGTGTTAAGGAAGGGAGTCGTAGGCTCGAGAGGTAGGATTGTATAGTGGATGATAGGTCCGGTGGAGTGGCAGTGGAATCTTGTAATTTATATAGATTAGAGTAGAAGGACCCAAATCCATTAGCAATGTCAGAAGGGGTGTAAAGTCTGTCACTGGTGACTGGGTGAAGTATATATGGGATGCGGGATTTAACTTGTCGCTGTTTTAGGCGGCTGGCTAACAGTTTACCGGCTTTATTATTTTGGGAATAATAATTTGCCTGGAGTTTCCTGTACGATTTTTCATACGAAGAAAGGAGTAGGCATCTTAATTCTCGCCGCACATCAGCCACCGAATCGGCGTTGGAGGAGGAGGGTAGTGTCTGATTCAATAGTTCTGCTTGTTTGAGCCTGTCTAGTGTGTCAGTGAGAAGTTGCTCCCGTTGCTTTTTTAAGATGAATCCATATTTGATGCAAAAACCCCTTATAACTGCTTTGTGACAGTTCCATAGAAGGATAGCATCCTCCACAGAGCCAGAGTTACAAGAGAAGTAGTCTGTTATGTCCTTTCTTAGTCGAGGAGCATAGGTCGGGTGGGACCAAAGATAGGGTTTGTTGCGCCAGGCATGGATTGGGGGAGAGGAGGCTCGATCAATGAGTTTCAGAACCACAGCTGCATGATCCGACCATTTTATTGTATGCACGTCAGTGTGTATAGACATATTGATGATTGACCTGTCTACCAGAAATAGATCAATACGGGAGTAAGTGTTATGTACCCCGGAAAGAAAAGTATAGGTCCTTTCAGAGGCGTGATGAATGCGCCAGATGTCGTACAAATCTGTAGCAGAAAGGAAAGGGGTTAAGGAGGCAGAGTGGAAGCGGGAGGAGAAAGTAGAGTCTATGGAGGCGTCAACAACTGTATTGAAGTCCCCACACACTACTAAGGAACCCCAGGCTGTGCTATTGACCTTTTTCATCAAGCGCTGTAGAAAGCGCGTTTGTCCCTTGTTTGGGGCATATAATGAAACAATAGTAAACTGTGTGGCATTGATGGTGCAACAAAGTATTACATACCTCCCATGGTCGTCTGCGATGGATTCCTTCAATGTAAACGCAACGGAGTTCTTAATTGCTATGAAAACGCCTCGTGATTTGGAACTGAAATGAGAATGAAATAGGTGAGTATGAGCAGGGTGGTGTATGCGGTGTGCATCCTTAGCCAACAGATGTGATTCCTGTACACATAATACATCGCATTTTAACAACTGGGCTTCTTTCCATAAATGGGCTCTTCTATGGGCAGCATTTAAGCCGTTCACATTTAAACTAGCAAGGGTTATAGCCATACTGATATAAAGAAGAGCAAATGATAACTTTGTAACGGGTAAAGGATATCAGGATGGCAAGACGCACCTCCCAGCCAGCGTGCATCTGCCAGATGTTCATTGAGCACTTTCAGTAGACCGAGGTAGATAGAGACACCAATGTACCTACAACAGTATAATACAATACAATAAAAAGAAAACAGAACAAGGAAGGATAGCTTGCCGAAGCAATCGCCATCCCACAGACAGTGGGGGTTAGAGTCCACTCTGAAACCATGCAATCAGGGCACAGCACGGAGCCCACACAGAAATATGAAGAGAAAATATTAAAAAAAGGAAACACCGTCCATTAAGTAGTTAATCAAGCCGGAGCCCAGTCCTTCACTTTATCAGGAGATTTGGGTGCCCGAGATCCTGTGGAGGGGTAGATTGGAGCAATGTTCCATTGAGATAAAAGTTTTTCACCTTCCTGGAGAGAGCGAATAACATGCATGGAGTTGTCATATCGAATGAGTAAGCGAACCGGAAAGCCCCAGCGGTACATTATCCTAGCAGAACGTAAGGCTGAGGTTATTGGCAGTAGTGATCTTCTTGCTTGCAGGGTGGAGGCGGACACTGTGATTTTATGGTATGGAGCAGGCAGTCCATTGTTACGGCGTGCGTATTCCATGAGCTTTTCTTTTACTTGATAAAAATGGATACGTGCTAGAACATCACGTGGCACAGTGTCCTCTAAGTGTTTGGGTCTGGGGACCCTATGTGCTCTATCCACAATTAGCTCTGACGTGGAGCAATCAGGCAGGGTTGCTTTAAGCAGGGATAGAACATAATTTGGTATGTCCGCAGGGGCCACAGACTCAAGTATCCCTCGTAATTTAACGTTGTTACGGCGGCTCCTATCTTCTAAATCCGCCATTTTGAGCTTTAAAGCAAGAACATCATCCTCCATTTCATTTGTTTTATCTATGAGGGAGTTATGAGAACTAGCGAATTCTCCAAATTTCTGCTCCACATGGTCTATTCTGCTTTCCAGTGCCTGCATTGAGGTATTTAGAGGGTTAACCAGCTCATGCATGTCCTGTATGAATGAGGAGCGTAACAGTAGCAGCATATCTTTAAGTGCAGTGTCTGTTAGAGCTTGATTGGAGACTGGGACCCTTGCTAGTGGGTCGTCAGGGACTGGGTCCTCATAGTTATCAGCCCCCCAGAGTCCTACCTTAGTAGTGTCCATAGTGGGCCGCATGGATGTCTGCTCAGGCATAGGCTCCTGTATAGGAGAGCTCCCGGCCAGGGATGCAGGGGGACTCAAAGAGTCGGCTCCTTTCCTATGTGCAGCTGCGGCAGGCCGGGTGTCCGCAGTCGCACCCGGAGAGGTCGAACGGCGCCCCGCTGGAACCAGGAGCCCCGTGGATGTGTGCAGGGACGGCACCGAGAGTGATCGGCGCTAGAGCGGGGGAGAAAGGTGAGCTCCTTCTTCCTCCTCCTGGCGGGCCCGCCTTGTGGAGATCGCATGTTTGCCGGCGCCATTTTGAGAGGCCGCGGTGCGGGGCACAAAAGTAAATCTCTGTAGTGTGCCCGGTTTGATTTGCCTTCTCCGGCGTGCAGGCATCTCTGCTAGGGTTCCGGTGGCAGTAGGTGTCGGTAAGGAGCGGTGTATTGCAGATTATTCGTCGCTTTAGCAGGCTTCTGTGCGGAGCTACTCTAAGCTGCGACCATCCGCCTCGGCTGCCAGGCCACGCCCCCGCTCTTGAGCTTTTTTAAGCACAAATAAAACATAGAAAACTTCATTTTTTTTTAAACAAAGTAAGTTAGAAATATTTTTTATTTACCATAAGGAGTGCAATAGCAAAAATGTATTTTAATGACAGTTACCCTTTAAGTTTGTGTCACTCCCCTTCCCGGCAGCGGTGCTGAATTGCGCACGCACCGGTATTTGTATACTGGTTGTCATGGTTCCGGGTGTTGCTGACATATCAGCCGCACGGGTACCATGTCACAGTAAGTGAGCTGGAAGAAGTGTATAACGCGAAACGTCGCTCTCTTTGGAATGCACCTGTCTGTAGTTGCATCCTGTCCCCATTAATAAAGAAGCCTTGGATTATCACAGTGAATTGCTGTCTGTTTTCATCTCTACAGTATTGCACAGTTATTTATAGATCTCAAGGAATTATATCACTTAAAAATTTTCACACAGTTTAGTATCCAATAATCTATGTGGTTTAGCCAGTTTTACTCTGTGGCGTGAAGGGGTTATCCAGGGTTAGAAAAACAGAGCCAGTTTCTTCAAAAAATCGCACCACATCTTGTCTTTAAATAGTGTGTGGTATTGCAGCTCAGTTTCTTTGAAGTAAATGAAGCGAAGTTGTAATACCACATACATGACTGTAAAGAAGAAAGCGCTCGCCACCAGGGCGGCCAATAGTACAGCAGGAACAGATAATGGGGGTGCCGGCGTTCAAGAAAATAGATCAATTATTGTAGCAAATAGACTTTAGTAATGCAGCACTCCTGGGCCTCTGGATGGCTCAAGTGTAGAAAATGTATTCAGACCTAGAAAGTTCAGAAAACATCAGCAACAAACCACACAGCGGCTCACTGATAGCCCAGGAGAGCAGCGACCGTTCTGTTTCGCGGTAAAGCCAGCTTGGTCACCTTCGATGTCTGAATAAAGGGGGAGATTTATCAAAACATGTACCGAGGAAAAGTTGCTGAGTTGCCCATAGCAACCAATCAGATCGCTTCTTTCATTTTTCAGAGGCCTTTTCAAAAATGTAAGAAGAGATTTGATTGGTTGCTATTGGCAACTCAGCAACTTTTCCTCTGGACAGAATTTGATAAATCACCCCCAAAGTTTCTACAGCCATCCAGAGTGCTGCATTACTAAAGTCTATTTGCTACTGGAATACCACATGCTGTTTTTTGTTTTGTTTGTTTTAAAGCAACCAGTTTTGTTTTTCTATGCCTTGATAAGTCCTCTAAGTTATTGTTTCAGTGATCCCCAAAATAGATACAGCTCACACACACCGGACCATCAAAATATACATATTGGAGGAGATTTATCAGAACCTGTCCAGGGAAAAAGTTGCCCATAACAACCAATCAGATTACTACTTTCATTTTTCAGAGGCCTTGTTAAAAATGAAAGAAGCAATCTCATTGGTTATTAGGGGCAACTATTCCTTTGCATGGGTTTTGATAAATCTCCCCCATTGACCCCAGGTAAGATCCCTCTCTATACAGAGCCCATACCTTCCTTGTGCCCCCATATCATAATTAGGCCCTTTTTGCCCCCATACTGTAATTTGACCCATCATGTGCCACAATATAAACCCCTCAAACAGTGATCAAATAGTGGTACACAGGTTCCCCTGGCCGTGTGTCTGAAACAATGAAGTTACGGCCAGTGACTCGAGATATCTTCTCTGAATGAAATTGTTTACTTTTCTCATCTTCTCCATCGGACCTTAACACCTTAAGGACTCAGCCCATTTGGGCCTTAACCTCTTAAGGACCCAGGGCGTATGGATACGCCCTCACACCCTGGGCCTTAAGGACCCAGGGCGTATCCATACGCCCTGGCGTTTTCTGGTCTCTGCCGCGCGCCGGGCAGAGATCGGAACTGGATGCCTGCTGAAATGCTTCAGCAGGCATCCAGGGCAAACGCCGAGGGGGGCCATGTAGGCCCCCCATGTCGGCGATCGCTGCAAATCGCAAGGGAAATTGCCCTTGCGATCTGCAGCGATACCGGGCAGATCGGGTCTCTGGGACCCGACCGCCCGGTAATTTCGCATGATCCCGGCTGTCACAGACAGCCAGGACCATGCTAACGTATAGGAGCGAGGTGGCAAACCTGCCACCTCCTCCGATCCCCTGCGATTCTTCGGTTAGTTAACCGACCAATCGCAGGGGGGGGGGGGCGGTAACTTCCTCCCGCCCTGCCCGGCCCCTGGAAGTCCGGAGGGGACGGGAGGCGGCGGGGGACGCAGCGGGGGACGGGGGAGTGCTGGGGACCGGCCCGGTACTTACCTCGTCCCTGAAGACCCGGATCCCGGCGATGAAGACGGCGGCGACAGGTGAGTGGATCTTCAGCCGCGGTCGGGCCCTTTACAGCAATGCACGTCGCCGTAAAGCGACATGCATTGCTGTAATGGGACCCTGTAAACTACAACTCCCAGCATGCCCAGACAGCCCTTGGCGTCTGGGCATGCTGGGAGTTGCAGTTTTGCAACATCTGGAGGTCCACAGTTTTGGGACCACTGTGCCCTTCCAGATGTTGCAAAACTACACATCCTCAGCATGCCCTTACTGTCCAGGCATGCTGGGAGTTGTAGTTCTGTAACATCTGGCCCTTCAGATGTTGCAGAACTACAACTCCCAGCATGCCTGGACAGTTTTGGCATACAGGGAGTTGTAGTTTTGCAACATCTGGAAGGGCACAGATTGGGAACCACTGTATTAGTGGTCTGCAAACTGTAGTCCTCCAGGTGTTGCAAAACTACAACTCTAAGCATGCTCGGAGTTGTAGTTAGGCAACATCTGGCTCTAAAGATGTTGCCGAACTACTACTTCCAGCATGCCTGAGAATGTTTGGGAGTAGTGGTTTTGCAACAACTGGAGGCACACTGGTTGGGAAACATTGTCTGTTTCCTAACTCAGTGTTTCCCAACCCGTGTGCCTCCAGCTGTTGCAAAACTATAACTACCAGCACTGATAGACTGTGCATGCTGGGAGTTGTAGTTTTGCAACAGCTGGAGGTCGTCCCCCCCCCCCCCCTGTGAATGTACAGGGTACATTCACATGGGCAGGGGCTTACAGTGAGTATCAGGCTGCAAGTTTGCGATGCAGCAAATTTTGCGCGGCAGCTCAAACTCGCAGCGGGAAACTGGCTGTAACCCCCCGCCCATGTGACTGTACCCTAAAAACACTACACTACACTACCACAAAATAAAATAAAAAGTAAAAAACACTACATATACACATACCCCTACACAGCCCCCCTCCCCAATAAAAATGAAAATCGTCTGGTACGCCACTGTTTCCAAAATGGAGCCTCCGGCTGTTGCAAAACAACAACTCCCAGTATTGCCGGACAGCCGTTGACTGTCCAGGCATGCTGGGAGTTTTGCAACAGCTGGAGGCACCCTGTTTGGGAATCACTGGCGTAGAATACCCCTATGTCCACCCCTATGCAAATCCCTAATTCAGGCCTCAAATGCGCATGGCGCTCTCACTTTGGAGCCCTGTCATATTTCAAGGCAATAGTTTAGGGCCACATATGGGGTATCGCCGTACTCGGGAGAAATTGCCTAACAAATTTTGGGGGGCTTTTTCTCCTTTCACCCCTTATGAAAATGTGAAGTTGGGGTCTACACCAGCATGTTAGTGAAAAAAAAAAAAAATTGTTTACACTAACATACTGGTGTTGCCCTATACTTTTCATTTTGACAAGAGGTAAAAGGGTAAAAAGCCCCCAAAATTTGTAATGCAATTTCTCCCAACTACGTAGATACCCCACATGTGGGCGCAAAGTGCTCTGGGGGCACACAACAAGGCCCGGAAGGGAGAGTGCGCCATGTACATTTGAGGTGATTTGCACAGGGGTGGCTGATTGTTACAGCGGTTTTGACAAACGCAAAAAAAAAAAAAAAAACACGTGACCCCATTTCGGAAACTACACCCCTCACGGAATGTAATGAGGGAGGCAGTGAGAATTTACCCCCCACTGGTGTCTGACAGATCTTTGGAACAGTGGGCTGTGCAAATTAAAAATTTCGTACAGCCCACTGTTCCAAAGATCTGACAGACACCAGTGGGGGTAAATGCTCACTGTACCCCTTGTTACGTTCCTCAAGGGGTCTAGTTTCCAAAATGGTATGCCATGTGTTTTTTTTTTTTTGCTGTTCTGGCCCCATAGGGGCTTCCTAAATGCGACATGCCCCCCGAGCAAAATTTGCTCTCAAAAAGCCAAATATGACTCCTCTTCTGAGCATTGTAGTTCGCCCGTAGTGCACTACAGGCCAACTTATGGGGTACCTTCTTACTCAGAAGAGATGGGGTTACAAATTTTGGGGGGTATTTTCTGCTATTAACCCTTGCAAAAATGTGAAATTTGGGGGGAAACACATTTTAGTGAAATTTTATTTTATTTTTTTACATATGCAAAAGTCGTGAAACACATGTGGGGTATTAAGGCTCACTTAATTGCTTGTTACGTTCCTCAAGGGGTTTTGTTTCCAAAATGGTATGGCATGTGTTTTTTTTTTTGCTGTTCTGGCACCATAGGGGCTTCCTAAATGCAACATGCCCCCCAAAAACCATTTCAGAAAAACGTACTCTCCAAAATCCCCTTGTCGCTCCTTCGGTTCTGAGCCCTCTACTGCGCCCGCCGAACACTTTACATAGACATATGAGGTATGTCCTTACTCGAGAGAAATTGGGCTACAAATATAAGTATACATTTTCTCCTTTTACCCCTCGTAAAAATTAAAAAATTGGGTCTACAAGAACATGCGAGTGTAAAAAAATGAAGATTGTGAATTTTCTCCTTCACTTTCCTGCTATTCCTGTGAAACACCTAAAGGGTTAAAAGGTTGACCGAATATCATTTTTAATACTTTCGGGGGTGCAGTTTTTATAATGGGGTCATTTATGGGGTATTTCTAAAAAGAAGACCCTTCAAATCCACTTCAAACCTGAACTGGTCCCTGAAAAATAGTGAGTTTGGAAATTTTGTGAAAAATTGGAAAATTGCTGCTGAACTTTGAAGCCCTCTGGTGTCTTCCAAAAGTAAAAACTTGTCAATTTTATGATGCAAACATAAAGTAGACATATTGTATATGTGAAAAAATATATATATATATTTGAATATCCATTTTCCTTACAAGCAGAGAGCTTCAAAGTTAGAAAAATGCAAAATTTTCTAATTTTTCATAAAATTTTCAAATGTTTCACCAAGAAAGGATGCAAGTTACAATTTTTTTTTTTACCACTATGTTAAAGTAGAATATGTCACGAAAAAACAATCTCGGAATCAGAATGATAACTAAAAGCATTCCAGAGTTATAAATATTTAAAGTGACAGTGGTCAGATGTTCAAAAAATGGCCGGGTCCTATGGTGTAAAATGGCTGGGTCCTTAAGAGGTTAAGGACTCAGACAATTTTATTTTTACATTTTTGTTTTTTCCTCCTCGCCTTCAAAAAATCATAACTTTTATATTTTCATCCACAGACTAGTAGGAGGGCTTGTTTTTTGCGCGACCAGTTGTCCGTTGTAATGCCATCACTCACTTTACCATAAAATGTATGGAGCAACCAAAAAAATACTATTTGTGTGGGGAAATTAAAAAGAAAACCGCAATTTAGCAAATTTTGGAAGGTTTCGTTTTCACGCCACACAATTTACGGTAAAAATGACATGTGTTCTTTATTCTTTGGGTCGATACGATTAAAATGATACCCATGATAATCTACTTTTCTATTACTGTTCCGCTTAAAAAAAAATCGCAAACTGTTTAACCAAATTACCATGTTTAAAATCCCCCTATTTTGAAGACCCATAACTTTTTCATGTTTCCGTATAAGCGGCCGTATGAGGGCAAATTTTTTGCTTATATAAAACTTTTAATACTTTTTTAATAATTTTTTTTGGGAATAAAATGTTATAAAAAAAAAAAAGCAGCAATTTTTTTTATTTTTTACGTTCACGCCGTTCACTGTACGGGATCATTAACATTTTATTTTAATAGTTCAGATATTTATGCACGCGGCAATACCAAATATGTATATAAAATATTTTATTTTTACACTTTAATAGTCCCCATAGGGGACTATTTATAGCAATCAGTCGATGGCTAATACTGTTCAGTGCTATCGGTCATCTTCTGCACTGGTTTGCTCGATCGCAGACCAGAGCAGAAGACCCCAGGAGACGGCCGGAGCAAGGTGAGGGGACCTCCGGCCGCCATGCTGGATGATTGGATCCCCGCGACAGCGCTGCGGGCGATCCGATCATCCATTAAAGTACCGCGATGCTGCAGATGCCGTCATCTGTATTGATCACGGCATCTGAGGGGTTAATGGCGGACATCCGCGCGGGTCCCTGGCTGCTATCAGCAGCCGGGACCTGCCGCGCATGACGCGAGCATCGCACCGATGCTCGCGGTTATGCATAGGACGTAAATGTACATCCTGGTGCATTAAGTACCAGCTCACCAGGACGTACATTTATGTCCTGCGTCGTTAAGGGGTTAAAACTGCTATGAAGACTTATTTCATTCGCAACTTTTCCCTGCAGAACTGGTGAATAAAGATCTTTGGCTTCTTGTTTTTCCAGAACCCTCCTCACCTTTATATGAGATCCCAAAGTAATAGTGCCTCTATCAGTAAGTGTCCGTTCACACTGAGAAAATTCTGTAAAAAAATTCCTAAGTGAATCCTGGCTGTTAATTTTGGCACTTGTGTCACTTAGGAATTTTCTCACCCTTATTGATGGCAAGCTGAAGTTTTATATATCTGAAAAACATTGCTTTTGAAGCCCCTCCCACATGCCACAGATTGGAGGTAGGTGCTTTAAAATTTGATTATTTGCAGATCTTAGTGACACCTGCTTTTTTCCAGATTTTTTCCACCTCGCCCTCTAAAAATCCTAACGCTTTCTATTTTCCTCCTATAGACCTATATGAAGGCTTGTCTTTTGGGCCACCAATTTTACTTTGTAATGACAATCATTTCACCACTAAATGTACAGCATTTTTTTTAAGTAGTAAATGTGTATAACCCCCTCCCCCTAATAAAAGTTTGAATCACCCCCTTTTCCCATTTTATAAATTTCTTACAAAAAGTAGTTTTTTTCACTAGCAAAATAAAACAAAACCTATGGTATATAAATTGAGTATCGCTTTAATCGTATGGACCTACAAAATACAGATAATGCGTCATTTTTACCAAAAAGTGCACATCGCAGATACGCAACCCCCTAAAATTTACATAATGCCGTTTTTTTTTGTTTTTTTTTTACCCCACCAATAATTTATATGGGGCTTCACCATACATTTTGTGGTAAAATGAGTGATGTCATTACAAAGTACAATAAGTCACCCAAACAACAAGCCCTGTAAATGAAAAATTGAGGATTTTAACTCCTTAAGGACATAAGACGTACCTGTACGCCCTACGCCCGGTCCCGGTGTTTAAAACGGGGTCACGCCGTGACCCCGCATCACACGGGGTCGGTCCCGGCCCTGGGTTAACAACACGCGGCATCGATCGTTGTGCCGCGGGCTGTTAACCCTTCAGACCCGGCGATCAAAGTTAACCGCCGCGTCTGAAAGCGAAAGTAAACACTTCCCGGTAGCTCAGTCGGGCTGATCGGGACATCGCGATAAAATCGCGATGTTCCGATCAGCTGGGACGCAGACGGAGGTCTCCTTACCTGTCTCCGCGGCGTCCGATCGTCGATTGATTGCTTTGGATAGGGGATAAGATGTCTAAGCACCGGAGTACCCCTTTAAGGAGTTAACCCCTTAACGACGCAGGACGTATATTTACGTCCTGCGCTGGCTCCCGCGATATGAAGCAGGATCGCGCCGCGATCCCGCATCATATCGCGTCGGTCCCGGCGCTCATCAACGGCCGGGACCCGCAGCTAATACCACACATCGCCGATCGCGGCGATGTGCGGTATGAACCCTTTAGAAGCGGCGGTCAAAGCTGACCGCCGCTTCTAAAGTGAAAGTGACCCGGCTGCTCAGTCGGGCTGTTCGGGACCGCCACGGTGAAATCGCGGCATCCCGAACAGCTGACCGGACATGGGGAGGGCCCTTACCTGCCTTCTCGGTGTCCGATCGACGAATGACTGCACCGTGCCTGAGATCCAGGCAGGAGCAGTCAAGCGCCGATAACACTGATCACAGGCATGTTAATACACGCCTGTGATCAGGATGAGAGATCAGTGTGTAAAAAATGTAAAAAAATGTAAAAAAAAAAGGGTTAATAAAGGTCATTTAACCCCTTCCCTAATAAAAGTTTGAATCACCCCCCTTTTCCCATAAAAAAAATAAAACAGTGTAAAAAAAATAAAAAAATAAACATATGTGGTATCGCAGCGTGCGTAAATGTCCGAACTATAAAAATATATCATTAATTAAACCGCGCAGTCAATGGCGTACGCGCAAAAAAATTCCAAAATCCAAAAAAGCGTATTTTGGTCACTTTTTATACCATTAAAAAATGAATAAAAAGTGATCAAAAAGTCCGATCAAAACAAAAATCATACCGATAAAAACCAGATCACGGCGCAAAAAATGAGTCCTCATACCGCCCTGTACGTGGAAAAATAAAAAAGTTATAGGGGTCAGAAGATGACATTTTTAAACATATAAATTTTCCTGCATGTAGTTATGATTTTTTCCAGAAGTGCGACAAAATCAAACCTATATAAGTAGGGTACCATTTTAACCGTATGGACCTACAGAATAATGATAAGGTGTAATTTTTACCGAAATATGCACTGCGTAGAAACGGAAGCCCCCAAAAGTTACAAATTGGCGTTTTTTTTTCGATTTTGTCGCACAATGATTTTTTTTCTGTTTAGCCGTGCATTTTTGGGTAAAATGACAAATGTCACTGCAAAGTAGAATTGGCGACGCAAAAAATAAGCCATAATATGGATTTTTAGGTGGAAAATTGAAAGGGTTATGATTTTTAAGGAGGTAAGGAGGAAAAAGCGAAAGTGCACAAACGGAAAAACCCTGAGTCCTTAAGAGGTTAAAGGGGTAATCCACCATAAGGTGATTTTAGTAGTACGTTCCTGCCAGAACTGAGTATTTCCTCTTGAATTTCATTCTCTAAACTACACATCCCATAGTTCCATGCTTGTAAGTTTGAAGTCACTTTTCTCCCTCACACACATCAGCCACCCCACCCATTGCAGTGTTTCCTTATCAGGGGGCATACAGCTGTGGCAAAATGAATTCTCTCCCACCCAGCGGTTGCTCCACCCATTGAAGCAGGACTGAATCCTGCAGTGTTTCTCAAGCGTGGCCCTGGGACAAAAATCACAGAAGAATTGTAAGACCACTGTCACACACACAGTTACAGACACTGTATTATAAACTACACTAACTTTATAGTATAATCAAATAAAAAAAGATCCTGGAATGTCTCTTTAATGTTCAGGAGTATGATCATAGATTTTTGCATTGGTTTTATAGCAGTACCTTGAAATTCAAATGATGGGGAAAGTACTAGACTAAAAACTCCTGTCCAGAAAATATAAGTAGATCATACTCTGAATAGTTTACAGTAGTATTAGTTTAAAGGGGTACTCCGGTGAAAACCTTTTTTCTTTTAAATCAACTGGTGGCAGAAAGTTAAAAATATTTGTAAATTACTTCTATTAAAAAAATCTTAATCCTTCCTGTACTTATTAGCTGCTGAATACTACAGAGGAAATTATTTTCTTTTTGGAATGCTCTCTGATGACATCACGAGCACAGTTCTCTCTGCTGACGTTGTTATAATAATAATAATGCTTTATTTATTGTTGTCCTTAGTGGGATTTGAACCCAAGTCCCCAGCACTGCAAGGCAGCAGTGCTAACCACTGAGCCACCTTGCTGCCCTTAGCATACATCTGCTATGCGTGGTTGCTAAAATGGACAGAGATGTCAGCAGAGAGCACTGTGCTCGTGATGTCATCAGTATTCCAAAAAGAAAGGAATTTCCTCTGTAGCATTCAGCAGCTAATAAGTACTGGAAGGATTAAGATTTTTTAATAGAAGTAATTTACAAATATGTTTAACTTTCTGCCCCCAGTTGATTTAAAAGAAAAAAGGTTTTCACCGGAGTACCCCTTTAAGTCTGTGTACAGTTTTTAGGTAGAGAGTTAGAAATAAAGAAGTTAGACCAAAATCAGATGTTATATGTAAAAAAAACATTACACCTGTTACACAGGGCAATTGCTGGCTGAACATGCCGATAATATGGTGTATAATAGACCCAGTGATCAGCCAACATGCTTGTATGTTAATTTACTATAGTTTTATTAGGCCAGTGCTTTTCAAGTGCGTGCCTCAAGTACCCCAACAGGTCATGTTTTCATGATTTCCTTAGTCTTTCACAGGTCATAGGACTGTGGTGATGCCAGATTCACTGATCATAATCATATTACCTGTAAATAACAAAGGGAATCCTAAAAACATGACCTGTTGGGGGGACTTGAAGACCGCGCTTGAAAAAACCTTGTATGAGGGTGCGTTCACACACTAGTAGCTAGCAGCGAGTTTCCCGCTGTGAGTTATGCTACCATTGATTTAAATGGGTATGCGGACAGTCCACAAATCTGACACTATTGTGGACTGTCTGTGGACTCATTCAAATCAATTATAGCGTAACTCGCAGCAGGTTTCCTGCAGCGTGAAACCCGCTGCTAGTAATAGCATGTAAACGCACCCTTAGGCAAAAAAAAAAAGGTAATAGAGAATGTGTGACCAATGAATGATGGAAGTGTAGCGCCACATCAATCCAGCAATTGTTCATGTCACCCTACCTACAAAATCAGCAAGCCAAGTGAGGCACTTTTAATGAGTGCTAATGGAAATTGGTCATATGCTGGCAGCATTTGTTTTTTTTTTTAATCCCTCACATATAGATAGATACCTACTACTACATCCCCATATCACCTTTTCCTCAATAGTTTTTTCTTGTTCAAGACATGATTCCTGTTTTACATTGATCTTAGTGCTCCTTTTTCAGGGGTGGTTGCAGTTGAGGCAGCAGTGCATTCCCTTTTTTTTTCCCAAACAAACAAGTTGTACATTTTTTGACAGTATAGGGACCGAGCTAACAGATAGATGCTCTCTGTTCATGTGCTGGCTGGTTCAGATCAAGGAACAACGTGCTGGTAGGGGTTTCTAAAGCTCAGAGAACATTGATCCTGTGAAGACAGAGCAGTGCATAAACTGCATGATTAGCCAACAGAAGTTCTACTGGATGTCGGCTCCAGTACCAACAGATGGTAAGTATAGCTGGGGATGAAATTTTTTCTGTGATACATAGTAATGTTATTTTTTTTTTTTATATCAGAAAAATGGGAAATAAATGTTGATTTCTCACTTAAATACAGCCGACTTTCTCCCTGCAAGCTGCAAAGTTTAAAGTGGTTAAACTACAAACCATTCCATATAACTTTGTCAGCTGTTTTATGTTGCCTGAACCATGGTCCGCAAGAAACAGGCACTCACAATACAATACCATATTAATTACTCTAGAAAACCAGTGGCATTTAAAAGGAAAAAGGGCTTTTTACTTGTCTGACACTGAAGCGAACAGGGAAAAACAATTCTATTATTCATATATCAGTATTATTATATTATAATATCTAATGCTTCATAGTACAAGGGACTCTGTGTGCTACAAGAAGGGCTCCATGAAAGGTCTCCCATTGGTTCTAAAACTGTGAGGCAACTTCTAGATTTTGGTGAGGAGCAGCTAGGTAGGTAGAGTGATTACAATCTGCACAAGTTTCTGGTTTAGCAACACGATTGTCTTATTTTGGTTGTCAACGATTTTTTATTAGAATTATATGGCTATAGCAGCAGCCAACACGCATAAGATGGCTTAAAGAAAACATACACTGCTCAAAAAAATAAAGGGAACACTAAGATAATACATTAATCAACTAATCGTATGAAATACTTTCGTCTTTACATAGTTGAATGTGCTGACAAAATCACACAAAAATTATCAATGGAAATCAAATTTATCAACCCATGGAGGTCTGGATATGGAGTCACACTCAAAATCAAAGTGGAAAACCACATTAAAGGCTGATCCAACTTTGATGTAATGTCCTTAAAACAAGTCAAAATGAGGCACAGTAGTGTGTGAGTGTAGCCTCCACGTGCCCGTATGACCTCCCTACAATGCCTGGGCATGCTCCTGATCAGGTGGTGGATGGTCTCCTGAGGGATGTCCTCCCAGACCTGGGCTAAAGCATCTGCCAACCATGATGTCCCAGATGTGCTCAATCGGATTCAGGTCTGGGGAACAAGTGGGCCAGTCCATAGCATCAATGCCTTCCTCTTGCAGGAACTGCTGACACACTCCAGCCAAATGAGGTCTAGCATTGTCTTGCATTAGGAGGAACCCAGGGCCAACCGCACCAGCATAAGGTCTCACAAGGGGTCTGAGGATTTCATCTCGGTACCTAATGGCAGTTAGGCTACCTCTGGCAAGCACATGGAGGCCTGTGCGGCCCCCCAAAGAAATGCCACCCCACACCATTACTGACACCGCCAAACCGGTCATGCTGGAGGATGTTGCAGGCAGCAGAACGTTCTCCACAGTGTCTCCAGACTCTGTCACGTCTGTCACATGTGCTCAGTGTGAACCTGCTTTCATCTGTGAACAGGGCTCCAGTGGTGAATATGCCAATCTTGGTGTTCTCTGGCAATTGTCAAACGTCCTGCACGGTGTTGGTATGTAAGCACAACCCCCACCTGTGGACGTGGGGCCCTCATACCAGTATAAGCGGCGATCTTCTCCTCTGGTGTGCTAGAAGGCAGTCCAGAGAAGACCTCGGCATAGTAGCGGAGGCAGATGAGAAAACCTCCCTCCTCCATCTTGGCTGATCTGATCTCTGAAGTCGTGAGCCATTAGAAGTGCCGCATTGCAACAGATGCCGTGATCAGTATTGATTATGACAACTGTGGGGTTAATGATGGACATCAGCATGACCTCTGCTTGCCATGCATAAAGCGAGCGCTGCTCTTGTGCTCGCTTCATTACAGGATGCAAATGTACGTCCTGGTGCAATAAGTACCAGGGCACCAGAATGTACATTTACGTCCTGTCGTTAAAAGGTTAAAGGGATACTCTACTGGAAAACAATTTTTAACTGATGCCAGAAAGTTAAACAAAGCATGTGTGCAAGGTTGGAACACCTCTAGATGCTGACGCGTTTTAGGCCGTTTGTCCCTTAGTATGCCATGACTAAGGGCCAAACGGCCTGAAACGCATCGGCGTCTAGAGGTGCTCCAACCTTGCACACATGCACTGTTTTTTTTTTAAGTATATCTTTATTTGCTTTTTCAAATATTTTACAAACTTCGACAGGATACAAGCTCCTGATGCATAAATGAAACAGTCATGGAAACCATAGTAATAAACAATGGTGCAACGATCAATGTAGAAATTAGCCATTGAAACCCCCCCCCCCCCCCTCCCAAAAAGAGTTTACAACATGTCACTTATAAGCTTATAGGCATCGACATCAGGCAAAACAGTAAATAAACATTGATAGGTCACAAGGTCACCCCTCAGCCGAAGACAATCCGAGGCCACAACACCGTTAATTTGGCAGTCTAAGCCTCCCCAAAGAGCCCGCCACTGCCTTCCTTAAGTACCACTCCGTATCCATAAAAGGGGTCATCACCCTTACTATCTCTTCCTCAGAAAGGAAGTGAACAATATACATTGTCCATTTTCTAAAAAAAAAAGCGCTTAGCCGATTTATTAGCCATCTTCCCAAACTCCAACAGATCCCAATGTAAGTACTTAGAAATTTGAGCTAAGACCTCAGAAAAGGTGGGCATCGCAGGCACCAGCCATCTGGCCAGAAGACATCTCTTCCCGACCAATAGAAAAATATGCAATAAAGAGGGAAGACTGGCACCATCTTTAGGAATATGGAACAGAATCAATAGGGTATCGAACACCAGTTTGAACTTCAAAACCTTGTCTATCTCACTAAAAAGTCGCTCCCAAAAGATCTTAGAGCGACCGCATGTCACCAGTCCATGCAAAAGATCCGTACGGGGACTGTCACAATTCGGACAAGCCTCAATCCTATCTGGTCTCTCTGGAGTTTTAGACAGCAGAAACCCATACAAGGCATGATGCATCACTTTGAACTGGGTCTCTCTCCATATCTCTCCAATCACCGCCGCTCTAACCTTACCCCATCCCTCCAAGATGCGTTTACCTAAATCTGGGGTCCCTAACTTTGTTTCCCAGTACCTAAATAAAGACGTGGTGATAGCTTCACTACCCTTTCTCCTGAGCCTCCAGTATAAATAAGATAACGAGTGAACATTGTCCGAAGAGGTAATGAGAGCGTCAAAAGTGTTAGGGCCCTAGATCACTTTTGCGTCCCGTAACCTAGTCGTCAGAAAGGCCATCAACTGACTATACTGCAAAAATTGCATATTACCTATTGGATAAGCAGCCTCCAGTTCCGACAGTCGCAAATATCAGGGTTCAGAAGAGTGTAGCAGATGTCTCACCCTCTCCACACCCGCCACCCTCCACCCCTGAAATAGAACATTTTGTCGCCCCATTGGAAATTCTGGATGCGACCACAAGGGCATATCCTTGCTCATCAAAAAGGGTAGGTTCATTGCACTCCTACCCGCCTTCCAAGCGGCAATAGTATCCCGCAATAGCAGGCTCAGCTTTACAGTACGGGGAAGAGCAGAGAATCGGGTGTGGAGAAGCGAGGCCAGCGACCACGGAGCCACCATACCCTCCTCCAGGGGCAGTACCGAATATATGGAGGTGCCCTTCATCCAATCTATTCCATGTCGGAGAAAACAGGCTACATTGTAGTGTCTGATGTCCGGAAAATTCAGACCTCCCTGTTCCCTGGGCAACATCAATTTCCTAAGAGAGATCCTTGTCCTTTTCCCGGACCATAGAAATTTTGTGAATTTTGAGAAGCTCATCATTTTCAGTAGGTGACACCTTGCCAGAAAGGGAAGAGGGAGCGTCCGCCACCTATTTAATTCCGTCAAAATCTTAAGAATCAGCGGGGGATAATTAAGTGTGTAAAGAGTACTAGGAGTACAACCTATATGTATGCCTAAGTAAGTAATCTGTCGATAAGCGATGTTCACCGTGGCTCTCTGTCTAAAGCCCTCGTGATGCTTTGTCACCCACCTAATATCCAGCAAATGACTCTTAGACCTATTAATCGCAAAACCAGACTCTGTCCCAAAATCCGCTATCGCTATGAGGAGCCCGTCTAGATCGTGCATCGGCCTCGACAGGAACAACAGGATGTCATCAGCAAATAGTGCCATGTGAAGAATAGTAGTACCAACCTTGATTCCTGCCGCCACCGACGCAGAGTCCAGTACCCGCGCTAAAGGTTCCAGCGCGATATTGAATAACAGGGGCGACAATGGGCAACCCTGCCTGGTGCCCTTTTGCAGTAAAAAAGTCGGTGACAGAAAGCCGGGAATCGATACCCTCGCGTATGGGCTGTTGTAAAGGGACAAAAGATAATTTAAAAAAGTTCCCGAAGTTCACAACCACTCCCATCGGACACTATCAAAAGCCTTGGAGGCATCAAGGGACAAAATGGCCGGTGATGGGTGCAATTCCGGGTGAATATGAGTGTCATCGAGTACTGCTATCACTTTCCTAATATTAAATACCGCTGCTCTACCTCTAACAAACCCCACCTGAGAAGGCCCAATCAGCCTCGGCAGGATGAGCGCTAACCGGTCTGCCATAATCTTCGAAAGTATTTTCAAGTCAGTATTTATCAGTGATATGGGACAGTATCCCTCTGGGGAGTGAGCATCTTTGCCAGGTTTCGGTATAACCTTAATATGAGCTGTGTTCATGGCCTGTGAGATAGGCAGTCCTGCCAGGTATGCATTAAAAAGATCCAACAGAGAGGGAGAAATCTCCACTGAAAGAGCTTTATAAAAATCGCTGGAATATCCATCTGGGCCAGGGGCTTTGCCTACCGGAAGATTCTTAATGCATAGTGACAATTCCTCTCCAGTAATCGGGCGGTTGAGCTTCTCCAGCTCGTCTTCAGTGAATGAGGGAAGTCGAGCTTCCCCTATCCAATCCCTAGTTGATGACGTAGGTGGAGAAGAAGAGCTATAGAGATCCTGGTAATAGGCAGCCAAAATCTTGACCACCTGTCGGGAATCAGAATGAGAATGTCCCCGCTATCTTTAAGAGATACAATATTGGATTGTTTATAGGGGCCTTTTGCAAACCGTGCCAACAATTTACCCGGCTTATTGCCATATCTAAATAGGGTAGCATCTAAGTAAGACCTATTAACCCTTTCCTGCTGATCTACCAGGTCCTCATATTCTGTCCTAGCCACCCCCCATTGTAGTCTGTGAGCGTCCGTGGGGTCAAGTAAGAACCGAGAGTACGCTTGTCGTAGTCTGTCACCCACCACCCCAATCTGCGCCGCCAACTTCTT
Source organism: Hyla sarda (assembly GCF_029499605.1). NCBI lineage: Eukaryota > Metazoa > Chordata > Amphibia > Anura > Hylidae > Hyla > Hyla sarda. The sequence goes on along the minus strand of NC_079189.1, from coordinate 286,311,425 downwards.
CTTATGTGACGCCATAAATGCTATCACTTTGCCACGTATAACTGCTTTGGCCGCCTCCCAGTAAGTCTGTGGACCCACATCAGTAGAGTCATTGTCAGTCACATATTCATGCCACCATTCGCGCAACCTGTCAAGAAATCGCTCATCCCTAGCAAACCCCTTCGGGAACCGCCAAATATAGTCTGTTCCTCTAGGGACTCTGTCCTCACATACCATAAGCAAAGGGGCATGGTCTGAAATCACTAGATCCTCTATCGTACTTCTAGAGATCCTCCAGGTCAAGGACGAGGTAGTAAAAACATAATCAATCCGTGACCATGAGTTCTGTGCATGAGAATAATGTGAAAATTCCCTAGAATCAGGGTGAAGCAATCTCCAAGAATCCAAAAGGCCCAAGTGATCAGCCCAAGGGGTTAATGTAAAGGGCACCCTAGACGTCCGAGGCATGGGAAGAGAGCTCGCCTGCCTCCTATCCTCAAGTGGCTGCATCACCGCATTGAAGTCCCCGGCTACATTCTTATCCCGTACAGAGCTTTGCTGTATATGGTCCAACACGATTCGGAAAAAAGAGGCCGACCGTTCATTCGGGCCATAAACATTAAAGAGGTCATATTCCCCAGAGGGCGTTCGGATATGAATCCGGCACAGGCGACCCTCAGCATCCCCGAACTGTGAGACAATCTGGTAAGTAAACTTTTTGTGAAAAGTATAATAACGCCTGCCTTGCCCCCTACAGCTGAAGAACCGTAAACCTCCCCCACCCAATTTCTCCTCAATCGAACAAAATCTTCCCCCTTCAAATGAGTCTCCTGCAGCATTACAACATCCGGAGAGAAGCGTTTTAGGTGCCGCAGAATCATATTCCGCTTCTGGGGTGACCTTAAGCCTTTAACATTCCACGATATCAAAAGCATATTAATAATATCCAATAATAACAGGCATACATGACCATAAAAGTAGAAACAAGAGAACTGTGTAAGCTTGCTACATGGACGTATTGCATAACAGAAGAACAAAACATTGAAAGTATAAGACCCCTCCCTCCCCTGAAACCCAACCCCCCAACCCCTACAGCAACCAACCTTCCCTCAACCCTCTCCCCCGAGCTGGAGATTCCCACTACCCCAGGAATTCCATTCGCTCCCTCGACTTCACCTTTTTCCATACCGTCTGAAGATCCCACATGACCAGGCTCCGCCACCTCCCCCCGCCACATCCAACCAAGGTAAGAAATCAGCTTTAATCATATTCCCCATAAGCATAAGAAACCCCATGTAATCAGAACATCCTTCCCCATCCCAGGAGGTCATACCCATTAAGGTATCCCTCCCTCAACCCTGCCAATAGAAGTTTCAGACTTACCCTCTCCATATGAAATGAAAAAAAAAACCACCCCCAAGTATCCCTAGACATAATAAACATAGGGTCAAGGTATCTCAAGAATCAAGTGCAGTAAGCATTATGATGGAAACATTTTTTTTTTTCCTTTTTCTTTTTGTAGGACACTATAAACTGGATAGAAGTACCCCCAACACCCATTAACTTCCCCCCTCCCCCAAATGCCCCCCTCCCCCCAAAACCCCCACCCCCTCAAACTATGACTGCAGACAATACCCCTCCCTACCTCCCCGAAACACTATGCAGGGTCCCCCAACCAATGGGCATCAATTATGGCCATCCACTGTAGACAAGACCCACCTTTAGACCTCCCAACAAATAACAGATAGCATGACAGACTTAACTGAACTCGTCAGGTAAAGAAAACAAATCCCTGAAGAAATAGCACAGATCACATATCCCCTCCCAGCTTCGGGTATGAAATCACATTTGCTCAGGTCCAGTGCAAAACCCTGTGAATACAGTCAAAAAGGATACTGCACAGTTCAGCAGAAAATGCAGACTCCGACTTTCACTCTCCAAGAGGGTAGATCCTTCACTCGTCCTCACCAGCCGGCAAACGAGGGGAGCGCTGTTCCTTAGGGGAAGAAGTCCAGTCATCCGTCCCACGTTGCGAAGGAGGAGGAATAAATTCCACTGCTGAAGCATGCAATCTTGACACAGAAGAGCGGTGTCCCCCTCTCCCCTGTCCCTAGGCGATCACGAGGTAACTGACCAAGAATGTCGGAAAGTCCCGCATGAGCCTCCTCCACTGACAGGTAGGTATCAGTCCCCCCCATCACTACGGTACACTCTCAGGGTAGCTGGATAAGTGAGCGCGAACCGCACATTACTCCTGAATAAGGCAGAAAATACCGGTGCAAAAAGCTTCCGCCTTCTGGCCACATCGGCCGAGTAGTCCCCAAACAGCAGCAATTTATGTCCATGCAACAACACTCCATCTCGCTTGCGTCGGAATGCACTCAAAATGTCCGACTTATCAGTAAAGTCCAGATAGCGAACAATAACTTGCCTGGGTCTAGGTCTGTGCTGCAAAGCAAGGGGCACTCCAGGGTCCGGTGGTGCCCGTAGGTCAGGCCCCAAGCGGTGGGCGCGTTCAATTCTACAGCGATGCGGCAGGTTAAGCAGTTGGGGAATCACAGCCTCACAAATATGCCGCAGGTCCTTAGCAGGGACCGATTCCGGAATGCCCACAATCCGCAGGTTGTTCCTGCGGGACCTGTTTTCCAGATCCTCTATTTTGTCCCAAAGTTTCTTATAGTCAGTCTCCAGGACACTAGTGCGTGCCGCTATATGCTCAGTAGTGTCCTCCACCTGCCCCAATCGCCCCTCCGCCTCAGCTATGCGGCCGGCCTGAGAGCTCACCTCCTCCTGTAACGCTTTGAGGGATGCTTGCACCGATGAGGCCACCGTGCCCTGCAGGTTGGTGGACAGGGGTTTAGCTACTTCCACTGCCAGGCGGGCATAATCAATAGCCAAGGGGTCCCGCTCCTCATCTCCGTCAGAGTGTGCATTCTTCGAGCGTGCCGGGGAAGTACAGCGGCTAGAGCACGGGGAGTTGGCCATGGTATCCTCCCCCTCACCGCGTTTAGAAGTCTTGGAGAGGCCTCTATGGCGATTTCTGTGTCCCATCCTTAGGAGGTATTTGTCCATTGGGGTTCCCGCAGCCACAGGAAAGTCCAGAGTCCCGATGTCGGGCACTATGACCGGTACAAGGAAGGTGTAGCGGGTTCAGGCGCGGAGCTCAGGTCCGGAGCGTCCTCACCGCATGGCGCCGGAACCGGAAGTATCACGCATGCACTGTTGTCCTAGTGCTCATTTTTTATTCTATGGACTTTTAACCTGGATTTCAATAAAGGAATGATTTTACACAGTGCTGGCTCCACCTTCTCCTATGCTTTCTCCTTTGAACTTTGAGGCTGGTCGTGCACGTGTGGAATGGGTGAGCTGAATCCCCTTTATCTTCAGATTTCTAAATTACTTCTATTTAACCCCTTGGGGACGGAGCCCATTATGACCCTAAGGACGGGAGCATTTTTTGCAAATCTGACCTCTGTCACTTCATACATTAATAACTCTGTGATGCTTTTGCTTATAAATTTGATTCCGCGATAGTTTTTTCGTGACGTATTCGTGACTTTATGTTAGTGGTAAATTTTCGTCTATACTTGCACAATTTCTTGGTGAAAATTTAAAAAATTTCAGGAAAAATTTGAAAATGTACAATTTTTCTAAGGAAAGGGGACATGTCAAATAAATTACATATTGATTCACAAAATTTGTAACCCCATTTTTCTCAAGTAAGGAAATACCTCATATGTGGATGTAATGTGCTCTGTGGGTGCACTAGAGGGCTCAGAAGGGAAGGAGCGACAATGCTGAAATGGTTTTTGGGGGGCATGTGTCATTTAGCAAGCCCCCATGATGCCAGAACAGCAAAAAAACACCCCACATGGCACATGTTACCCCCTTTTGGAAACTATACCCCTCACGGAATGTAATAAGGGGTGCAATGAGCATTTACACCCCACTGGCGTTTGACAGATCTTTGGAACAGTGGGATGTGCAAATGACCACTGTTCCAAAAATCTGTCAGACACCAGGGGGGTGTAAATGCTCACTGTACCCCTTATTACATTAGGTGAGGGGTGTAGTTTCCAAAATGGGGTCACGTGGGTGGGGGGCATTGTTCTGGCACTATGGGGGCTTTGTAAACACACGTGGCCTTCAATTCGAGACAAATTTTCTCTCCAAAAGCCCAATTTCTCCCGAGTACGGAAATACCCCATATGTGGCACTAAACTGTTGTCTTGAAATATGACAGGGCTCCAAAGCGAGAGAGCGCCATGCGCATTTGAGGCCTGAATTGGGGATTTGCTTCCGCCACCAAAATACCCTACGGCTGTGTTTCTCAAACAGGATGTCTCCAGCTATTGAAAAACTCCCAGCATGCCTTGACAGTCAGTACTGGGAGTTGTTGCTTTTCAATAGCTGGAGGCTCCGTTTTGGAAACATTGCCATACAACTCTTTTTATTTTCATAGAGAGGGGGGGGGAGGGATGTGTATATATAGTGTTTTACTTTTTATTTTGTGTAGTGTAGTGTTTTAGGGTACATTCACACGGGCGGGGGTTTACAACGAGTTTTCCACTGGGAGTTCAGGTTGCGGCGGAAAATTTGCAGCATCTCAAACTTGCAGCAGAAAACTCGCTGTAAACCCCTGCCCGTGTGAATGTAAACTATACATTCACATGGGGGGGAGGGGTTTTTGGAAACCTTCAGCTGTTGCAAAACTACAACTCCCAGCATGCAATTACAGACCATACATGTTGGGGGTTGTAGTTTTGCAACATCTGGAGGCACATTGGTTGCAAAACAGAGTTTGTTACTTAACGCAGTGTCTCACAACCAGTGTGCCTCCAGCTGTTGCAAAACTACAACTCCCAGAATGTACAGTCCATCAGTGCATGCTGGGAGTTGTAGTTTGCAACAGCTGGAGGCACACTGGTTGCGAAACACTGAGTTAGGTAACAAACTCAGTGTTTTGCAACCAGTGTGCCTTCAGCTGTTGCAAAACTACAACTCTTATTTGCATGACAACAACTCCCAGCATGCCCTTTTGTGCATGCTGGGAGTTGTTGCTAAAAAACAGCAGGAGGCCAGCCTTACCTCCTACTGCTGCGCACACGCTGGATCCTCCTGCCACCGACACCACTGTCTCCGCTCCGGGGGCCCCGATCCCAATGCCGATGCCTGGGATCGGGGGCCCCCAGTCCAGGTACACACTCCCAGCACCCGCTCTCGCCCTTCGGAATAGGGGCGGAGCGGGTGTCGTTAGGGACACCCCCACAGCAGGAGTCCTGAATCAGGATGATTGTGAGGTGGCATCGGGGACCCAATTGACCCTGAATCGCCGCAAATTCCCACGCATACGCCCTTGGTCCTTAAGTACCAGGGTGTCATGGTGTACTTGTACGCCTGTAGTCCTTAAGTGGTTAAAAGAAAATGTTTTGCAGTGGAGCACCCCCTGTTCCCGGGCTGCAAAAAAAAAAACTATGTTTAACTCGGCTTTCTATGTTCCCCCATTGCGCCGGTATCGGCGTCCTGTTCCTCCGGTGCTCTCTGCTTCTTCTGAACGTCACACTGTGGTCAGCGTATCGCCGGCTGCAGCGATGTCCCGCCTTTGCTGGTGATAGGCTAAGCGCACTGTCATGTAAGGAGCTCTGACCAGCTCCTTGCATGACAGTGCGCTCAGCCTATCACTGGCCGAGGTGGGACGTCGCTGCGGCCAGCGATATGCTGACCGCAGTGTGACATTCCGAGCCTAAGAAGCCGCGCAGCACCGGAGGAACGGGACCCCGATTCCGGCACAACAGGGGAACGTAGGAAGGTGAGTTAAAGTTTTTTTTTAATTTTTGCAGCTCGGACACAGGGAAAGTTAAAAGTTCAGCACCGCATTTCTCCTTTAATGCTTATGCAGAAATAAAGAATCCCCTTCCTTTATTTTACTCATACCCTTTCCCTTCAATTCCTTGGATAAACTTGATGGACATATGTCTGTTTTTCAACAATACTAGTTATGTAACTATATTCTTTCTGCAGAATCCACTCAGAAATGCATTGCCGTCTATGGAGACAGCGCATTTCCAAACGGTCCTAGCACCGGCACGTTCTGCTGGCGCCTGCTGTCTGCAGTATGTCCTGCTGTAAATTTTCAGGACAGACATTGTACCTCATGAAGATAATATTCACCCTGTTCCAAAATATTTTGTTTTTCAGTTTAACTCATGGATGGCATTGTGTCTCAGGGCTCTTTTGATCACTGAAAACAATCTTGGACACCTTTGATAATTAGATTGTCAGTTGAGCCCAATTTAAGGAAAAACTACTAAAGGTGGGTGTTACACATTATTAAGCAGACACCATTTTCAAGCAATATGGGGAAGAAAAAGGAGCTCTCTACTGCCGAAAAGAGTGAAATAGTTCAGTGCCTTTGACCAGGTATGAAAACAGATGATATTTTATGAAAACGTGAGCATGATCATCACACTATTTAGGCTAAGTTTTTGAAAAACTGCCACTGCAGTTTTTAAGCCAAAGTCAGAAGTGGATCCATAAGGAAGGAGAAGTTTAAGTCCTTCCTTTATATGTCCTATTCCTTTTGAATACACTTCTGGCTTTGGCACAAAAACTGCAGTGGCAGTATTCCAAAAACTGCCAGAAAAAAAAAACAAGTGGAAACCTAGCCTAAGAGATTTGTGGCTGATTCACACAGATAAAGACGGGGTTGTGCATATAAAGCATTGAGAAAGATTTCTGGCAGATTCACGCATTGGATCAAGAGAGCAGCTGCTAAAATACCATAAAATAGCAACAATCAGATATTTGAAGCTGCTGGTGCCTCTGGAGTCCCACGGACATCAATGTATAGAGTCCCTGTTACGCCGAGCGCTCCGGGTCCCCGCTCCTCCCCGGAGCGCTCGCTACACTCTCCTCACCGCAGCGCCCCGGTCGGTTCCACGGACCCGGGGCGCTGCGATACTGCCTCCGGCCGGGGTGCGATTCGCGATGCGGGTAGCGCCCGCTCGCGATGCGCACCCCGGCTCCCGTACCTGACTCGCTCTCCGTCAGTTCTGTCCCGGCGCGCGCGGCCCCGCTCCCTAGGGCGCGCGCGCGCCGGGTCTTTGCGATTTAAAGGGCCACTGCGCCGCTGATTGGCGCAGTGGTTCCAATTAGTGTTTACACCTGTGCACTTCCCTATATCACCTCACTTCCCCTTCACTCCCTCGCCGGATCTTGTTGCCTTAGTGCCAGTGAAAGCGTTCCTTGTGTGTTCCTTGCCTGTGATTCCAGACCTTCTGCCGTTGCCCCTGACTACGATCCTTGCTGCCTGCCCCGACCTTCTGCTACGTCCGACCTTGCTTTTGCCTACTCCCTTGTACCGCGCCTATCTTCAGCAGCCAGAGAGGTGAGCCGTTGCTAGTGGATACGACCTGGTCACTACCGCCGCAGCAAGACCATCCCTCTCTGGCACAGAGGATCCACCACCTGCCAGCCGGCATCGTGACAGTAGATCCGGCCATGGATCCCGCTGAAGTTCCTCTGCCAGTTGTCGCTGACCTCACCACGGTGGTCGCCCAGCAGTCACAACAGATAGCGCAACAAGGCCAACAGCTGTCTCAACTGACCGTTATGCTACAACAGTTACTACCACAGCTTCAGCAATCATCTCCTCCGCCAGCTCCTGCACCTCCTCCGCAGCGAGTGGCCGCTCCTGGGATACGCTTATCCTTACCGGATAAATTTGCCGTGGCTTTCTTTCCCAATGTTCCCTGCATCTGGAGATGATGTCGGACCTGTTTCCCACTGAAAGGTCTAAGGTGGCTTTCGTAGTCAGCCTTCTGTCCGGAAAAGCCCTGTCATGGGCCACACCGCTCTGGGACCGCAATGACCCCGTCACTGCCTCTGTACACTCCTTCTTCTCGGAAATCCGAAGTGTCTTTGAGGAACCTGCCCGAGCCTCTTCTGCTGAGACTGCCCTGTTGAACCTGGTCCAGGGTAATTCTTCCGTTGGCGAGTATGCCGTACAATTCCGTACTCTTGCTTCAGAATTGTCCTGGAATAATGAGGCCCTCTGCGCGACCTTCAAAAAAGGCCTATCCAGCAACATTAAAGATGTTCTGGCCGCACGAGAAATTCCTGCTAATCTACATGAACTTATTCACCTAGCCACTCGCATTGACATGCGTTTTTCCGAAAGGCGTCAGGAACTCCGCCAAGATATGGACTCTGTTCGCACGAGGCGTTTCTCCTCCTCGGCTCCTCTCTCCTCTGGTCCCCTGCAATCTGTTCCTGTGCCTCCCGCCGTGGAGGCTATGCAGGTCGACCGGTCTCGCCTGACACCTCAAGAGAGGACACGACGCCGTATGGAGAACCTCTGCCTGTACTGTGCTAGTACCGAACACTTCCTGAGAGATTGTCCTATCCGTCCTCCCCGCCTGGAAAGACGTACGCTGACTCCGCACAAAGGTGAGACAGTCCTTGATGTCTACTCTTCTTCTCCACGTCTTACTGTGCCTGTGCGGATGTCTGCCTCTGCCTTCTCCTTCTCTACAGTGGCCTTCTTGGACTCTGGATCTGCAGGAAATTTTATTTTGGCCTCTCTCGTCAAAAGGTTCAACATCCCGGTGACCAGTCTCGCCAGACCCCTCTACATCAATTGTGTGAATAATGAAAGATTGGACTGTACCATACGTTTCCGCACGGAGCCCCTTCTTATGAGCATCGGATCTCATCATGAGAGGATTGAACTTTTGGTCCTCCCCAATTGCACCTCGGAAATTCTCCTTGGACTTCCCTGGCTTCAACTTCATTCCCCTACCCTGGATTGGTCCACTGGGGAGATCAAGAGTTGGGGGTCCTCTTGTTCCAAGAACTGTCTAAAACCGGTTCCCAGTAACCCTTGCCGTAACTCTGTGGTTCCTCCAGTAACCGGTCTCCCTAAGGCCTATATGGACTTCGCGGATGTTTTCTGCAAAAAACAAGCTGAGACTCTACCTCCTCACAGGCCTTATGATTGCCCTATCGACCTCCTCCCGGGCACTACTCCACCCCGGGGCAGAATTTATCCTCTCTCTGCCCCAGAGACTCTTGCCATGTCCGAATACGTCCAGGAGAATCTAAAAAAGGGCTTTATCCGTAAATCCTCCTCTCCTGCCGGAGCCGGATTTTTCTTTGTGTCCAAAAAAGATGGCTCCCTACGTCCTTGCATTGACTACCGCGGTCTTAATAAAATCACGGTTAAGAACCGCTACCCCTTACCCCTCATCTCTGAACTCTTTGATCGCCTCCAAGGTGCCCACATCTTCACTAAATTGGACTTAAGAGGCGCCTATAACCTCATCCGCATCAGAGAGGGGGACGAGTGGAAAACGGCATTTAACACCAGAGATGGACACTTTGAGTATCTGGTCATGCCCTTTGGACTGTGCAACGCCCCTGCCGTCTTCCAAGACTTTGTCAATGAAATTTTTCGTGATCTGTTATACTCCTGTGTTGTTGTATATCTGGACGATATCCTAATTTTTTCTGCCAATCTAGAAGAACACCGCCAGCATGTCCGTATGGTTCTTCAGAGACTTCGTGACAACCAACTCTATGCCAAAATTGAGAAATGTCTGTTTGAATGCCAATCTCTTCCTTTTCTAGGATATTTGGTCTCTGGCCAGGGACTACAGATGGATCCAGACAAACTCTCTGCCGTCTTAGATTGGCCACGCCCCTCCGGACTCCGTGCTATCCAACGCTTTTTGGGGTTCGCCAATTATTACAGGCAATTTATTCCACATTTTTCTACCATTGTGGCTCCTATCGTGGCTTTAACCAAAAAAAATGCTGATCCCAAGTCCTGGCCTCCTCAAGCAGAAGACGCCTTTAAACGACTCAAGTCTGCCTTTTCTTCGGCTCCCGTCCTCTCCAGACCTGACCCTTCCAAACCCTTCCTATTGGAGGTTGATGCCTCCTCAGTGGGAGCTGGAGCTGTTCTTCTACAAAAAAATTCTTCCGGGCATGCTGTCACTTGTGGTTTTTTCTCTAGGACCTTCTCTCCAGCGGAGAGGAACTACTCCATCGGGGATCGAGAGCTTCTAGCCATTAAATTAGCACTTGAGGAATGGAGGCATCTGCTGGAGGGATCAAGTTCTCCTGTTATTATCTACACCGACCACAAGAACCTCTCCTACCTCCAGTCTGCCCAACGGCTGAATCCTCGCCAGGCCCGGTGGTCTCTGTTCTTTGCCCGATTTAATTTTGAGATTCACTTTCGTCCTGCCGATAAGAACATTAGGGCCGATGCTCTCTCTCGTTCCTCGGATGCCTCAGAAGTTGAACTCTCTCCGCAACACATCATTCCACCTGACTGCCTGATCTCCACTTCTCCTGCCTCCATCAGGCAGACTCCTCCAGGAAAGACCTTTGTTTCTCCTCGCCAACGCCTCGGAATCCTCAAATGGGGTCACTCCTCCCTTCTCGCAGGTCATGCGGGTATCAAGAAATCTGTGCAACTCATCTCCCGCTTCTATTGGTGGCCGACTCTGGAGACGGATGTTGTGGACTTTGTGCGAGCCTGCACTATCTGTGCCCGGGATAAGACTCCTCGCCAGAAGCCTGCTGGTTTTCTTCATCCTCTGCCTGTCCCCGAACAGCCTTGGTCTCTGATTGGTATGGATTTTATTACTGATTTACCCCCTTCCCGTGGCAACACTGTTATTTGGGTGGTCGTTGATCGATTCTCCAAAATGGCACATTTCATCCCTCTTCCTGGTCTTCCTTCTGCGCCTCAGTTGGCTAAACAATTTTTTGTACACATTTTTCGTCTTCACGGGTTGCCTACGCAGATTGTCTCGGATAGAGGCGTCCAATTCGTGTCTAAATTCTGGAGGGCTCTCTGTAAACAACTCAAGATTAAATTAAATTTTTCTTCCGCATATCATCCCCAGTCCAATGGACAAGTAGAAAGGATTAACCAGATCTTGGGTGATTATTTGCGACATTTTGTTTCCTCCCGCCAGGATGACTGGGCAGATCTCCTCCCATGGGCCGAATTCTCGTATAACTTCAGGGTCTCTGAGTCTTCCTCCAAATCCCCATTTTTCGTGGTGTACGGCCGTCACCCTCTTCCCCCCCTCCCTACTCCCTTGCCCTCTGGTCTGCCCGCTGTGGATGAAATTTCTCGTGACCTTTCCATCATATGGAGAGAGACCCAAAATTCTCTCTTACAGGCTTCATCACGCATGAAGAAGTTCGCGGATAAGAAAAGAAGAGCTCCCCCCGTTTTTTCCCCTGGAGACAAGGTATGGCTCTCCGCTAAATATGTCCGCTTCCGTGTCCCTAGCTACAAGTTGGGACCACGCTATCTTGGTCCTTTCAAAATTTTGTGTCAAATTAATCCTGTCTCTTATAAACTTCTTCTTCCTCCCTCTCTTCGTATCCCTAATGCCTTTCACGTCTCTCTTCTCAAACCACTCATCCTCAACCGTTTTTCTCCCAAATCTGTTCCTCCCACTCCTGTTTCCGGCTCCTCGGACATCTTCTCGGTCAAAGAAATTTTAGCTGCCAAAAAGGTCAGAGGAAAAAAATTTTTTTTAGTGGACTGGGAGGGTTGTGGTCCAGAAGAGAGGTCCTGGGAACCTGAGGACAATATCCTGGACAAAAGTCTGATCCTCAGGTTCTCAGGCCCCAAGAAGAGGGGGAGACCCAAGGAGGGGGGTACTGTTACGCCGAGCGCTCCGGGTCCCCGCTCCTCCCCGGAGCGCTCGCTACACTCTCCTCACCGCAGCGCCCCGGTCGGTTCCACGGACCCGGGGCGCTGCGATACTGCCTCCGGCCGGGGTGCGATTCGCGATGCGGGTAGCGCCCGCTCGCGATGCGCACCCCGGCTCCCGTACCTGACTCGCTCTCCGTCAGTTCTGTCCCGGCGCGCGCGGCCCCGCTCCCTAGGGCGCGCGCGCGCCGGGTCTTTGCGATTTAAAGGGCCACTGCGCCGCTGATTGGCGCAGTGGTTCCAATTAGTGTTTACACCTGTGCACTTCCCTATATCACCTCACTTCCCCTTCACTCCCTCGCCGGATCTTGTTGCCTTAGTGCCAGTGAAAGCGTTCCTTGTGTGTTCCTTGCCTGTGATTCCAGACCTTCTGCCGTTGCCCCTGACTACGATCCTTGCTGCCTGCCCCGACCTTCTGCTACGTCCGACCTTGCTTTTGCCTACTCCCTTGTACCGCGCCTATCTTCAGCAGCCAGAGAGGTGAGCCGTTGCTAGTGGATACGACCTGGTCACTACCGCCGCAGCAAGACCATCCCTCTCTGGCACAGAGGATCCACCACCTGCCAGCCGGCATCGTGACAGTCCCCCAGAGTCTTGCAACTGTGCATAAACCTATTCAGCCACCACTAACCAATGCTCACAAGCAGAAACGGTTGCATTGGGCAGAAAAATACAAGACTAATTTTCAAACAGTCCTGTTCACTGATGAGTGCCGTGCAACCCTGGATGGTCCAGATGGATGGAATAGTGGACGGCCACCCTGTTCCAACAAAGCTGCGACATCAGCAAGGCGGTGGGGGAGTCATGTTTTGGGCCGGAATCATGGGAAGAGAGCTGGTCGGCCCCTTTAGGATCCCCGAAGGTGTAAAGATGACCTCTGCAAAGTATGTGGAGTTTCTGACTGACCACTTTATTCGCTGGTACAGAAGGAAGAACTATGCTTTCCATAATAAAATCATCTTCATGCATGACAGTGCACCATCTCATGCTGCAAAGAATACCTCTGCATCAGTGGCTGCTATGGGGATAAAAGGAGAGAAAGTCATGTTGTGTCCTCCATCCTCCCCTGACCTCAATCCTATTGAGAACCTTTGGAGCATCCTCAAACAAAAGATCTATGAGGGTGGGAGGCAGTTTACATCCAAACAGCAGCTCTGGGAGGCTATTCTGACATCTTGTAAACAAATTCAAGCATAAACTGTCCAAAAACTCACAAGTTCAATGGATGCAAGACTTGTGAACCTGCTATCAAATTAAGGGGGTCCTATGTTAAAATGTAACGTGACCTGTTAAAATGTTTGGTCACTTTGTATACCCTAAAAAAGCGTTCAAAAAGTCCCAAGTCAAAACAAAACCGATAAAAACTTCAGATCACAGCACAAAAAATGAGCCTTCATATGGCCTCATATGCAGAAAAAAAAAAGAATTTGTACGCCATTGAATGTACTGTTTAGTTAACAATATATTTTTATAGTTTGGACATTTACGCACGCAGCAATACCACAAATGTTTATATTTATTTTAAACATATTTTTATTGATTTTCACAAGTATAAAGGAATATTTACCAGGACAATCCCCTGGGAAAATTACAAAAGTAGATATCTGGTGCAAAACCTTACACAACATTATAGCAAGATTCGAAAAGACTCCAAACAACCCCCCTCCCTTATCCCAAGAAAACCCCAAAACAACCCAATCCCCCCAATGGTAATTATTCGGTCCAATACGTGAGAAATCCAGTAAAGGAAAAGAAAGCGTAAGCCTATGATATAACAGTATCAGATATCAAAAGATAAGCGCAGTCTGGGTTCACCGGCACCTGACAGCCCTGGATCAGAAGAATGACCCTCCAGCAAACAGTGTATAATTCTAATCTTCCCAAAGTCCCTGAAATAGAGCGTGTGAGATACCACGATGTATCTCTAAACTGTTCCATCACCCTCCTAATTTTGTCATCTGTACAGAAGAAAGTCAGAAAAGACTTCCATTTCTTAAAAAAGGCCTTCGCCGATTTTTCTTTAGAGCGTCGGAGATCAGTGACATAAAAAAATAGGTATTTCTTCATTTGTAGAAAAATCTCCCCAATAGAAGGCAATGAGGGTTTCAGCCAATGAGCCAGAAGACATCGTTTAGTTACTAAAATGAACAAGTGTATCAGAAGGGTCAGGTCACTACCCTCCCGGGACACATGAAGAATCACCAGCGCCGGATCTACAGGCACAGAGATTCGTAATTTACCCCGCAGAATCTCAAAGAGCGATACCCACAGGGATTTGACAGCAGAACATCCCACCAGGCCATGCATTAAGTAATACCGGTAGGTATGACATTTCGGGCAATTTTCAATACGGTCTGGACGATCGGGGGTCCTTGGGAAAGTGAACCCATACGTGGCGTGGTGCATGAGCTTAAACTGTGTTTCCCTCCAAACTTCATTAACCTCCTGAGCGGTAATCCCGAGCGTGACTTGGGGTTAATTTTCCCTGCTAGGATCGGTAACCCCGAGTCACGCTCGGGGTAGAATTGCAGAGTTCCCGGCCGGGCTCCACGATATATCGCAAAAGCAATGCGATATAGCGATGCGGCCCCCGGGAAAACATGCGATTATCTGCTCTGGTCGGCTCCCGTTGCGGGGGCCGGCCAGAGCAGGTAAAGAAAAATACTAAAAGTCAGTGTTTCCCTACCAGGGGGCCTCCAGCTGTTGCAAAACTACAACTCTCAGCATGCCCGAACAGCCAAAGGCTGTCCGGGCATGCTGGGAGTAGTAGTTTCACAACAGCTGGAGGCCCCCTGTTAGAAAAACACTGAGCTAAGTGTAAAAGGAAGAAGTAGTAAAATAAAAAAACCTTTTGCTCACCTAGTCCCGGTCCCTGCAGATGCCGTTCCCCTCCGTGCGGTCCGGGGTGTCCTCTCTTCACTATTCATCTTCTAGGACCTTTCACTTTTCAGCCAATCACAGGCCGCAGTGGTGTAAAGCCTGTGATTGGCTGAAGGGGAAAGGACTTGTTCTGCAGGAAATACACTAGGTTTGAAATCTGCCCGGCAAACCCAGTGTATTCTGCTGCAGGACAAGACAAGGTGACAAGGGGGGGGGGGGGGGGGGGGATGTGACAAAGGGGGGAATGTGACAGGGGGGGGGGAATGTAACAGGGGGGGAATGTGACAGGGGGGGGAATGTGACAGGGGGGGGAATGTGACAAGGGGGGGAATGTAACAGGGGGGGAATGTGACAAGGGGGGGAATGTGTCAGGGGGGGGGGGATGTGACAGGGGGGGGGGAATGTGACAAGGGGGGGAATGTGACAAGGGGGGGAATGTGTCAGGGGGGGAATGTGACAAGGGGGGGAATGTGTCAGGGGGGGGGAATGTGACAGGGGGGGATGTGACAAGGGGGGGAATGTGATAAGGGGGGGAATGTGTCAGGGGGGGGGAATGTGACAGGGGGGGGGAATGTGACAGGGGGGGGGGAATGTGACAGGGGGAAGAATGTGACAAGGAGGGGGGAGAATGTGACAAGGAGGGGGGAGAATGTGACAAGGAGGGGGGAGAATGTGACGGGGGATGTGACAAGGGAGAGGGGGAATGTGACAGGGGAGATGTGAAATGGGCGGAGGGAGATGTGAAATTCAGTTAAAAAAATTGTACCGCTTTTGGTACAAATTTCCAGACAGAATCATACCGCCAGGGAGGTTAATGGCAGCCTTGCAAACCTTCGTCCAACCCTCTACTATGGGAAGTGCTAGGTCCCGCCTGTCTAACTTCTCCTCCCAATAACGAAACATGGACTGAAACGTTGTATCCTCCCCCTCCTGTGTAAATGTCTATATAGTCCCGCCAGGGAGTGGAAACCTGTGTCTGATGTTATAAAGGGGTCAAATGAGTTGGGGACGCTCTCTCTAGCAAGGTCCCTCAATCTAGGTTCCAGGAAGGCTTTTAATTGTAGGTATGGAAGAAAGTGTTCAGGGCCAAGAGAGTAGGTTGAGGACAATTCCTCAAAGGATAAGTATCTATTTTCCGTCGGGTTCAACAAGTGCTGGACCTTCATAATCCCAGCCTCTCTCCACACTCCGAACATACTGTTGTCCCTACCCATGGGGAATTCAGCCATGGTCCATAGCGGCATATGCTTACTAAGTGAAAATAGCAGTCGCATCAGCGAGCGACCCTTCTTCCACGCTGCCACTGTGTCCCTCACTATGCAAGAGCCCTTTATACCCTTAGGGATAGCACCTAATTTGGTATGTAATAAACCCGCCAATGACCATGGGTGAACCAAATCCGATTCCAATGCAGTATTCGAGAACATTTCCCCACCCCTAAGCCAATCAATACAGTGTCGATAGAGGCAAGCCAGGTTGTAATGTTGTATATCAGGGAAGTTTAACCCTCCTTTGTGTTTTGGGAGCATCAACTTCTGCAACACTATACGTGGTCTTTTATTATTCTACAAGAACTTTGTGAAGGCTGTTGTCAGGGTAGCAACGTCCGTCCTTTTCAAGAGCATGGGGATAGTCTGGAGAGGGTATAAGAGTTTCGAGAAACTGAGCATTTTCAATAAATGGCTACGCGCCAAGATGGGTAGCGGTAGACCTGTCCAGCGCTTAAGTTCCTCCACTATTTTACGAATCAGCGGGGGGTAGTTAAGTGAGTAGATCGAACCCGGATGTCTCCCTATCCGTAGACCCAGATATTTAATAGAGGTCCTCGTCACAACAATTGGCACTCGCAAGGAGGCCGAATCTAAGCGGCCCACCCTCGGCGAGAGATCAAGCAGTTCACTCTTGGAAACATTTACCCTATATCCCGATTCCCTACCAAAATCCATTAAAAGATCGTACAGCCTGGGTACATCTCGTTGCGGGTTAGCTAAAAACACCAGTAAATCATCCGCAAAGAGTGCATGAGTAATCGATCCCCGCCCCACCGTTATGTCCTCAAGATCCCCCGAGGAAGCTAAGACTCGCGATAATGGCTTGAGTGCAAGATTAAACAACAACGGGGATAGTGGGCATCCCTGTCTAGTTCCCTTTTGAGGGGTAAATGGAGGAGATAGAAACCCCTGGGTAGATATCCTAGCACTAGGTGAAGCGTATAGTGCCTGTAGGTAAAGTAAAAAGGGGCCCTCAAAACCCATCGCATGCAAAACCCTCCACATCCATCCCCAGCGTATATTGTCAAAAGCTTTTTCAGCATCAACAGACACTATGACTGGGGACGGATGTAGAGTAGGCCTCAGTTGTATTTCGTCCAAGGCCGCCAGTACCTTTCGCACATTAGTCACCACTGATCTAGCCTTGACAAAGCCGACCTGCATAGGAGCTATCAGTCTCGGCAATATCGTAGCCAGACGATCAGCCATAATTTTAGAGAGCAGTTTAAGATCAACATTAATAAGCGATATTGGACGGTAGCCATCAGGGGTCAGGTGGTCTTTACCGGGCTTGGGGAGGACTTTAATGTGGGCGGTGTTCGCTAAAGGGGGGATGGCCGCTCCCTGAAGGTAGGAATTAAATAAAGTCAATAACGGTTGGGAAATATTAGGTTTAAGAAGTTTAAAGAAACCTCCTGAGAAACCATCCGGTCCCGGGGCTTTATTAGGGTCCAACTTCTTGATGGCCTCGTCCAACTCCCCCCCCCCCCCCCCCCCCCCGTGACCGGGGCATTCAATAGGTGTCTCTCAGGCTCCGTGAGGGAAGGAAGGTCTGCCTCAGCCAACCAGTCCTTCTGGGGGAGGGTCTGGGCGCCACCATCAGAGTAAAGTGATTGATAGTAAGAACTTAGTATCTCATTTATTTTTTGGGGTCCCTGTGGAGGACATTAGTGTGATCTCTTAGTGCGGGGATTATTAGACGGTGGGAGGCGCCCTTTAGCAAATCTAGCCAATAGACGCTCTGGCTTGCCTCCATTTCGAAATAAAGTGGCCTCAAATTGCGACCTGTATAGACTGTCCCTCCGTTCCACCCAGGACTCAAATTCCTTCTTTGCCAAGGCCCACTCAGTTTTCGAAGCCCCCGAAGGAGTCATCAAAAATTTAGTGTACGTCGAGCGCAAAGAACGGCTCAGAAGTAATATTCTATCATTCAGTTTCTTTTTAAGGGAAGCGACATAACCCATAATACGACCCCGTAAGACCGCTTTAGTCGCGTCCCAAAACAGCTGGGGGTTGTCATACTCTAACCACCATCCTTTTAACAATGCCTGGAATTGTTCATCCCGGGATAAACCCACCGGAAACCTCCATAAATAGTCTGTCCCCCTAGGAGCCGAGTCAGTCACTATAAGCACTAGCGGTGCATGGTCTGATATGACTAGGTTTTGCAAGTCCACCCTGTCCACCCGGGGAAGAAGGGAAGGAGGGGCAAAAAAATAATCAAGCCTCGACCAAGAGTCCTGAGCAAACGAGTAGTGACTATATTCCCTCTCCCCTGGGTGAACAGAGCGCCACACATCTATCAGTCCTGTCAGCGAGGCCCATTTTTCAAGAAGTAGGTCATAAGGGCGTACTGGAATATGCCTATTTCGGTTGGATCTCCTATCCTCAGCAAGGGAGAGTACTGCATTAAAGTCGCCCCCTACAATGACCTGTCCCCCATGACTCGTTACCACTTGATAGGCCAGCGAGGTAAAATAAGAGCCGTCATCCCCATTCGGGCCATTTAGTATCCAAAACTCCCCCGACGGGGTATTGATATGCACTTTACACAGGCGTCCCTCGGAAGCCCTGCAGACCTGCAAGAGCTCATAGGTGAAAGCCTTATGGAACAAAATCAGTACCCCACCCTTATTGTCAACTGCCTGGGAACCCTCCACTCTTCCCACCCACCATTTACAGAGTCTAAAAAAGTCACCCTCCAGCAGGTGAGTTTCCTGCAGGAGTGCTATATCAGGAGAAAAACGTTTAAGGTGCCGTAAAACCAGACTGCGCTTGTTGGGGGACTTCAGCCTCTTAACATTCCATGAGATGACCTTCATATAATAGTAACACGTAGAAAGGTGCGATAGCTTGTAATCGTAAGGCCATTTGTCGAAGATGTCTCAAAACCCAACATGATCCACCAGGTTTCCCCATTCCCTCCCACCCCTCCCCCAGTAACGACATAATAAATAAAAAAAAAACAACAAACACAAAGAAGCCACCTCCCTCCATCTGACTCCTGTGGCCACCACTTAAATGGACCCTTCCATCTTCCCATGCTAAGAGCCCTCTCCCACCCATTCCGTAGAGGCCCTCCGTCAATCCCCTTTTACACAGTCCACATAGACTTACTAGCATGAAATCCGGCACAAGTTAACAAGCAAGAGAACCCCTGTTGGACCCTGTCGGGACCCCCCATTAGCAACAGAATATAAGGCATTATCCCCCCCCACCATAGGAACACAAGGTAGCACAAGCTATGTGCGGACACCAGAGTATCCAGTAAGAGCACCCGCGAGGAAGTAGAATTGCAATAAACTACCTACGGTATGGCCAAAACATAAATTGACTGTATAACAATAGAAAAAAAAATGTTTTTTTTTTGTGACCTGAACCCTCGGCACCACCGCTGCAGCCAGTTTGTCATAATCAATGTTCGGTGGGTCCTGCGTGTCGGACCCTGTCGCAGAGCCTCTGTCTGAGTGTACTGGGGAAGACGCTCTGCTCGGGAGAGGTGAGTCGGTCATCTTAGGCTTGTTGGCGCGCCGTCCCGACTCCGTGCCCGGGGTCTGTGCTTGCAAGCTCCGGGGGGTGCGGAGTAAATAGCGGTCCATGCAAGTCCTGTGTCACCTCGTGAGGGGGGCAGGCTCCTCCAATGAGAAAGAATGCGGGTAAATTTGCCGGTATTAGCAGGAAGGACGAGGAGCTCTCACGGACACGTCTCTACAGCATGGCGCCGGAACCGGAAGTCCATGTTTATATTTATTTTTATTTACACAGTTTATTTTTTTAAATGGGAAAAGGTGGGTGATTCAAACTTTTATTAGGGAAGGGGTTAAATCATCTTTATTAACTTTTTTTTTTCACTTTTTTTGTAATGTTATAGCCCCCATAGGGGACTATAACATGCATTACACTGATTGCCAGCACTGAACAATGCTATGCTATATCATTGAATTGATCAGTGTACTGGGTGGTCGATTGCTCAAGCCTGGATCTCTGGCTTGGAGCAATCAATCGCCGATCGGATGCCGAGGAGGAAGGTAGGGTTTTACCATGGTGGTCCCGATCAGCCCGACTGAGCTGCCGGGATGTATTTTTTTTACATTTTAAAGGGTTAATACTGGATATCACCGCGATCAGTGATGTCCAGTAATAGCCACGGGTCCCGGCTACCATTAGCCGCCAGGACGACCCGATATGACACAGGGTCATTTTTTAAAGAAGTAAAACAAAATAAAACATATATAAAAGTTGGGTATAATTTTAGTCGTATGGATCTACAGAATAAAGATAAAGTGTCATTTTTACCGAAAAGTGCAGTGTGGGACAGTTAGCTTGTTCCTCAGCAGCACAGCTCTGTGGGTCTGGGTGACCCATCAGTGCATTTTTCTGTTGCAACCTGCCCCTATATTTTTTTTGAGGTGCAGGATTCTCCTGGGCCAGAAACGATAAGCAAATAAACACACCGACGTCAGGTCACAAATGTGGTGTCAGCAGGGTGCAATGCAGGGTAGATGTTTTAACCCAAGGGGCAGATGTTATTAACCCCTTCTTGTGTAGCCTTAACCACCTGAAGGTAATAACACTGGTCCTGTGCTAGGCACAGGGGCAATGAAGACACCGACGCCAAGTTAAGGACAAACGGCAGCTTTACTGAAGGTAGACAGAGGACATAGTCTATGCAGTACAGCCAGAATCCCAAGGAGGTTACCAGTGACACAGGGGGACCTCGCAGCCTTGCTGGGCCTTGCAGATGGTAGAAACACTTTAGTGCAGGCCACGGTGACTAAACAGTAGATTTGACTCACTTTGTGACTGACAAGACGATGACTTTTAGCTTACTTGAGCTGACTTGTGACTGCAGACTTTAGGCTTGAGGCCTCCAATGCTCTTGACACACTCTGTAAGACGTCTTGACTGCACTGGACCTCAGGAACAAGTGCATGGAAAGAGAGAGATTGCAGCCACTCACCTGGTTATATAGGGGGGCTGTGCAAGGAGCCCATAGGTCACTTGGGGGGGTCACATGTTCGCTAGTGCCACCTGGGTAACAATCACATGGTATAACTTTAAATCATATGGTATAATCTTTAAAGGTACATTACACTTTATAAGGCATAACATATGTACATAGGGGATAACACTGCAGGGGGCCCTGGGGACATAGATGGACTCTGCCTGACAGGGCAGGAGAAGAGTACGGGGAAACACCATCCCGTATTGGGCACCACACAGATAACTGTCTTTACTGAGCTTGAGCAGATGTTAACACACAGACAGCTGGCCTTGCTGCGAGAGTGCAGCATACCCCTTGTGAGCCTTGCTGAGACTTGTGGTGCTTTCACCGGACAGAATTGTAAACTGTAACTTGAGATTCTGGTTGCTAGGGTCCTTCCAAGGCCCTGTAGACTATTCTGCAGGGTCATGTATTCTTCCTGCGAGTGAACCTTGTAGGATGACCCGTAGAAAGATTAAAGTTGGAGTAGGCCTCTACTCAGAGCACACGACACACAGCACACCTGAGCTCAGCTGTTGCTCAGGAGCCTGGATGGAATTAGACTGAACAATGTCCAGCACTAGATTGACTAACTTTTGGGGTCTCACTGGCTTACATGGGGTTCACTGCTCACATTTTAAAGGCACAGTACACTTATTACAACCTATATACACATAGATAACAAAATAAATTTACAAAAATATATTACATGATATTATAAATATAGCATAAACAGTGGAACTTGTGTGGGCCCAACACCCTGTGCTGACGATCTGCCTGAGACAGTCCAAAGGCCAGGGGCAGCCTCCGGTGCTGGGACACCACACTTTACTCCAAGCCCGACGTCCTTTCTTCCTCATCATCAAGCCGCAGGGCAATGCCAGTAGAGGCCCCCCACACTAGTAGCCCTGTCCCCCAAACTAGTAGCCCTGTCCCCCATACAATGTTCCCTGTCCACCGTACAAATAACGCAAGATGTCCCCAAGCGATAAGCCAGGGCTTTTATACTATATATCCACAAAAACCCAGGGCCGCAGCCCAGGGCACTAAACTCCCTATAATAGGGCTCCCCTTTAAAACATTACTTTTAATAATACCAATGAATAAAATGTTATTGCGAGAAACAAAATAATTAAAATAAAGTGTGGTTACACTGTAAATACACTGTTCAAAATAAATTAGGGGAACACATAAACAACACAATGTAACTCCAAGTCAATCACACTTCTGTGAAATCACACTGTCCACTCAGGAAGCAACACTGATTGATAATCAATTTCACATGCTGTTGTGCAAATGGAACAGACAACAGGTGGAAATGATAGGCAATTAGCAAGACACCCCCAATAAAGGAGTGATTCTGCAGGTGGTGACCACAGACCACTTATCAGTTCCTATGCTTCTTGGCTGATGTTTTGGTGACTTTTGAATGCTGGCGATGCTTTCACTCTAGTGGTAGCATGAGACGGAGTCTACAACCCTCACAAATGGCTCAGGTAGTGCAGCTCATCCAGGATGGCATATCAATGTGAGCTGTGGCAAAAAGGTTTGCTGTGTCTGTCAGCGTAGTGTCCTGAGCATGGAGACACTACCAGGAGACAGGCCAGTACATCAGGAGATGTGGAGGAGGCCGTAGGAGGGCAACAAGCCAGCAGCTGGACTGCTACCTCCGCATTTGCGCAAGGAGGAGCACTGCCAGAGCCCTGCAAAATGACCTCCAGCAGGCCACAAATGTGCATGTGTCCACTCAAACGGTCAGAAACAGACTCCATGAGGGTGGTATGAGGGGGGTGGTATGAGGGCCCATCGTCCACAGGTGGGGGTTGTGCTTACAACCCAATACCGTGCAGGATGTTTAGCATTTGCCAGAGAACACCAAGATTGGCAAATTCGTCACTGGCGCCCTTTGCTCTTCACAGAAGAAAGCAGGTTCACACTGAGCACATGTGACAGAGTCTGGAGATGCTGTGGAGAACGTTCTGCTGCCTACAACATCCTCCAGTATGACCACTTTGGCGGTGGGTCAGTAATGGTCAGTAAAAGTAATGGGGGGCTGCACAGTCCTCCATGTACTTGCCATAGGTAGCCTTACATCCATTTGCCATAGGAAGCCTGACTGCCATTAGGTACCGAGATGAGATCCTCAGACCCCTTGTGAGACCATATGCTGGTGCGGTTGGCCCTGGGTTCCTACTAATGCAAGACAATGCTAGACATCATGTGGCTGGAGTGTGTCAGCAGTTCCTGCAAGAGGAAGGCATTGATACTATGGACTGGCCCGCCCATTCCCCAGACCGGAATCCGTTTGAGCAAATCTGGGACATCATGTCTCGCTCCATCCACAAACGCCACATTGCACCACAGACTGTCCAGGAGTTCGCAGATACTTTAGTCCAGGTCTGGGAGGACATCCCTCATGAGACCATCCGCCACCTCATCAGGAGCATGCCCAGGTTTTGTAGGGAGGTCATAAGGGCACGTGGAGGCCACACACACTACTGAGCCTCATTTTGACTTGTTTTAAGGACATTTCATCAAAGTTGGATCAGCCTGTAATGTGGTTTTCCACTTTGATTTTGAGTGTGACTCCATATCCAGACCTCCATGGGTTGATAAATTTGATTTCCATTGATAATTTTTGTGTGATTTTGTTGTCAGCACATTCAACTATAAAAACACTAAAGTATTTCATACGATTAGTTCATTCACTCAGATCTATGATGTTTTATCTTAGCGTTCCCAGTGTATAAATGAATTACTGGTGGATAAAAACCACTGTACCATATGGAAAGATATTGCTAGGGGCTGCAGACCCCAACTATGTGTAAACCACACATTTAAAAATTGGTTAACACGTGTAGGGGGGCACATGCTTAGCAATTTTTAACCTCTTCAGGACACAGGGCGTATGGATACGCCCTGCATTCCGAGTCCTTAAGGACCGAGGGCGTATCCATACGCCCGTGGGAAATCCGGTCCCCACCGCTAGCCGGTTGGGGACCGGAGCCGGATGCCTGCTGAAATCATTCAGCAGGCACCCCGGCACATTGCCCAGGGGGGTCCTGAGACCCCCCCCATGTTGGCGATCGGAGAAAATCGCATGTCAATTCAGACATGCGATTTTCTCCAATTCCGGGCTGATCGGGTCTCTGGTGACTCGATCACCCAGAAAATAGGGCTGATCGGAGTTGTCAGCAACAGCCCCAATCAGCCTAAGGGATAGGAGTGAGGTCGCAGAGCTGCGATCTCCTCCTATCCCCTGCCATTAGTCAGAACAGAGTTCTGACCAATGGTAGCGCTGGGCAGTGGGTTGCCATGGCAACCCCCCATTCTGCCCGCCCCTGGATGTAGAGGGGATCTGGGAAGAAGATGGAGGCCGTACCTGCAGGAGAAGATGCCTGGGGACCCGGGATCTTCGCTGGAGTCTGCTGGATACTTGCTCAGGTAGGGAATCGACGGTGGGGGGAATTGAAAGTGAAAGTAAAACGAGCTTTACTGTGGCAACCACTAGGAAGGCCAAACTGCAACTCCCAGCATGCCCAGACAGCCAAAGGCTGTCTGGGCATGCTGGGAGTTGTAGTTTTGCAACATCTGGAGGGTCACAGTTGGGAGACCACTATTACAGTGGTGCCCAAACGGTAGCCCTCCAGATGTTGCCAAACTACAACTCTCAGCATGCCTCGACTGCCCAGGCATGCTGGGAGTTGTAGTTCTGTAACATCTGTCCCTTCAGATTTAGCAATTTTCATGAAATTTTTGAAAATTGCTGCTCTAATTTGAAGCCCTCTCATTTTTTTCAAAAAGCAAAAATATGTCCATTTTATGATGCCAACATAAAGTGGACATATTGTATTTGTGAAGAAAAATAAAATTTATTGTGAATATCCATTTCCATTAAATTTTCATAAAATTTTGGGATTTTTCACCAAAAAAGATGCAAATAACGCCGAAAATTTACCACCAAAATAAAGTAGAATATGTCACGAAAAAACAATCTCAGAATCAGAATATTCGGTAAAAGCGTTTTCGTGTTATTAATTCGTAAAGTGACGGTGGTCAGAATTGCGAAAAAGGGCTCAGTCCTTAAAGGGTAACTCTCATCAAATAAACTTTTGATATATTTTAGATTAATGAATGTTGAATAACTTTCCAATAGCATGTTAATGATAAATATGCTTCTTTCTATTGTATTTTTCCCGATCAGTCCTGTCAGCAAGCATTTCTGACTCATGCTGGAGTCCTAAACACTCAGAGCTGCCAGCCTGCTTTGTTCACAACCAAACAGGCTGTGAACAAAGCAGGCTGGCAGCTCTGAGTGTTCTCCTTTGTGAACAAAGCAGACTGGCAGCTTGTAGTGTTTAGGACTCCAGCATGAGTCTGAAATGCTTGCTGCCAGGACTGGTAGGGAGACCCCTAGTGCTCATTTCTTCAAAGTGGAAAATTTTATAGAAAGAAGCATATTTTTTAATAACATGCAATTGTAAAGTTATTCTGCATACATTAATCTATAATATATCAAAGGTTTTTTTGATGAGAGGTTCCCTTTAACCCGATAACGACCACGGACGAGTATAGACGTCCAGGTTGGCGGCCGTTCCCGCACCTGGACGTCTATACTCGTCCATTATTCTCGTGGGTGCTGCCCAGTGCACCCACGAGATTGCGGCAGGGACTCAGCTGTATCACACAGCCGGGACCCTGCTGCACTGCCAGGACCGAAGTAAACTTCGATCCCGGCAGTTTTAACCCTTACAGCCGCGGTCGGAAGTGACCGCGGGCTGTAAGTGTTATGACAGAGGGAGGGAGCTCCCTCTGTCACTCCTGCAGCACCCCGCATCGCGATCGCGGGGTGCTGTGTGTGTCCGCGGCTGGCCGGGACCTGCCGCACTGCCGGGAGTGAAGTTCACTTCACTCCCGGCAGTTTAACCCTTACAGCCGCGGTCAGAAGTGACCGCGCGCTGTAAGGAGTTCTGACAGAGGGAGGGGGCTCCCTCTGTCTCCTCTGCAGCACCCCGCAGCGCGATCGCGGGGTGCTGCTGCATACCTGGGCAGCCGGGGGTCCTACAAAGACCCCCAGGTCTGCCCTGGGTATTGCCTGAAAGGACGTGCCAGAGGCACGTCCTAATATGCTGCCTGCTAGTGAAAACTGGCAGGCAGCATATAACTGCAATGCTTTGGAATACTAAGTATTCCAAAGCATTAAAAAGTATAAAAATAAATAAATTAATAAAATAAAAGTGTAAAAATAAATAAAAATGTAATAAAAGTGTAAAAAATAAATAAAATAAATAAATAAATAAATAAAAAAAAAATATATATATATATATATTAAAAATACATTTATTAAATGAATCTAATTTAAAAAAAATGCATAATGTGTAGGATCGCATTGGCGGACATCCGCAGCATGTAATATGTTGCGGATGTCCACCATGTAATCCTACACATTATGCAGCAGTCACGGTAATGAGCTCCCTGCTGCGGCTGGGTAGCTTTGTGTGTCCACTTATAGCGGCGGATTTCCCGCCAGCAGTCATGAGCGGACACACTGAGCTACCCAGCCGCAGCAGTGATGGATATATTCGCCATGAGCGGGTGCTTATTCCCACAACATGGCGGATATATCCATCAGGAGCCTTAAGTGTCACAGACAGACGCGTTATACTGCCAGCCGACCAAGGACTAATCAGAGTGGTTCCTGGTGCAGCCAATAACTTGTAGGAGTGCGGTATATAAATGGGGTCACTTGTGGGGGTGGGGGTACTGTTCTGCCCTGAAAGCCAAATGGCGCTCCTCTCCTTCTGAGTCCTACCACGCGGCCAAGGAACCATATATGGCCAAAGCGGGGGTATTTCCGAACATGGGACAGGCAGCTAAATAAAATATAGGGTGCATTTCTTTCAATATCAGAAGTGATGTACAAAAAATATACCCCCCAAATGATGCATTTGTGAAAAATTGCAAATTTCGAATTTTTAACACTGACTTTGTAATAATTCCTGCCAAAAAACTATGGTGTTAAAATACTCACTGTACCCCCTAGCGAATACCTTAAGGGGTCTAGTTTTTAAAATGGGGTCATTTGGGGGGGTGTTCCTATGTTCTATTACCTTTTAATTTCTGCAAACCTTGCATAGCACACAAAAAAGATGTACTTTTCAAATTTTCAAAATTTCAAGTTAAATTGTTAGGCTTCTAACTAATTTAAAATGTTAATTAAAAACAAAAAAAATGACGTCAAAATAAAGTAGACATCTGAAAGTATAAGTTTCATAAACTATTTGGTCAGTATGTATAAATATATGCAACCTATTAGTGTTAAAATAGCAAAAAATCTTAATTTTTTGTAAAAATTTCATGATTTTTTGCATTATAAAAAAAAACTACAAATGATATCGGCTTACTTTTACTATGTACATGAAGGACAACTTGTGACAAAAAAACAATGTCAGAATTATCGTGATTGGCAAAACATTACCAGAGTTATTCGCAATAAAGACAGACATCCCCGATTTGAAAAAACAGGCCTGGTCTTTCAGGGCCGTACAGGTTTATTTGTATTGGTCCTTAAGGGGTTAAGGTGAAAAAGGGCTGCATCCTTAAGGGGTTAAAACAGCGTGGTTTACACTTAGCCCCTACCAATATCTTTCCATTTGGTACAGGGGTTTTCATCCACCAGTAATTCATTTATATTAACAGTGTAACCACACTTTATTTTAATAATTTTGTTTCTCACAATAGCGCAAGATGACCCTGTTTGGAACCCATTTCCGGATGATTATGAGCCCCTGATTCCTGGGTTTGTTGGCCACCCAGGAATCCAAATTGACACCACAGACCTCACTGAAATTGACTTTTTAAAAGTTTTTTTTCAGTAAAGACTTTGTCAATTTGATTGTGGCTCAAACTTGTATGACCAAAAGATTGTGGCCCAGCACCCCAATGCTTTTTTGGCAAAGTCTGATAGATAGATGCATCAACGCAGCCAAGATGAGGACATTTTGGGGCCTTGTGCTGCATATGGGCTTTGTCAAAAAGCTGATCATTAGACAATACTGGAGTGGGGATGTTCTGTATAACACCCCAATCTACAGTATGGCTATGCCACGGGCACGCTTTTAGGCTGTCCTCAAATGTTTGCATTATGTTGATAAAGCAACGCGCCGTCCCAAAATGATCCCGCATATGACCGCCTATTTAAAATAAGGCAGGTCATAGATAATTTCACTAATACATTTTCAGAGGTATATGTCCCCCGAAAGGAGGTCGCTATTGACGAGTCCCTATTATTTTCAAAGGGAGACTCCATTTCCACCAATACATTCCCACTAAGAGGACAAGGTATGGCATGAAAGTATACAAACTGTGTGAGAGTACCTCAGGGTACACTTACAGGTTTAGGGTGTATGAAGGGAAAGATTCCCGCATTGAGGAACCCATCATAATCCCCCCCCCCATCCTGGGAGTTAGCAGGAAATTTGTGTGGCAACTGATGTACTAACTGCTGGATAAAGGTTACCACCTCTATGTGGATAACTTTTATACCAGCATCCCTCTTTTCAAGATCCTCTCCACCAGAGCCACTTCCACTTGTGGCACTGGGTTGAAAAATCAAAGAGGCTTTCAGAGATATCTCCCACCGATCCCTAGGGGTGAGAGCAGGGCCCTTACTAGTGAAAATCTGTTGTTGGTCAGATAATGGCCACACCCCTGTCCCTGTACGAGGTACCGCTACAACGGTCCTAAAGCCTGAATGTATCCTGGACTACAATCAGTATATGGGAGAAGTTGATCTCTCGGATCAAGTCCTCATGCCATATAGCGCCATGCGCAAAACCAGAAGATGGTACAAAAAAAAGTAGCATTGTACATGGTCCAGACAGAATTGTACAACGCTTACAACAACTGCTGGCAACGCAAGGACAGTCCTTAAGTTCCAGAAGGATGTGATCAAAGCCCTGATCTTTGGCAACCAGGCAGGCCCAAGTACCTCTGGAACTAAAGGCCACCATATTGTACCAGGGCAACATTTTCCAGGGGAGGTCCCCCACACTGGAAAGAAAGGATGGTCCCAGAAAAGATGCAGTTTGTGCTAAAAAAGGAATAAGAAAGGACACCATTTTCCAGTGTGACACCTGTCCTGAAAAACCAGGATTTACCACATTTTTATCTTTCCCCAAATTATCTGTGTTGTACATGAGCCATGCGGCATTGTACAATGCTTTTGTTCTTTTCCGATGTGTTGGTGGCATTGTACATGGGCTTGGACCACGGCTATGTACAGCGCTTTTCTGATGCATTGGCAACACAGGGACATTCCAGTCCCTGGTTTTAACAATCTCCAAAAAGTCCCAAGAGCGTTGATCCAGGGATTTATTCTGATTGCCATATTTGGAATCGGGAAGGAATTTTTCCCCCAGGAATGCAAATTGGCATCAGCCTCATAAGGTTTTTTTTTTTTTCCTCTGGATCAACACAGAAGGGCAGTGTTTTTCAACCAGGTTGCCTCAAGCTGTTGAAAAACTACAACTCCCACCATGTTGGGAGTCACAGTTTTGCACCAGCTGGAGGCACCCAACATTGGGAAACACTGCAACTGTCAGCCGCCCCTGTGCAAATCACTAATTTAGGCCTCAAATGCGCCGGGAGCTCTCTCATTCCTAAGCCTTGTCGGATTTGTTTAGGACCACATATGCAGTATTTCTGTACTTGGGAATTGCTTTACAATTTTTGGGGGCTTTTTCTACTTCTACCCCTTCTAAAAATGAAAACTTTGGGGTTACACAAGCATGTTAATGATTTTTTACACTTACATGCTAGTCGTCACCGAAAAGCAAACAAACACCCTAACAAATGCCTGTAGGTAAAGGGTGCACATATAATATGCTACACCTAAATCAGACCACAGTGCAACACAGACTGAATAAAGAAAATGTATACATATCTTTATTGATAATTACAGAAAAAGGTTAAAAAAATACAGTTAGACATCACATAAAGGCACCAGAATACAGAGAATAGATATGTTGCCTAGACCCATAGGGAATAACACACTATAAAGGAATAAGCCAGGCACAAATACCTAGTAAGCATACATGCAGTGCACAAAACAATGCAAAGGCAGAAGTAATAGATCAATAATTTAGGGTGCCAAACCATACCTATACAAACTCCAATCACAGTTTCGCTACAAGACTGTTTCCTCAGGGGGCGTGAGGAAGCAGTCTTGTAGCGAAACAGGGGCCCTGAGGAAGCAGTCTTGTAGCGAAATGGTCGATGGGGTTTGTATAGGTATGGTTTGGCATCCTAAATGGTTGATCTATTACTTCTGTCCAGGTCTGTCCTTTGCATTGTTTTGTGCACTGCATGTATGCTTACTATGTATTTGTGCCTGGCTTATTCCTTTATAATGTGTTATTCCCTATGGGTCTAGGCAACACATCTATTCCCTGGATGTATTCTGGTGCCTTTATGTGATGTCTAATTGTATGTTTTTTAACCTTTTAATGTAATTATCAATAAGGATATGTATACCCTTACATGCTAGTGTAGCCCCATTGTTTTCATTTTCCCAAGAGATAAAAGGGGAAAAAGACTCCTAAAATTTGTACACAACTTTTCCAGAGTATGGAAATACCCCATATGCAGACGTAAAGTGCTTTGCTGGTGTATGGCAGGGGTCAGGAGTGAGGGAATTGGTGAATTTGTACTGCAATGGCTGAGTTACAGAGGTTCTGACATAAAAGCTAAAAAAAATTACACCTCTCATGGAATGTACCAAGGGATGCAGTGAGCATTCGGACCCTACAGGTGTCTGACAGATTTCTGGAACAATGAGCCATGAAAATAAAATCTTTTTTTTTTTACCCTAACCTGTTGGTGTAGCCCCACATTTTTCATTTTCACAAGGGGTAAATGGGGAAAAAGACGCTCAAAATTTGTACCACAACTTTTTCTGAGTATGGAAATACCCCATATGTAGACATAAAGTGCTGTGTGGGCACACTGCAGAGCACCATCAGCCTTTTTGGAGAGTGGAATTGGCTGGAATGGAGGTCTGGAGCATGGAGTGATTGCAAAGCCTACATTGTGCCAGGACAGTAGAAACCCACCACAAGTGACCTCATTTTGGAAACGACACCCCTCAACGAATGTAAGAAGGGGTAAAGTGAGCATTTAGGGGGACATTTATCATTATCAGTGTATTATAGGAATTTTTACCCCTTTCTGCTGTATGTATTCCCCATGCTGCTGCTTTGAATCTACTAACCAGGCTCACGAGTCTCTGTAAATCTTGCACAATAATAGAAATCACCTCATCCCTTCCCCGTAGCTCTGATACGTACGTGTCCTCCTAGCTGGTGTATATTTGCACATAAAAAGGCCAGTTGTGCATTATTTGTGCACTGAAACTGAAATCCTGCAGTTAATAAATGGCTGTCCACAGGAAAAAGAGCTCTGCAGCACATATACACATATACATCAGCACGATAAGTTTCACCAAACTAACGCACAGAAAAAGAAAATATGACCACTGTGCAAATTTTTGCGGAGAAAAATACACACAAAAAACATCTACAACAAATGATAAATTCCCCCCTTAGACCCCAAAGTTGATTCCAAGGTGTAAATGATCACTGCAATCCTTATTACATTCCTTGAGGGGTTTATTTTCCAAAATGGTGCAACATTTGGTTCCGCTGTTCTGGCATCATGGGGGGCTTTGTAAATGCACATGGCCCCTGACTTCAATTCCAGCCAAATTCTCTCTCCAAAAGCCCAATGGCTCTCCTTCTCTTCTGAACCCTGTTGTGCGCCCACAGAGCACTTTACACATGGGGTATTTCCATACTCAGAAGAAATGGGGTTACATGAACAGGGGTACAGATATTACTGAACTTACCTCTCTTAGAACTCTTGGGTGCAATCCATCTGGCCCTGCTTACATTTATATTACTTAATTTACCTTGTACCATCTCTACATTAAGCCAGTTCAGTACATTACATGATGTGTTACCAGCACTAACCTGGCCAATGTCAGCTCCTCCTTCTTCCCTAGTATATACAGAACTAAAGAACCCATTCAGTAGCTCCGCTTTCTCTTTATCGCCTGTGACAACCTCCCCATTATCATTATTAAGGGGTCCTACATGCTCTGTCCTTGGTTTTTTTGCATTTATATATCCAAAAAATATTTAGGATTAGTTTTGCTTTCTTTGGCCACCTGTCTCTCGTTTTGAATTTTTGCTGTTTTTATTACATTTTTACTGATTTTATTAAGCTCCTTGTACTGTTTAAATGTTATATCTGACCCATCAGATTAGAATTTTTTGAAGGCTATTTTTTTGTTGTTTATTGCTCTTTTAACATCATTTGTCAGCCATGTAGGATTTAGTTTTAATCGTTTATATTTGTTCCCCTTTGGTATAGATTTAGCTGTATAGTTATTTAGAGTTGATTTAAAGATGTCCCATTTACCTTCTGTATCAGTATTTGAGAACACCTCCCCCAGTCTATGTCCTGTAGTGCAGCCCTCAGCCCAGGGAAGTTTGCCTTTTTAAAGTTATATGTTTTTGCCTTCCCCACCTGTCTTTGTTTTCTACATTTTAAGTCAAAAGTAACTATATTGTGGTCGCTATTACCAAGGTTTTCCCTCACAGTTACATTACCAACCAGCTCTGCGTTGTTGTAAATGATCAGATCCAACAAGGCATCACTTCTTGTTGGGTCCTCCACAAACTGGCCCATAAAATTATCCTGCAATAAATTTAGGAATTGTCGCCCCTTTCTAGTTTTAGCCAACGCCGGACCCCAATCTATATCTGGATAGTTAAAATCTCCCATTATTACCACTGTACCTGTCCGGGCGGCCCTCTCTATTTGTTTATGAAGCCGAACTTCTATCTCTTCAGTGATATTAGGGGGTCTGTAGATTACACCAAATATTATTTTTTCTGTATTTCCCTCCTTTTGTAATTCTACCCACAGTGATTCCACCTCCTCAGAATCATCACACACTATGGCATCGTTCACACTGACTTTCATACCACTTCTAACATACAGACAGACTCCACCACCTTTTCTGTTCATTCTATCTTTGCGAAACAATGTAAACCCCTGCAGATTGACAGCCCAGTCATGCGAGGAGTCCAGCCATGTCTCAGTTACCCCAACTATATCAATATGTTCCTCCAGTATCAAGGCCTCAAGCTCCCCAATTTTATTTGCTAGGCTTCTGGCATTTGTGAACATACACTTTACATTTCCATCCTTTATGTTATTAGGGTTAATGGGATTCAAGGGTGTAAGTTTTATTTTCCTATGAAGCCTATTCCTATTAACTATTCTAACCCCTCCCTCCGCTCCACCCCCAGGTACATTTATAATTCCCACCTCTCTATCTACACTATCTTCCCCCTCTTTGCTGTAGGTTCCCTCCCCCCAAGTCCCTAGTTTAAACACTCCTCCACCCTTCTAGCCATCTTCTCCCCAAGCACAGCTGCACCCTCCCCATTGAGGTGCAGCCCGTCCCTACGGTAGAGCCGGTAACCGACAGCGAAGTCAGCCCAGTTCTCCATGAACCCAAACCCCTCCTTCCTACACCAGCTTCTGAGCCACTTTTTTACCTCCCTGATCTCCCGCTGCCTCTCTGGTGCGGCTCGTGGTACTGGTAATATTTCAGAAAATATTACCTTGGAGGTCCTTGCCTTAAGCTTGCGGCCTAAGTCCCTGAAATCATTTTTAAGGACACTCCAACTACCTCTTACTTTGTCATTGGTGCCAATATGTACCATGACTGCTGGGTCCTCTCCAGCCCCGCCCAGCAACCTGTCAACCCGATCCGCGATGTGCCGAACTCGTGCGCCAGGCAGACAACACACTGTTCGGCGATCCCGGTCTTTGTGACAGATCGCCCTGTCTGTCCCCCTAAATAATTGAGTCCCCCACCACTAGTACCTGTCTGGACTGCCCTGTACTCCTCACTCCCTCCTTACTGGAGCAGACACCCCCCTGGCGGTCAGAGGCAGTATCTTGTTGCAGTTCTGCTAGCTCTGTAATGGCATCCCCCTCATCTGCCAAGCGGGCAAACTTGTTGGGGTTTGCCAGTTCAGGACTAGCCTCCCTGACACTTTTTCCCCTACCCCGCTTTCTAACTGTAACCCAGCTAACTGCTTGACTGTCCTGCAACTCCGTCCCACTGTCCTCCCCCACCTCTACTCCTGAGAGTGCCTGCTCAGTGAGCAGGAGACTCCTCTCCATGTTGTTAATGCTTCTCATTGTTGCCAGTCGCCCCTCTAGATGCAGGATCTGGGCTTCCAAACGGACAACTAGCACACATCTCGTACAACAATATGCACCCTCAAACTGCTGTTCAAGGATTGCATACATTGAACAGGATGTACATTGGACTGCAACATGGAGGCCATCTAGTTATGGGGATTTCACAAATGTATAGGCAAGAACAGACAGTCAAAATTACACTTCAAATTTTTGTAGACCTTGTGGGTTCAGAAATTAACACTCACAGCGATCTCAACCTCCTGCTTTCAAACTCCTGTTTTTGAAACTCCTCTTTCACGCCCCGTCTTACACAGCAACACTCGGAAGAGGACCCGGGGTTTTTCCGTTTTTACATTTTCGTTTTTTCCTCCTAACCTTTAAAAAATCATAACTCTTTCAATTTTGCACCTAAAAATCCATATGATGGCTTATTTTTTGCACCACCAATTCTAAGTTGTAATGACGTCAGTCATTTTACCCAAAAATCTACGGCAACGGAAAAAAAATAATTGTGGCACAGTACATTTTTCGGTAAAAATAACACTTTCTCTTTATTCTGTAGGTCCATATGATTAAAACGATACCCTATTTATATAGGTTTGATTTTGTCGTACTTCTGGAAAAAATCCTAACTACATGCAGGAAAATGTATACGTTTAATTCAGATATTTCCGCACACGGCGATACCACAGCGCTCACAGCGTTCTCCTGTTTGCAGCGCCCCGGTCAGACCCGCTGACCGGGTGCGCTGCGATAATGTTCCCAGCCAGGATGCGATTCGCGATGCGGGACGCGCCCGCTCGCGGTGCGCATCCCGACCCGCTTACCAGACTCGCTCCCCGTCTGTGCTGCCCCGGCGTGTGCAGCCCCGCTCCCTAGGGCGCGTGCGCGCCGGGTCTTTGCGATTTAAAGGGCCGGTGCGCCACTGATTGGTGCATGGGTTTTAATTAGTGTCTTCACCTGTGCACTTCCCTATATTACCTCACTTCCCCTGCACTTCCTTGCCGGATCTTGTTGCCAATGTGCCAGTGAAAGCGTTCCTTGTGTGTTCCTAGCCTGTGCTCCAGACCTCCTTGCCGTTGCCCCTGACTACGATCCTTGCTGCCTGCCCTGACCTTCTGCTACGTCCGACCCTGCTCTTGTCTAATCCCTTGTACCGCGCATATCTCAGCAGTCAGAGAGGTTGAGCCGTTGCCGGTGGATACGACCTGGTTGCTACTGCCGCTGCAAGTCCATCCCGCTTTGCTGCGGGCTCTGGTGAAAACCAGTAGCAACTTAGAACCGGTCCACCGACACGGTCTACACCAATCCCTCTCTGACACAGGGAATCCACCTCCAGCCTGCTGAATCCTGACAATAGATCCGGCCATGGATCCCGCTGCCAGTTGTAGCTGACCTTACCACGGTGGTCGCCCATCAGTCGCAACAGATAGCGCAACAAGGCCACCAGCTGTCTCAACTAACTGTGATGCTACAGCAGCTTCTACCACACCTTCAGCAACCATCTCCTCCGCCAGCTCCTGCACCTCCTCCGCAGCGAGTGGCCGCATCCAGCCTCCGTTTATCATTGCCGGACAATTTTGATGGGGACTCTAAACTTTGCGGTGGTTTTCTCTCGCAATGTTCCCTGCATTTGGAGATGATGTCGGACCAATTTCCAACTGAAAGGTCAAAGGTGGCTTTCGTGGTCAGCCTTCTGTCTGGGAAAGCCCTGTCATGGGCCACACCGCTCTGGGACCACAATGATCCTGTCACTGCCTCTGTACACTCTTTCTTCATGGAGATTCGAAGTGTCTTCGAGGAACCAGCCCGAGCCTCTTCTGCCGAGACTGCCCTGCTGAACCTGGTCCAGGGTAATACTTCTGTTGGCGAGTACGGCATCCAATTCCGTACTCTCGCCTCCGAATTGTCCTGGAATAACGAGGCCCTCTGCGCGACCTTCAAAAAAAGCCTATCCAGTAACATCAAAGATGTGCTGGCCGCACGAGAAATCCCTGCTAACTTGCATGAACTTATTCATCTGGCCACCCGCATTGACATGCGTTTTTCCGAAAGGCGACAGGAGCTCCGCCAGGATATGGACTTTGTTCGCACGAGGCGGTTTCTCTCCCCGGCTCCTCTCTCCTCTGGTCCGCTGCAATCTGTTCCTGTGCCTTCCGCCATGGAGGCTATGCAAGTAGACCGGTCTCGCCTGACACCTCAAGAGAGGACACGCCGCCGCATTGAGAACCTATGCCTGTACTGTGCCAGTACCGAACACTTCTTGAAGGATTGTCCTATCCGACCTCCACGTCAGGGAAGACGCACTCCGATTCCGCACAAAGGTGAGACAGCTCTAGGTGTGAACTCTGCTTCTCCACGTCTTACTGTGCCTGTGCGGATTTCTTCTTCTACCTTCTCCTTCTCAGCTGTGGCCTTCTTGGATTCCGGATCTGCAGGAAATTTTATTTTGGCCTCTTTCGTTAACAGGTTCAACATCCCAGTGACCAGTCTCGCCAGACCCCTCTACATCGCCTGAAATTTTATATACCTGTGTTGTGGTCTACCTGGACGATATTTAGATTTTTTCTTCTAACCTAGAAGAACACCGCCGGCATGTCCGCATGGTTCTTCAGAGACTTCGGGACAATCAGTTATATGCCAAAATGGAAAAATGTCTCTTTGAATGTCAATCTCTTCCCTTCCTAGGATATTTAGTCTCTGGCCAGGGACTCCAAATGGACCCGGACAAACTATCAGCCGTATTGGATTGGCCACGCCCCTCCGGACTCCGAGCTATCCAACTTTTCTTGGGGTTTGCCAATTACTACAGACAATTTATTCCACATTTTTCCACTATTGTGGCCCCCAATTGTGGCCCTAACCAAGAAAAACGCCAACCCTAAGTCCTGGCCTCCTCAAGCGGAAGAGGCGTTCAACCATCTCAAAACTGCCTTTTCTTCTGCTCCCGTACTCTCCAGACCTGATCCATCTAAACCCTTCTCACTGGAGGTAGACGCCTCCTCGGTGGGAGCTGGAGCTGTACTCCTACAGAAATATTCTTCCGGACATGCTGTTACTTGTGGTTTCTTTTCTAGGACCTTCTCTCCGGCGGAGAAAAACTACTCCATTGGTGATCGAGAACTACTGGCCATAAAACTGGCTCTCGAGGAACGGAGGCATCTGCTGGAGGGATCCAAATACCCAGTTATTATATACACCGATCACAAGAATCTCTCTTATCTTCAGTCTGCCCAACGTCTGAACCCTCGCCAGGCTAGGTGGTCGTTGTTCTTTGCCCGTTTTAACTTTGAGATTCATTTTCGCCCCGCTGACAAGAACATTAGGGTTGACGCTCTCTCTCGTTCTTCGGATGCCTCTGAAATGGAAGCTTCCCCGCAACACATCATTCCTCCTGACTGTCTGATCTCCGCTTCTCCAGCTTTCATTAGACAAACTCCTCCAGGAAAGACCTTCGTCCCTCCACACCAGCGCCTCAGGATTCTCAGGTGGGGACACTCCTCACACCTCGCCGGCCATGCTGGCATAAAAAAATCCGTCCAGCTCATCTCTCGTTTTTATTGGTGGCCTACCCTGGAAGCTGATGTTGCTGATTTTGTTCGGGCTTGTACAGTCTGTGCCCGGGACAAGACCCCTCGCCAGAAGCCTGCCGGTCTCCTCCATCCTCTGCCTGTTCCTGAGCGACCATGGTCTCAGATTGCTATGGACTTTATTACTGACTTACCTTTATCCCATGGCAACACAGTTATTTGGGTGGTCGTTGATCGTTTCTCCAAGATGGCACATTTTATCCCTCTTCCAGGTCTTCCTTCTGCGCCTCAGTTGGCGAAACAATTTTTTGTGCACATTTTTCGCCTTCACGGGCTTCCTACGCATATCGTCTCGGATAGAGGCGTTCAATTTGTGTCGAAATTCTGGAGGGCCCTCTGTAATCAGCTTAAAATCAAATTAAACTTCTCGTCTTCTTATCATCCCCAATCCAATGGGCAAGTGGAAAGAGTTAATCAGGTTCTTGGTGACTATTTGCGACATTTTGTTTCCTCCCGCCAGGATGACTGGGCCGATCTCCTACCATGGGCCGAATTCTCGTACAATTTCAAAGTCTCTGAGTCTTCCGCTAAATCCCCATTCTTTGCGGTGTACGGCCGTCACCCTCTTCCCCCCTCCCCACTCCCATGCCTTCTGGTTTGCCCGCTGTTGATGAGGTGACTCGGGACTTCTCCACCATCTGGAAAGAGACTCAAAAATCTCTCCTACAGGCCTCATCCCGGATGAAGAAACATGCCGACAAAAAAAGAACTCCTGCTGTCTTTTCTCCTGGAGACAAAGTGTGGCTCTCCGCCAAGTATGTCCGCTTTCGTGTCCCCAGTTATAAACTGGGACCACGTTATCTTGGTCCTTTTAAAATCAAATGCCAAATCAACCCTGTCTCCTACAAACTCCTTCTTCCTCCTTCTCTCCATATTCCTAATGCTTTTCATGTCTCTCTCCTTAAACCATTCATCCTTAACCGCTTCTCTCCTAAGGTTGTTGCTTCTGCTCCTGTTTCCGGGTCCTCTGACATCTTCTCGGTTAAAGAAATTCTGGCATCCAAGACGGTCAGAGGTAAAAAAAAAAATTCTTGTAGATTGGGAGAATTGCGGCCCGGAGGAGAGGTCATGGGAACCCGAGGACAACATCCTTGACAAGGACCTTATCCACAAATTCTCAGGTTCTAAAAAGAGGGGGAGACCCAAGGGGGGTGGGGGGGTACTGTTACGCCGAGCGCTCCGGGTCCCCGCTCCTCCCCGGAGCGCTCACAGCGTTCTCCTGTTCGCAGCGCCCCGGTCAGACCCGCTGACCGGGTGCGCTGCGATAATGTTCCCAGCCGGGATGCGATTCGCGATGCGGGACGCGCCCGCTCGCGGTGCTCATCCCGACCCGCTTACCAGACTCGCTCCCCGTCTGTGCTGCCCCGGCGTGCGCGGCCCCGCTCCCTAGGGCGCGCGCGCGCCGGGTCTTTGCGATTTAAAGGGACGGTGCGCCACTGATTGGCGCATGGGTTTTAATTAGTGTCTTCACCTGTGCACTTCCCTATATTACCCCACTTCCCCTGCACTTCCTTGCCGGATCTTGTTGCCATTGTGCCAGTGAAAGCGTTCCTTGTGTGTTCCTAGCCTGTGTTCCAGACCTCCTTGCCGTTGCCCCTGACTACGATCCTTGCTGCCTGCCCGGACCTTCTGCTACGTCCGACCCTGCTCTTGTCTAATCCCTTGTACCGCGCATATCTCAGCAGTCAGAGAGGTTGAGCCGTTGCCGGTGGATACGACCTGGTTGCTACCGCCGCTGCAAGTCCATCCCGCTTTGCGGCGGGCTCTGGTGAAAACCAGTAGCAACTTAGAACCGGTCCACCGACACGGTCCACGCCAATCCCTCTCTGACACAGAGGATCCACCTCCAGCCTGCCGAATCCTGACACACAGTTGTTTTTTTTTAAATGGGAAAAGGGGGGTGATTGAAACTTTTATTAGGGAAGGGGTTAAATGATCTTTATTCACTTTTTTTTGCAATGTTATAGCTCCCATAGGGACCTATAACACTGCACACACTGATCTTTTACATTGATCAATGGTTTCTCATAGGAAACCACTGACCGATGATTCTGCCGCTTGACTGCTCATGCCTGGATCTCAAGCACTGAGCAGTCATTCGGCGATCGCACAGCATGGAGGAAGGTAGGGACCCCCCGGGCTGTCCTGTAAGCTGTTCGGGATGCCGGGGTGCGGCGATCCCGAACAGCTCCCTATTCTAACCGGCATTAGTTTACTTTCACTTTAGACGCTGCATTCAACTTTGAACGCCACTCCTAAACCGTGATCAGTGCCGTGCGCTATTAGCCACGGGTCCCGGCCGTTGTTAGAGGCCGGGCCCGACCCGCTTGGCGTGGCCCTTTGTTACAAAATGGGAGCGGACTCATAATGTACATGTATGTCATGGGTCCTGTAGGGGTTAAGGGGTTTAGTTTCCCAAAAAGTGTGCCATGTGTTTTTTTTATTTTTTGCTGTTCTGGCTCCATGAGGGCTTCCTAAATGCGACATGGCCCCCAAAACCATTTCAGCAAAATTTGCTCTCCAAAAGATCCTTGCCTTCTGAGCCCTCTAGTGCACCCACAGAGCACTTTACATCCACACATGAGGTATTTTCATACTCGAGAGAAATTGGGTTACAAATTTTGTGGGGCTTTTTCTTCCTTTACCCATTGTAAAAATGAAAAAAAGGGCTACAAGATTTTGAGTTCTCTCCTCTACTTTGCTGCTATTCCTGTGAAACACCAAGGGGTTAATAAACTTTCTGAATGTCATTTTGAATACTTTTAGGAGTGCAGTTTTCATAATGGGGTCCATTTTGGGGGATTTCTAACATAAAGACCCTCAAACCCTTTAGGTGTTTCACAGGCATAGCAGTAAAATTTACATTTTTTACACTGGCATGTTCTTGTAGACCCAGTTTTTGAATTTTTACAAGGGGTAATAGGAGAAAAAGCCCCCCAAAATTTGTAACTTAATTTCTCTCGAGTAAGGAAATACCTTTATGTGAACATAAAGTGCTCTGTGGGTGCACTAGAGGGCTCAGAAGGGAAGGAGCGACAATGGGATTTTGGGAGTGAATTTTGCTGAAATGGTTTTTGGGGGGCATGTCACATTTAGGAAGCCCCTATGGTGCCATAACAGCAAAAAAAAAAAAACACATGGCATACTATTTTGGAAACTACACCCCTCAAGGAACGTAACAAGGGGTCCAGTGAGCCTTAACACGCCACAGGTGTTTGACAACTTTTCGTTAAAGTCGGATGTGTAAGTGAAAACATTTTTTTTTTCACTAAAGTGCAGTTTTTCCCCCAAATTTACCATTTTTACAAAGGGTAATGGGAGAAGATTCCCCTCAAAATTTGTAACCCCATTTCTTCGGAGTATGAAAATACCCCATTTTAGGACGTAAAATGTTCTGCGGGCGAACTACAATGCATTTGGCTTTTGGAAGCAAATTTTGGAAAGCAAATTTTTCTGAAATGGTTTTTGGGAGGCATGTCATTTAGGAAGCCCCTGTGGTGCCAGAACAGCAAAAAAAAAAAAAAAAACACCCACATGGCATACTATTTTGGAAACTACACCCCTCAAGGAACATAACAAGGGGTACAGTGAGCCTTAACACCCTACAGCTGTTAAAGTTGGATGTGTAAATAAAATGTTTTTTTTTCACTATAATGCTGGTTTTGCCTAAAATTTTAACCCCTTAAGGACGCAGACCTTTTTCACCTTAAGGACTGAGCCCTTTTTCGCAATTCTGACCACCGTCGCTTTACGAATTAATAACGCGAAAACGCTTTTACCGAATATTCTGATTCTGAGATAGTTTTTTGTGACATATTCTACTTTATTTTGGTGGTAAATTGTCGGCGTTACTTGCATCCTTTTTTGGTGAAAAATCCCAAAATTTCATGAAATTTTTGAAAATTTTGCATTTTTCGAACTTTGAAGCTCTCTACTTGTAAGGAAAATGGATATTCACAATAAATTTTATTTTTATTCACAAATACAATATGTCCACTTTATGTTGGCATCATAAAATGGACATATTTTTGCTTTTTGAAAAAATTAGAGGGCTTCAAAGTAGAGCAGCAATTTTCAAAAAATTCATGAAAATTGCTAAATCTGAAGGGACAGATGTTACAGAACTACAACTCCCAGCATGCCTGGGCAGTCCAGGCATGCTGAGAGTTGTAGTTTGGCAACATCTGGAGGGCTACCGTTTGGGCACCACTGTAACGGTGGTCTCCAAACTGTGACCCTCCAGATGTTGCAAAACTACAACTCCCAGCATGCCCAGACAGCCTTTGGCATGCTGTGAGTTGCAGTTTGGCCTTCCTAGTGGTTGCCACAGTAAAGATCGTTTTACTTTCTCTTTCAATTCCCCCCCACACCGTCGCTTCCCTACCTGATCCAGTATCCAGCAGTCTCCAGCGAAGATCCGGGGTCCCCAGGCATCTTCTCCTGCAAGTACCGGCCTCCATCTTCTTCCCACAATCCTCTCGACATCCAGGGGTGGGCACAATGGGGGGTTGCCATGGCAACCCACTGTTCTGCTCTGCCATTGGTCAGAATCAGTTCTGACCAATGGCAGGGGATAGGAGGAGATCGCAGCTCTGCAACCTCACTCCTAGCCCTCAAGATGATCGGGGCTGTCATAGGAGAATATGCCCCCCAAAATTTGTAACCCCATCTCTTCTGAGTATGGAAATACCCCATGTGTGGACGTCAAGTGCTCTGCTGGCGCACTACAATGCTCAGAAGAGGAGGAGCGCCATTGAGCTTTTGGAGAGAATTTGGTTGTAATAGAAGTCAGGGGCCATGTGTGTTTACAAAGCCCCCCATGGTGCCAGAACAGTTGACCCCCCCCCCCCCACACACACATGTGACCCCATTTTGGAAACTGCACCCCTCACAGAATGTAATAAGGGGTGCAATGAGCATTTACATCCCACTGGCGTTTGACAGATCTTTGGAACAGTGGGCCGTGCAAATGAAAAATTACATTTTTCATTTTCACGGACCACTGTTCCAAAAATCTGTCAGACACCAGTGGGGTGTAAATGCTCACTGCACCTCTTATTACATTACATGAGGGGTGTAGTTTCCAAAATGGGATCACATGTGGGGGGGGGGGGTCCATTGTTCTGGCACTATGGGGGCTTTGTAAACACACGTGGCCTTCAATTCGAGACAAATTTTCTCTCCAAAAGCCCAATGGCGCTCCTTCTCTTCTGAG
Organism: Hyla sarda; assembly: GCF_029499605.1. NCBI lineage: Eukaryota > Metazoa > Chordata > Amphibia > Anura > Hylidae > Hyla > Hyla sarda. The sequence continues at coordinate 286,268,485 of NC_079189.1, read as the reverse complement.
CATTGTAGTTCGCCCGCAGAGCACTTTACGTCCACATATGGGATATGTTTTTTTTCCCTATTTTCCCTTGTGAAAATAAAAATTTTTGGGTAACACCAGCAATGTTTTTTTCATTTTCCCATCCAACTTTAACGAAAATTCATCAAACACCTGTGGGGTGTTAAGGCTCACTATAACCCTTGTTACGTTCTGTGAGGGGTGTAGTTTCCAAAATGGGGTCACACGTGGGTATTTATTTTTTGGGCGTTTCTGTCAGAAACGTGATCATAATTCTGTCAATAGTGATCATAATATAATACATTATAACTTGTTCTTCAATAAGGGAATCTCTCAAGGGGCCACAAAAACAATGAACTTTAGGAAGGCAAAGTTTGATCAGCTCAGAGAAGCCCTTAACAATATAAAATGGGATATTGTCCTCATAAACAGGAATACTGACACTAAATGGGAGACTTTTAAAGATATCTTAAATTATCATTGTGATAAGTACCGTATTTATCGGGGTATACCACGCACCGGCCTATAACACGCACCCTCATTTTACCAAGGATATTTGGGTAAAAAAAGTTTCTTACCCAAATATCCATGGTAAAATGAGGGTGCGTGTGTGCGCGTGTATACCCCGATACACCCCCAGGAAAGGCAGGGGGAGCCGCTGCCCGTTCTGTCCCCCTGACTATCGGTGCCGGCGACCCATTGCACCGGTGCGTCCCCTGCGTCATTGCCATGCACGGCGCAGCGCACTGACGTCATGCGCCGCGCCGTGCAGCGCATAGCAACGACGCAGGGGATGCACACCGGAGGCCTGCAGCAGCGCGGACCCGACCCCGGCAACAGGTAATTATGCCACCGGGGATGGGGGGAGGCAACGGGGCAGCGGCAATGGGGCGCCGGCACCGATAGTCAGGGGGACAGAACGGGCAACGGCGCCGATAGCCAGGGGGAGAGAAGGGCCGGCAGCAGGGCTCTAGACCCCAGGAAAGGCAGGGGGAGAGAAGCGGGCAGCGACGGCCTCTCTCCCCCTGCCTTTCCTGGGGGTGTATCGGCGTATAACACGCACATAGACTTTAGGCTAAAAATTTTAGCCTAAAAAGTGCGTGTTATACGCGGATAAATATGGTATATACCTTATGGGAATAAAAGGGTCAGAAATAAAAGAAAACCAATATGGATGAATAAAAACATTAAAGGGGCAATAAATGACAAAAATAAAGCATTTAAAATACTAAAACAGGACAGCAGTGAAGAAGCATTAAAAAGCTATAGAGAAAAATGTAAAATATGTAAAAAAAAACTAATAAAAGCTGCAAAAATAAATACAGAAAGACTCATTGCCAAAAAGAGTAAAACTAACCCCGAAATGTTCTTTAACTATATTAATAGCAAAAAGGTCAAAAATGAAAGTGTGGGCCCCTTAAAAAATGATGAGGAAGAAATTATAAACGGGGATCAGGAAAAAGCAAATATATTAAACAAGTTCTTCTCCACTGTATTCACCGAGGAAAATTAAATGCCAGGTGAAATACAATGTGATAAGGTAAAATCCCCAGTACAGGTCACCTGTCTAACCCAGGAAGAAGTACAGTGCCGCCTACAAAAAATCAAAACAGACAAATCACCAGGTCCGGATGGCATTCACCCCCGTGTTCTAAAGGAATTAAGAAATGTTATAGACAGACCACTATTTTTATATTCCGGAACTCTATAGCAACAGGGACTGTTCCCCTGGACTGGCGCATAGCAAATGTGGTACCAATATTTAAAAAGGGAACAAAAAGTGACCCCGGGAATTATAGACCTGTTAGTTTAACCTCTGTTGTATGTACATTGTTTGAGGGTTTTCTAAGAGATGCTATTTTGGAATATCTTGATAAAAATAAATGTATGACCCCATATCAGCATGGCTTTATGAGGGATCGGTCCTGTCAAACTAACCTGATAAGCTTCTATGAGGAGGTGAGCTTCAGACTGGACCAGGGGGAATCGCTGGATGTCGTATATCTGGATTTTTCCAAAGCATTTGATACGGTGCCACATAAAAGGTTGGTGCATAAAATGAGAAGGATCGGGCTGAGGGACAATGTGTGTAAGTGGGTAAGTAACTGGCTCAGTGATAGGAAACAGAGGGTGGTTATTAATAGTACTTATTCTGATTGGGTGACTGCTACAAGTGGGGTACCACAGGGGTTCGTCTTGGGTCCTGTTCTGTTTAATATATTTATTAATTGACCTTGTAGAGGGGTTGAATAGTAAAGTAACAATCTTTGCAGATGATACTAAACTCTGTAAAGCGGAAAACACAATAGAGGACAGTGCACTGTTACAACTGGATCTGGATAGGTTAGAGGTTTGGGCTGGGAAGTGGCAAATGAGGTTCAACACTGATAAATGTAAGGTAATGCACATAGGGAGGAAAAATCCGGGCTGGGATTATGTATTAAATGGGAGAACACTTGGGACGACTGACATAGAAAAGGACTTAGGAGTCTTAGTTAACAGTAAATTTAGCTGTAGTGACCAGTGTCGGGCAGCTGCTGCCAAGGCTAATAAAATCATGGGGTGCATCAATAGGGGCATAGATGCCCATGACAAGGAAATAATTCTACCGCTGTACAAATCACTAGTCAGACCACACATAGAATACTGTGTACAGTACTGGGCACCAGTGTACAAGAAAGATATAGTGGAGCTGGAGAGGGTTCAAAGACGGGCAACCAGGGTAATACGGGGAATGGGATGACTACAGTACCCAGAAAGATTATCAGAATTAGGGTTATTTAGTTTAGAAGAAAGAAGGCTTAGGGGTGACCTAATAACTATGTATAAATATATCAGGGGGGCCATACAGAGATCTCTCCCATGATCTATTTATACCCAGGACTGTATCTATATCAAGGGGGCATCCTCTACGTTGAGAGGAAAGAAGGTTTCTACTCCAGCACAGACGGGGGTTCTTTACTGTAAGAGCAGTGAGACTGTGGAATTCTCTCCCGGAGGAGGTGGTCATGGTGAACTCTGTAAAAGAGTTCAAAACGGGTCTGGATGCATTTTTGGAGAGTAATAACATCGCTGGTTATGTATACTAGATTTATAGGGACAGAACGTTGATCCAGGGATTTATTATGACTGCCATATTTGGAGTCGGGAAGGAATTTTTACCTCTAGTATGAGGGTTTTTTGCGGTCCTCTGGATCAACTCAGTATGGACTCAGTAGGGATATAGGTTGAACTTGATGGACTCTGGTCTTTTTTCAACCTCATGAACTATGTTACTAGAACTGCTATAAAATCAGCCACCCCTGTGAAAATCACCAATTTAGGCCTCAAATGTACATGGTGCTCTCACGCCTGAGCCTTGTTGTGCGACCGCAGAGCATTTTACGCCCACATATGGGGTATTTCCGTACTTTGCTTTACAAATTTTTGGGTTGTAATGGGGCAACATCAGCATGTTAGTGTAAAAAAATGAAAACATTTACACAGGCTGGTGTAGACCCCAATATTTCCTTTTCATAAGGGGTAAAAGGAGAAAAAGCCCCCAAAATTTGTAACGCAATTGCTCCCAAATATGGAAATACCCCATATGTGGCCCTAAACTGTTTCCCTGAAATACGACAGGGCTACGAAGTGAGAGAGTGCCATGCATATTTGAGGACTAAATTAGGGCTTGCATAGGGGTGGACATAAAGGTATTCTATGCCAGTGATTCCCAAACAGGGTGCCTCCAGCTGTTGCTAAACTCCCAGCATGCCTGGACAGTCAGTGGCTGTCCGGAAATGCTGGGAGTTGTTGCTTTGCAACAGCTGGAGGCTCCGTTTTGGAAACACTGCCGTACGATAAGTTTTTCATTTTTATTGGGGGGGCAGTGTGAGGGGGTATATATGTAGGGTTTTACCCTTTATTATGTGTTAGTGTAGTGTAGTGTTTTGGGGTACACTCACACGGGCAGGGGTTTACAGTGAGCTTCCCGCTAGGTGTTTGCACTGCGGCACAATATTTGCCGCAGCTCAAACTTGAAGCAGGAAACTCACTGTAAACCCCTGCCTGTGTGAATGTTCCCTGTACATTCACATGGGGGGGGGGGGCTAACCTCCAGCTGTTACAAAACTACAACTCCCAGCATGCACTGAGAGAACGTGCATGCTGGGAGTTGTACTTTGCAACAGCTGGAGGCACACTAGTTGGAAAACCTTGAGTTAGGTTCTGTTACGTAACTCAGTTTTTTCCAAGCAGTGTGCCTCCAGCTGTTGCAAAACTAAAACTCCCAGAATATACTGATCGCTGAAGGGCATGCTGGGAGATGTAGTTATACAACAGCTGGAGGTACGCTACTACAACTCCCATCATGCCGAGACAGCAGTTTGCTGTTCGTGCATGCTGGGAGTTGTAGTTTTTCAAGATTTAGAGGGCCACGGTTTAGAAACCACCGCACAGTGATCTCCAAACTGTGGCCCTCCAGATGTTGCAAAACTACAGATCCCAGCATGCCCAGACAGCAAACTGCTGTGTGGGCATGCTGGGAGTTGTAGTTTTGCAAGATCTAGAGAGCCACGGTTTAGACACCACTGTATAGTGGTCTCCATACTGTAGCCCTTCAGATGTTGCTAGGCAACAACTCACCGGCTTCCGTAGTCTGTACCAGGGAGCCACACCTCATTGCCACCGATAAGTGACCGCCGGTCACAGCACAGTTTCCCTGTTCTGCTCGGACTACAGTGGGTGGTGAGAGCGGGGGAACCGTACTTTAACGGCCCCGCTATTGGTCGGTCTCTTCTGACTCATCAATAGCAGGGATATGAGGGGTGGCACCCCTCCCTCAGGGGGATCAGGGTGTCTTGGACAGCCCTAATCCCCCTTATTTTCCGGGTCACCGGAGACCCGTATGACCCGGAATCGCCGCAGATTGTGGGTCTGAATTGACCGTGATCACCGTTACGATTTCAGCAGGCATCCCGGTCTGGTCCCTGCCAGTTGAGTGTCAGGGACCAGAATTCCAATGGGCATACAGGTACGCTCTGGGTCCTTCAGGTACGCTCTGGGTCCTTAAGTACCAGGGAGCCAGGGCGTACCTGTATGCCCTAAGTCCTTAAGGGGTTAAAGGGGTACTTCGCCAGAAACATCTCAAACACATTACTGGCTGTCACGCCCCCTCCCATAGTCCTGAATGGAGGGGACGTGGCATCATGTACGCGGAAGCTGCAAGCCTACGCGTACCGGATGCCGCCGCTACCGGCCTGGAGATCACTGGGGTCCCCTGCGATCTAACATCTAATCCCCTATGTTTGGATAGGGGATAAGATGTTTCCAACAGACTACCCCTTTAAGGTCAAAATGAGCTTCGTTCTTAAAGGAGATCTGCAGCCATAGAGACTTATCCCCTATCTGCAGGATAGGTAATATGTTCTGATTGCAGGGAGTCCAAATGCTGGGATCTCCGCAATCTCCTGTACGAGGCCCCGGCCCCCTCCATGTATCTCTATAGGAGAGGCTGAGATGCAGCGTTCATACATCCCCACCTCTCCCAAAGATCTGTATGGAGGGGGCGTGTCGTCGTCTTCAGTGAGGTCGACAACACGCACATTAGCAGTGCAGAGCTGCGGTAATTCTGGTGAAATGAAGAAAACTGTGTCCCTGTAGCGGAATGTGACCCTCCGCACAGGAACACACTTTTCTGCTTTACGGCCTGCTCCCTCTCACTCCTCAACCCTTATCCTAACCCCTAACAGCAATCAGCACTGAGAAGGTCTCTGAGCACTGAGCTCAGATCACATTCGGCTACGGGTCACAGTATCACCGAGTCCCCATACGTTCCAACGTTCGGAATCCCCACAATCAGACACTTATCCTCTGCGGATAAGGCCCAGATTTATCAAACTGTGTGAGAGAAAAAATAGTGTTTTTCCCACAGCGACCAATCTCAGCTAACAACCTCTGGAAAAGTGAAAGCTGAGCTGTGATTGGTTCTTGTGGGAAAACTACTCCATTTTTTCTCTCTCACATAGTTTGATAAATCTGGACCTAAGTATCACAAAGCTGAAGTTGATTTCTTATTCGGCCAGTTTCTTATTCACTGAAGTTGGTTTCTTATTCGAGCATTGTCTTATAGATGACTATGACTAATAGACCTTTTCTCCACTTACTTCTCTGCAGTAAAACATTTTTATACATAAATGTTAAATATTATTTGGGAACAATCAGATTAATAAAAAAAAATCTAGATTGTTTGTGCATTTACTGAAAAAAACAATATTAAACAATGGATGAAAAGGTTTGCATTTTGAATAAGTAACTGATTAATTTAAGGGGTTAAACGCCGTTGGGCCACTAATCTAAGGGTTGAAATAGAAATAGTAAGGGCCCCTCCATAATACACAACTGTATCCAGCCTGGCCCAAACTGTGGATTGGCATGAAAACATGTGTCAACCTTGCCAACTATATATGTTTTCTACATTTTGAATAAGTAACTGAGGACTTTCAGGGGTTAAACGCCGTTGGGCCACTAATCTAAGGGTTGAAATAGAAATAGTAAGGGCCCCTCCATAATACACAACTGTATCCAGCCTGGCCCAAACTGTGGATTGGCATGAAAACATGTGTCAACCTTACCAACTATATATGTTTTCTACATTTTGAATAAGTAACTGAGGACTTTAAGAGGTTAAACGCCGTTGGGCCACTAAACTAAGGATGGGAATATAAAGTGTAAGGGCCCCTCCATAATACCCAACTGTATCCAGCCTGGCCCAAACTGTGGATTGGCATGAAAACAGGTGCCAACCTTGCCAGCCATATACATTTTCCACATTTTGAATAAGTAAATGAGGTATATCAGGGGTTAAACACTGTTGGGCCACTGACCTAAGGGTGCAAATAGAAAGAGTAAGGGCCCCTCCATAATACCCAAGTGTATCCAGCCTGGCCCAAACTGTGGATTGGAAGAAAACAGGTGCCAACCTTGCCAACTATATACAGTTTCAGTATTTGAATAAGTAACTGAGGAATTTAAGGGGTTAAACGCTGTTGGGCCACTGACTTAAGGGTGGAAATAGCAAGAGTAAGGGCCCCTCCATAATACCCAACTGTATCCAGCCTGGCCCAAACTGTGGATTGGCATTAAAACAGGTGCCAACCTTGCCAACAGTATACATTTTCAGTGTTTTGAATAAGTGATGAATATAAGGGGTTAAACGCCATTGGGTCACTGAATTAAGGGTGGAAATGTAAAGAGTAAGGGCCCCTCCATAATACTCAACAGTATCCAGCCTGGCCCAAACAGTGGATTGGCATTAAAGCAGGTGCCTACCTTGCAATTTATATACATTTTCTGCATTTTGAATAAGTAACTGATAATTTTAAGGGGTTAAACGCGGTTGGGCCACTAACCTTAGTGTTGAAAAATAAAGAGTAAGGGCCTCTCCATAATACCCAACTGTATTCAGCCTGGCCCAAACAGTGGATTGGCATGAAAACAGGTGCCAACCTTGCCAACTTAAAACATTTTTTGCTTTCTGAATAAGTAACAGGTGATTTCAAGGGGTTAAACGCTGTTTGGCCACTGACCTAAGGGATAAAAAATTCATAGTAAGGGCCTCTCCATAATACCCAACCTTATCCAGCCTGCTCGAAACTGTGGATTGGCATTAAAACAGGTGCCAACCTTGCCAACTTTATAAATTTTCTACATTTAAACGCTATTGGGCCACTGACCTAAGGGATGAAATATAAAGAGTAAGGGCACCTCCATAATACCCAACCGTATCCAGCCTGACCCAAACAGTGTATTGGCATTAAATCAGGTGCCAACCTTGCCAACTATATGCATTTTCTACATTTTGAATAAGTAACTGATGAATTGAAGGGGTTAAACGCAGTTGGGCCACTGACCTAAGTGTTAAAAAATAAAGAGTAAGGGCCTTTCCATAATAATCAACTGTAGCCAGCCTGGCCAAAACTGTGGTTTGGCATGAAAAGAGGTGCGAACCTTGGCAGCCGTTTACATTTTTCTACATTTTGAATAAGTAACTGAGGGATTAAAGGGGTTAAATGCTGTTGGGCCACTGACCTAAAAAATAGAAAGAGTAAGGGCCCCTCCATAATACCCAACTGTATCCAGCCTGGCCCAAACTGTGGATTGGCAGGAAAACAGGTGCCAAGTTTGCCAACTATATACATTTTCTACATTTTGAATAAGTAACTGAGGAATTTAAAGGGTTAAACGCTGTTGGGCCACTAAAGTGAGGAAAGAAATAAGAAGAATATTGGCCCCCATGTTTTTTTTGGCCCCCCATTCTTTTTTGCTTACAAAAGTCGCTCGTGAGGCTAAGCAATTTGATGTGCGACTTTTGTGGGTAAGCATAAAGTACCAATCAGCCCTACCTAAGAAATTTTCAGTTTTCACTTTGCTGTGGTCGGGAATTTATCAAGTGCGAAAGTCGCACTTAAGCAAAAAAAATAAAAAGTTGCAAATCCCCTTTAAAAAGTTGCAAGTGTAAGCAAGGTCAGACCTAGCTTAAAAAAACTTGCTTTTGATAGCATTTTTAAAAGTCACTTAACCACTTAAGGACCAAGGGCGTACCTGTACGACTGTGGGAATTTCGGTCCCCGCCCGATCAGCAGACACCCTGCGCAAATGCCAAGGGGGGGTCATCAGACCCCCCCATGTCAGCAATCGCCGATAATTGCAAGTGAATACACACTTGCGATTTGCGGCTATTTCGGGTCATACGGGTCTATGGTGACCCGGAAAATAAGGGTGATCGCGGTTGTCCAAGACACCTACGATCCCCCTAAAGTGATAGGAGTGAGGTGGCAGGGGTGCTACCCCTCCTATCCCTGCTGTTGGTCGTATAGACGCAACAACCAATAGCAGATCTGGGGCGGGGGTGTTAACTTTCGGTTTACCCATTCTGCCCACCCACAATAGGCGGGGCAGAACGGCGAAACCGAAGAGGACCGGCGACGAAGTCCACATACCCTGCGGGCGACGATTGGTGTCGGAGATCGGCGGGCGGTGATGTCGTGCGGCAGGCTCCCTGGATTCTACAGAAGCCGGTGAGTTGCCTAGCAACATCTGGAGGGCTACAGTTTGAGACCACTATACAGTGGTCTCAACTGTAGCCCTCCAGATGTTGCAAAACTACAACTCCCAGCATGCCCAGACATCTATTTGCTGTGTGGGCATGCTGGGATTTGCAGTTTTGCAACACCTGGAGGGCCACAGTTTGGAGATCACTGCAAATCCGAGCATGCCCAAACAGCAAACAGCTGTCTCGGCATGCTGGGAGTTGTAGTTGCGTACCTCGAGCTGTTGCATAACTACATCTCCCAGCATGCACTTTGGCGATCAGTACATGCTGGGAGTTATGCACAAATAAACAGAAAATAGAAGAAAGTTAACAAAATCTTTATTAAAGTGTATCATTGATTAGAAAACAATAGTACAAATACATAATAAAAACAAGGCACCGAAAAACACTACAGATGGGTAGGTGAGGACTGGAACTAAGTATAGAGAGGTAATAAATATAAATATGAGGTCAAAGGGCAATAAGAGTGAATGTCAGAAGTGAAGACGCACCAAATTGCTGCTGAACGCAAGCACGAGGGCAAGGAGAAAATAAACAAAGGGATCAGACCCAAGGACCAGAGGGAACAAGTATGCCAGACCTTACCTACCAACCCCAACGATTGTTTCACCACTAGATGGCTTCCTCACCCTCACACCCCCTGAGGAAGCCATTTAGTGGTGAAACGATCGTTGGGGTTGGTAGGTAAGGTCTGGCATACTTGTTCCCTCTGGTCCTTGGGTCTGATCCCTTTGTTTATTTTCTCCTTGCCCTCGTGCTTGCATTCAGCAGCAATTTGGTGCGTCTTCACTTCTGACATTCACTCTTATTGCCCTTTGACCTCATATTTATATTTATTACCTCTCTATACTTCCAGTTCCAGTCCTCACCTACCCATCTGTAGTGTTTTTCGGTGCCTTGTTTTTATTATGTATTTGTACTATTGTTTTTTAATCAATGATACATTTTAATAAAGATTTTGTTAACTTTCTTCTATTTTCTGTTTATTTGTGCATAATTTTTTCTGTATTTTTGGTGGTGCTTCTATCATGCACATTACTTACCTCTTTGAGGTATAGTCTCTTATGTAGGTGTCTACATGCTGGGAGTTGTAGTTTTGCAACAGCTTGAGGCACACTTGTTGGAAAATACTGAGTTAGGTAACAGAACCTAACTAAAGGTTTTCCAACCAGTGTGCCTCCAGCTGTTGCAAAAGTTCAACTCCCAGCATGCACGGTCTGTCAGTACATGCTTGGAGTTGTAGTTTTGATACAGCTGGAGGTTTGCCCCCCCCCCCCCATGTGAATGTACAGGGGCAGGTTTACAGTAAGTTTCCGGCTTCAAGTACGAGCTGCGGCAAATTTTTCGCCACACCGCAAACTCCTACTGGGAAACTCACCGTAAACTCTGCCTGTGCGAATGTGTCCTAAAAACACTACACTACACTAACACATAATAAAGGGTAAAACACTACATATACACCCCCTTACACTGTCCCTCCCAATAAAAATGAAAAACGTATTGTATGGCAGTGTTTCCAAAACAGAGCCTCCAGCTGTTGCAAAACAACAACTCCCAGCATTTCCGGACAGCCACTGACTGTCAAGGCATGCTGGGAGTTTAGCAACAGCTGGAGGCACCCTGTTTGGGAATCACTGGCGTAGACTTCCGCTATGTCCACCCCTATGCAATCCCTAATTTAGTCCTCCAATGCGAATGGCGCTCTCTCACTTCAGAGCCCTGTTGTATTTCAAGGAAACAGTTTAGGGCCACAAATGGGGTATTTCCGTGCTCGGGAGAAATTAAACTACATATTTTGGGGGGCTTTTTCTCCTTTTACCCCTTATGAAAAGGAAAAGTTGGGGTCTACACCAGCCTGTTAGTGTAAAATGTATTTTTTTTTTTTACACTAACATGCTGGTGTTGCCCTTTACTTTTTATTTTCACAAAAGGTAAAAGGAAAAAAAGACCCCAAAAATTTGTAACGCAATTTCTCCTGCTGACACTAATATGCTGAGGTTGCCCCATTACAAGGAAAAAATTTGTAAAGCAATTTCTCCTGAGTACGGAAATACCCCATATGTGGGCGTAAAATGCTCTGCGGGCGCACAACAAGGCTTAGGAGTGAGAGAGCGCACTATGTACATTTGAGGCCTAAATTGGTGATTTGCACAGGGGGGGGGGGGGCTGATTTTACAGCGGTTCTGACATAAACGCAAAAAAAATAATACCCACATGCAACCTCATTTTGGAAACTACACCCCTCACGGAACGTAACAAGGGGTATAGTGAGCCTTAACACCCCACAGGTGTTTGACGAATTTTCATTAAATTTGGATGGGAAAATTAAAAAAAAATGTGTTCACTAAAATGCTGGTGTTACCCAAAATTTTTCTTTTTCACAAGGGAAAATAGGAAAAAAGCCCCCCAAAATTTGTAGCCCCATTTCTTCTAAGTAAGAACATACCCCATATGTGGATGTAAAGTGCTCTGCGGGCGAACTACAATGCTCACAAGAGAGTGAGTGCCATTGGGATTTTGAAGAGAAAATTTGTCCGGCATTGAAGGCCACGGGTGTTTACAAAGCCCGCATAGTGCCAGAACAATGGACCCCTCCCACAGGTGACCCCATTTTGGAAGCTTCACCCCTCACGTAATGTAATAAGGGGTACAGTGAGCATTTACGCCCCACAGGTGTCTGACAGATTTTTGGAACAGTGGTCCGTGAAAATGAAAAATGTAATTTTTAATTTGCTCAGGCCACTGTTCCAAAGATCTGTCAAATGCCAGTGGGGTGTAAATACTCACTGCACCCCTTATTACATTCTGTGAGGGGTGTAGTTTCCAAAATGGGGTCACATGTGGGGGGGGTCCACTGTTCTGGCACCATGGGGGGCTTTGTAAACGCACTTGGCCCCTCCCTTTCCAAAAGCCCAATGGCGCTCCTCCTCTTCTGAGCATTGTAGTGCGCCAGCAGAGCACTTGACGTCCACACATGGGGTATTTCCATACTCAGAAGAAATGGGGTTACAAATTTTGGGGGTAATTTTCTCCTATTACGCCTTGTAAAAATTGAAAATTTGGGGGGGAAAAATGCATTTTGGTGAAAAAAACATTTTTTTTTATTTACACATCCAACTTTAACAAAAAGTTGTGAAATACTTGTGAGGAGTTAAGGCTCACTGTACCCCTTGTTACGTTCCTTAAGGGGTGTAGTTTCCAAAATAGTATGCCATGTGTTTTTTTTTTGCTGTTCTGGCACCAAAGGGGCTTCCTAAATGCGACATGCCCCCTAAAAACCATTTCAGCAAAATTTTCTTTACAAAAGCCAAATGTGACTCCTTCTCTTCTGAGCATTGTAGTTCACCCGCAGAGCATTTTACATCCTAACATGGGGTATTTCCATACTCAGAAGAGATGGGGTTACAAATTTTGGGGGGCATTTTCTCCCATTACCCTTTATAAAAAAAGTAAATTTTGGGAAAAAACTGTACTTTAGTGAAAAAAAAATTATTTTCATTTACACATGCGACTTTAACAAAAAGTCATCAAACACCTGTGGGGTGTTAAGGCTCACTGGACCCCTTGTTACGTGCCTTGAGGGGTGCGGTTTCCAAAAGGGTATACCATGTGGGGTTTTTTCTGCTGTTCTGGCACATAGGGGCTTCCTAAATGTGACATGCCCCCCAAAAATCATTTCAGAAAAACTCACTCTCCAAAATCTCATTGTCGCTCCTTCCCTTCTGAGCTCTCTACTGCGCCCGCCGAACATTTGACATACACATATGAGGTATTTCCTTACTCGAGAGAAATTGGGCTACAAATTTTGGGGGGCTTTTTCTCCTATTACCCCTTGTAAAAATTCAAAAACTGGGTCTACAAGAACATTCGAGTGTAAAAAGATTTAGAATTTTCTCCTTTATTTTGCTGTTATTCCTGTGAAACACCTAAAGGGTTAACACACTTACTGAATATCATTTTGAATACTTTGAGGGGTGCAGTTTTTATAATGGGGTCAGTTGTGGGGTATTTCTAATATGAAGGACCTCCAAATCCACTTCAAACCTGAACTGGTCCATGAAAAATTCAGATTTTGAAAATTTTGTGAAAAATTGGAAAATTGCTGCTGAATTTTGAAGCCCTCTGATGTCTTCCAAAAGTAAAAACACGTCAACTTTATGATGCAAAGATAAAGTAGACATATTGTATTTATGAATCAATATATAATTTATTTGGAATGTCTATTTTCCTTACAAGCAGAGAGCTTCAAAGTTAGAAAAATGCTAAATTTTACATTTTATCAAATTTTGGAATTTTTCACCAAGAAATTATGCAAGTATCGACAACATTTTACCACTAACATAAAGTAGAATATGTCCCGAAAAAACTTTCTCGGAATCAGAATGAAAGATAAAAGCGTCTCAGAGTTATTAATGCTTAAAATGACAGTGGTCAGATGTGAAAAAAATGCTCGGGTCCTACAGTGAAAATTGGCCTGGTCCTTAAGGGGTTAGAAAGTTGCAGGACATGCTGGGAGTTGTAGTTGTGCTCCTTGGGTAGACGATGTGTGGCGGGTGACAAGCTTGTCACCCCCCTGCACATCACGACTACATCTCCCAGCATGCCCTTACTGTAAGGAGTTGTAGTTGTGCTGCACAGGCGGGAGATGTGCAGACAGGTGACAATAAATTTACTAACCTTACTAACCTGTAGGGTTTTTTGGGTTCTTCTCATTTCAGATCTGTTTATTCTGTGGACCACTTCAGATTTGGTGGACTACATTGATGACCAGAGTTTTTTTTTTTTGTTAATGTTAATAAAATGGTTAATGAGAGCTTGTGAGGGAGTGGTTTTTGGAATAAAAATATTTAAATCTGTTATGCTTTTTTTTTTTTTTTCTTTACAGGCTTAGTAGTGGAAAATGTCTTATAGACAGAATCCATTACTAAGCCAGAGCTTTGAGTTAGCCCCAAAAATTAACCCCCAATTATTACCCCGGTACCCAACGCCACAGGGGTGCTGGGAAGAGCTGGTACCAACAGACCTCGAGTGTCAAAAATTATGCTCCTGAGCCTAGGCGGTAACAGGCTGGCGTTATTTAGGCTGGGGAAGGCCAGTAACAATGGTCCTCGCCCGCCCTGGTAACATTAGGCTGTTGCTGCTTGGTTGGTATCTGGCTGAGAATTAAAACATGGGGAACCCTATGCGTTTTATTTATTTTTATTAAAAAGAAATACATGTGGTTCCCTGTATTTTCATTCTCAGCCAGATACCAACCAAACAGCAACAGCCTGATGTTACCAGGGTGGGCGACAACCATTGTTACTGGCCCTTCCCAGCCTAAATAACGCCAGCTTGTTCCCGACACCCCTGTTGTGGTGGGTACCAGGGTAATAATTGAGGGTTAGTGCTAGCTGTTTTTGTGGCTAACGCTAAGCCTGGCTTAGTATAACAATAAAAAGGGAGAAAATGTATATAGTTGGCAAGGTTGGCACCTGTTTTCCTGCCAATCCACAGTTTGGATTCAGTTGGGCATTATGGAGGGGCCCTAACTCTTTAGATTACTACCCATAGATTAGCGGCCCAACAGTGTTTAACCCCTTAAAATCACCAGTTCCTTATTCAAAATGCACAAAATGTATATGGCTGGCAAGGTTGGCACCTCTTTTAATGCCAATCCACTGTTTGGGCCAGGCTGGATACAGTTGCATATTATGGAGGGGCCCTTACTCTTTCTATTTCCACCCTTAGGTCAGTGGCCCAATAGTGTTTAACCCCTTACATTCCTCAGTTACTTATTCAAAATGTAGAAAATATATATAGTTGGCAAGGTTGGAACCTGTTTTATTGCCAACCCACATTTTGGGCCAGGCTGGATACAGTTGGGTATTATGGAGGGGGCCTTACTCTTTAGATTCCTACCTTTAGATTAGTGGCACAATGGCGTTTAACCCCTTAAATTCCTCAGTTACTTATTCAAAATGTAGAAAAAGCATATAATTGTTAAGGTAAGCACCTGTTTTAATGCCAATCCACTATTTGGGCCAGGCTGGATACACTTGGGTATTATGAAGGGGCCCTTACTCTTTATATTCCCAATCTTACCGTAATTCAGTGGCCTAATGGCGTTTAAACCTTTAAATTCCTCACTTATTCAAAATACTGAAAATGTACATAGTTGGCAAGGTTGGCACCTGTTTTAATGCCAATCCACTGGTTGGGCCAGGCTGTATATGTCTGGTTATTATGGAGGGGCCTTAATCTTTCTTTTTTAACCCTTAGGTCAGTGGCCTAACCGCATTTAATACCTTAAAGGGGTACTCTGGTGCTTAGACATCTTATCCCCTATCCAAAGGATAGGGGATAAAATGCCTGATCGCAGGAGTCCCGCCGCTGGGGACCCCCGTGATCATGCACGCGGCACCCTGTTTGTAATCAGTCCCCGGAGCGTGTTCGATTACCGGCGACTACAGGGCGGGCGGCGTGTGACGTCACGCTCCGCCCCTCAATGCAAGCTTACGGGAGGGGGCATGACAGCTATCACGCCCCCTCCCGTAGGCTTGCATTGAGGGGCGGAGCGTGACATCACACGGGGCGGGTGCGTGATGTCACCCGCCACCCTGTAGTTGCCGGTAATCAGTCCCGGAGCGAACACGCTCCGGGGACTGATTACAAACAGGGTGCCGCGTGCATGATCCCGGGGGTCCCAAGCGGTGGGACTCCCGTGATCAGGCATCTTATCCCCTATCCTTTGGATAGGGGATAAGATGTCTAAGCACCGGAGTACCCCTTTAAATTCATCAGTTACTTATTCAAAATGCAGAAAATGTATTTAGTTGGCAAGGTTGGCACCTAATTTCTTTCTAATCCACTGTTTGGGCCAGGCTGGATACAGTTGGGTATTATGGAGGGGCCCTTACTATTTGTTTTTCAACACTTCAGTCAGTGGCCCAACCTCGTTTAACCCCTTAAATTCATCAGTTACTTATTCAAAATGCAGAAAATGTAAATAGTTGGCAAGGTTGGCACCTGTTTTAATGGCAATCCACAGTTTGGGCCAGGCTTGATACAGTTGGGTATTATGGAGGGGCCCTTACTCTTTCTATTTCCACCCTTAGGTCAGTGGCCCAATAGCGTTTAACCCCTTACATTCCTGTTACATTTTCAAAATGTAGAAAATGTATATAGTTGACAAGGTTGGCACTTATTTTCTTGCCAATCTACTGTTTGGGCCAGGTTGGATACAGTTGGGTATTATGGAGGGGGCCTTACTCTTTAAATTCCTACCTTTAGATTAGTGGCACAATGGCGTTTAACCCCTTAAATTCCTCAGTTACTTATTCAAAATGTAGAAAATGCATATAGTTGGCAAGGTTGGCACCTGTTTTAATGCCAATTCACTGTTTGGGCCAGGCTTGATACAGTTGGGTATTATGGAGGGGCCCTTACTCTTTATTTTTCAACCCTCAGGTCAGCGGCCCAACAGCGTTTAACCCCTTGAAATCACCTGTTACTTATTAAAAATGCAGAAAATGTATATAGTTGGCAAGGTTGGCACCTGTTTTAATGCCAATCCACTGTTTGGGCCAGGATGGATACAGTTGGGTATTATGGAGGGGCCCTTACTCTTTACATTTCCACCCTTAATTCAGTGGCCCAATGGCGTTTAACCCCTTAAATTCATCACTTATTCAAAACACAGAAAATGTATACTGTTGGAAAGGTTGGCATCTGTTTTAATGCCAAACCACTATTTGGACCAGTGTGGACACAGTTGGGTATTATGGAGGGGCTCTTACTCTTTATATTCCCACCCTTAGATTAGTGGCCCAACAGCGTTTAACCCCTTAAAATCACCAGTTACTTATTCAAAATGCTAAAAATGTATAGTTTGCAAGGTTGGCACCTGTTTTCTTGCCAATCCACTGTTTGGGCCAAGCTGGATACAGTTGTGTATTATGGAGGGTCCCTTACTCTTTCTATTTCCACCCTTAAGTCAGTGGCCCAACAGCATTTAACCCCTTAAATTCCTCAGTTACTTATTCAAATACTGAAACTGAATATAGTTGGCAAGGTTGGCACCTGTTTTCATGCCAATCCACAGTTTGGGCCAGGCTGGATATGGTTGGCTATTATGGAGCAGCCCTTACGCTTTCTATTCCCACCCTTAGATTAGTGGCCAATGGCGTTTAACCCCTTAAAATAATTAGTTACTTATTCAAAATGCAGAAAATGTATATAAATGGAAAGGTTGGCACCTGTTTTAATGCCAATCCACAGTTTAGGCCAGGCTGGATACAGTTGGGTATTATGGAGGGGCCCTTACTCTTTATATTCCCACCGTTAGTTTAGTGGCCCAACAGCGTTTAACCTCTTAAAATCACCACTTATTCAAAATGCAGAAAATATATATAGTTGGCAAGGTTGGCACCTGTTTTAATGCCAATCCACAGTTTAGGCCAGGCTGGATATGGTTGGGTATTATGGAGGAGCCCTTAGTCTTTACCTTTCCACCCTTAATTCAGTGGTCTAATGGCGTTTAACCCCTTATATGTCTCAGTTACTTATTCAAAATGTAGAAAATGTATAAAGTTGGCAAGCTTGGCACCTGTTTTCTTGCCAATTCACTGTTTGGGCCAGGCTGGATACAGTTGGGTATTATGGAGGGGCCCTTACTCTTTATTTTTCAACCCTTAGGTCAGTGGCCCAACAGCGTTTAACCCCTTAAATACCTCAGTTACTTATTCAAATACTGAAACTGTATCTAGTTGGCAAGGTTGCCACCTGTTTTCTTGCCAATCCACAGTTTGGGCCAGGCTGGATCCAGTTGGGTATTATGGAGGGGCCCTTACTCTTTCTATTTCCACCCATAAGTGAGTGGCCCAACAGCATTTAACCCCTTAAATTCCTCAGTTACTTATTCAAAATGTAGAAAATGTATATGGCTGGCAAGGCTGGAACCTGTTTTCATGCCAATCCACAGTTGGGCCAGGCTGGATACAGTTGGGTATTATGGAGGGGCCCTTACTTTTTATATTCCCACCGTTAGTTTAGTGGCCCAACGGCGTTTAACCCCTTAAAATCACCAGTTACTTATTGAAAATGTATATAGTTGGCAAGGTTGGCACTTGTTTTCTTGCCAATCTACTGTTTGGGCCAGGTTGGATACAGTTGGGTATTATGGAGGGGCCCTTACTCTTTATTTTTCAACACTTAGGTCAGTGGCCCAACCACATTTAACCCCTTAAATTCATCACTTATTCTAAACACATATTTTTTTAATCTATTTTTTACTGTAGTTTTTTTCAGTAAATACACAATCTAGATTTTTTCTTCTGAATCTGATAGTTCACAAATAATATTTAACATTTATTTAAAAAAAACAAAACAGATTTACTGTAGAGCAATAAGTGGAGAAAAGGTCTAATAGTCATAGTCATCTATAAGACAATGCTCGAATAAGAAACCAACTTCAGCTGCAGTACTCCTTTAACCCCTTAACGACCACGGACGTAAATGTACGTCCTGGTTTGGCGGGACTTCCCGCACCAGGACGTGCATTAACATCCTGTGTATGACCGCGAGCATCGCGCGGATGTCCGCCATTAACTCCTCAGATGCCATGATCAATACAGATCACGGCATTTGCGGCAGTGCGGTACTTTGAATGGATGATCGGATTGCCCGCAGTGCTGCCGCAGCGATCCGATTATCCAGCATGGCGGCTGGAGGTCCCCTCACCTGGCTCCAGCCATCTCCTGGGGTCTTTTGCTCTGGTCTGAGATCGAGCAGACCAGAGCAGAAGATGACCGATAATACTGAGCAGTGCTGTGTCCTATGCATAACACTGAACAGTATTAGCAATCAAAGGATTGCTATAGATAGTCCCCTATGGGGACATAAAAAGTGTAAAAAAAAAAAAAGTTGAAAAATGTAAAAATAAAGTAAAAAAAAGTGAAAAATCCCCTCCCCCGATAAAAATGGAAATTGTCCGTTTTTCCCATTTTACCCCCAAAAAACGTAAAACATTTTTTTAATAAACATATTTGGTATCGCCGCATGCGTAAATGTCCGTACTATCAAAATATGTTAATTATCCCATACGGTGAATGGCGTAAACGTAAAAAATTTAAAAAGTCCAAAAATGCTGCTTTTTTGTCACACTTTATAAAAAAAAATATAAAAAAATGATCTAAAAGTTTTATATATGCAAATGTGGTATCCATAAAAAGTACAGATGAAGGCACAAATAATGACCCCTCATACCGCCCTATATACGGAAAAGTTAAAAAGTTATAGGTGGTCAAAATAGGGCGATTTTAGATTACTGATTTTGTACAAAAAGTTTTAGATTTTTTTTAAGTGGTACAAAAATATAAAAGTATCTAGCCATGGGTATCATTTTAATCGTATTGACCCACAGAATAAAGAACAAGTCATTTACCGTAAAGTGTACAGTGTGAAAACAAAACCCTCCAAAATGCGCAAAATTGTGGTTTTCATTTAAATTTCCTCCCTAAAAATTTTTTGGGGGGGGTTCGCCGTACATTTTATGGTAAAATGAGAGGTTTCATTACAATGTACAATTGGTCACGCAAAAAACAAGCCCTTATATGGGTCTGTAGATGGAAATATATAAAGGAGTTATGGATTTTAGAAGGCGAGAAGGAAAAAACGAAAACTCAAAAATAAAATGGGCTTGGTCCTTAAGGGGTTAAGGGATTAAATAGCAAGGGTTAATTTCCGCTGTAAATTCTGGGCAGTGAAGATCCACTGAGTTCAGGTAAGAATTTTCATAGTGTGCATTGGGCCTTATGAATTAAAAACTGTGAGGAGGAAAAATGTAAACGCAGAAATCCGGCTGCGCCTTAAGGGGTTAATGTTATGGCTGCTCGGTGCATATATGTATACATGCAGCTGACTACAGAAACGAAAGGCCAGAGCCCTCACAGCCAGGAATGTTCCCGCAACCACTGCACCGCAAATATCAGACACGCGGACCCGTCGTTTCGCCTCACACACTATGTACGCCATTTGTACCTCGGAGTCCCTACACCCCGGTCATGTGATCACGGGCACGTGACCTGTGACGTCAGGTCCTTCTAGGGGATGGGAACTAGCCGCTACGGTGAGGAATGGTGTTGTTAAGATGGCGGCGCTGCAGGAGGAACGGAGTTACGGACTGTCCTGCGGGAGTGTCGGCGGAAGGGTGTCCGTCTTCCATGTGAAGCTAACCGACAGCGCCCTACGAGCCTTTGAAAGCTACCAGAACAGCCAGGTACACGGGGCAGGTAGCCAGGAGGCGGGCAGGACTGGGGTGACCCCTTGTTGGGGGGCTCCCCTGCTGACCGAGCACCCCTAACCCCACCTCCTCTGTACGGTAAAGGGGGCACCGGCATGTATAGTGTTTAATGGCATTGTGGGGCCTTGTACCTGACTTTACTTTGGCCAGGAGGCTGGTCTCTTAGTGCCTGCCAAGTAAGTGCAAGAGTTGGGTGACCTCCTTATAAGGACCTGTTCTAATCCTCCATCCACCCCTCCCCGGGCACTGTGTGACCCAGACAGCTTCTTCACACTGGCCCTATGTAGAGTCCAGTATTCCCTCACTCCAAGGTATGCCCCCAGCATTACCTCAGGAAGTTGGCATGTGCACCTGTGCCTAGGCACAGGGTGTGTGACCTGGCCCCCACTAGGTGCTGCCCCCTGGGCTTTATATATAGAGTGGTCAGACCTGTGTGTGCGCCACTTGTCTCTATAGAGGGGCATATAGTTTCTTTACCTTTGTATTGCATGTATTCTGCTTGGGCACCGGAGGGACATTGCTCTTTACTAGCGGATATAGGGGGTGGAATTACAGTGATCCCTCAAATTACTTGTTCCAGGATGACCATTGTATGAACCTGTTAATTGCTTCTGAAGACACCAAAATGTCATCCAAAAATAAGAAAGTGAGTTAAAGAAAAATAAGTAGAATTTTGGTAAAGCAAGTCCTTACATATAAAAGTAATATAGATCTGCTGGAAGATGTAAATCACTGTCTATGTAGAGGACAGGAGCTTATTCAGGATCCTGTACAGTACACACAGGGTCCTAAAAAGGTAAAAACGGAACCTCCCTCACCTTGTGTCCAAAGATGTAGTCAACAATGGCACAGGTAAATAGTAGTACAGAACATGTGGTACCACCCTGTACTGTAGGGGGCGCTGCCAGACAGCCAGTCAGTGCATGCACTTCAGTAATACCGGTGTTGTACCAGTGAATGCCCGTTCTAATTGGTCAGATCTTCCAGCCATTGACATGTTTCACAGATCTGGACTGTCCATAGCATTGTATGTTGAGTCTGGTTTCAAGTTACAATGGTCCAGAAAAGTTGAGGCATCACTGTATCTAGATTAGTGATCCTAATTCAGTGGTTTTTTAGCCATTTCAAAACTAGAACTCTATGCTTGGTGTTGTAGTCTCACAACATCTTGCCAGCATTTCCCTTTCAGTTTGGCTACCGTCACTCTTTAGAACGTGTGTACCGTTTCTGGCACTGCCATTGTTCAGCCTTGCACAATTCTGGGCATACAGTTGGTCCTAGGCTTCAGCTATGTCTCATTTTGCCCATATATTGTGAGTATCTGTCAACAGCCTGTCAAAAAGGTGTCGGTATTTACCACAGTGTACTCCAAGTGGGCCTATTGAGTTTAATACTATACGGGTGACTGTATAGTCTGTTTACGGAATGTGTCCTCTGTCTGTGCAAGACCCTAATGCACGGTGTGCTGTGTCCTGCCCGAAACAGTACTTATGTGGAAAATAGTCACTGTTAGGCCCTTTTCAGACAGGCATATTATCACTCCTATAAGGAGCATTTTACACAGGCAGGGCTGCATGAACGATTGCTGGACCATTCGTATAGTTCACCTTCATCATTGTTGGCAACACGTCTCCTGTTAACATAGGGAGACATGTGGCCAACCAATAATGATTCCTGAGGCTTGCATAAACAACTAGCTGACCAATGAGCGTTTCTTACTGGTCCTATCCCCGCAGAAAGCCACGCCCGGGACTCTCCCTCCATGTATCTCTATGGGGTACATAGAGGGGCGTGTCGGCCGGCGCTCCATGTGGGGGTTAACACGCCTCTTTCCAGCCCCTGCAGGAGAACTTATACCCTATCCTTGGATAGTGATTTTTCACCAGACAACTCCTTTAATGGGGAGATGTATCAAAACCTGTGCAGAGGGAAAATTGACCAGTTGCCCATAGCAACCAATCAGATTACTACTTTGATTATTTTTTTTTTTAGAAAGGTTTCTGAAAAATGTATGTAGCAATCTGATTTCTATGAGCAACTGATCAACTTGCTCTGCACAGGTCTTGATGAATATCCCCCAGTGGGCATACTGGGAACTAGGGATCGACCGATTATCGTCCGATAATCCCGATTTGGGGCATTATCGGTATTGGCAATTACCTTGCCGATAAGCCGATAATGCTCCGCACCGCCCGCCCCCCGACCTGCCGCACCGCGACCGCCCCCCAGACCCACCGCACCGCGTCGCACCCCCCACCGTAGTGCTGGGCGGTATACCGGTATGGATTTTTGCCCATACCACTATACCGGTCAGGCCCCTCCCCCACCCTCCGAGTCAATAAAAAAAATTAAACTTACCCGTAATGGGGGTGGTCCGGGCCATCCATCCTTCCTGTAGTGTCCGGCGGCATTCCAGGTGGAGGGTGAACCGGTGAAGCGGCGTCTATGCAGCGTACTAGGCCGGAGCCTGCCCGGAGTGGAGAAGAGGACCCCCGGAGAAGGACAGCCTGGACCGGTTCACCCTCCACCCGGAATACCGCCGGACACTACAGGAAGGAAGGATGGCCCGGACCACCCTGACAGGTAGGGGGAGAGAAGCGGGTGGTGGTGGCCTATGGCACCGCAAAAGCCACTGCAGTGCATTGATTTAAAGTGCCCGCTTTAAATCAATGATCTGCAGCGGTGTCGCGGGGGGATAAATAGCCGATAACTTATACCGGAATATCGGTATAAGTTATCGGCTATCTGCCCTAACCTCCACCGATTATCGGTATCGGCCCTAAAAAAACGATATCGGTCGATCCCTGGGAACACACCATGCTAAACATCTGCATCAGAAATGATCTGCTAAGAAATGCATTGCCGTCTGTGGGGATCTCCACATTGTGAACCCTGCCTTAGGGTGTGTTCACACACTAGTAACTAGCAGCGGGTTTCCCGCTGCGAGTTACGCTACCATTCATTTGAATGGGTCCGTGGACAGTTCACAAAACTGACACTATTGCGGGCTGTCTGTGGACCCATTTAAATCAATGGTAGCGAAACCCACTGCTAGTAATAGTGTCTTGAATGGGACACTGCTCTCTCTAAAGGGAACCTGTCACATTGAAAAGTCCAATCTGAAGACATTGTTATCTCATGAATTAGTGCTGGGCGATATGACCAAAAATAAGTATCACAGTATTTTTATAAAGTTTCACGGTATTTTTTTTTTTTTTTTTTTTTTACATTGAGACTTGCATTGAGGTGGAGTAGCGGAACTAAATGGGCTTTTGGAACTAAATGATCTGAACACTGGGGCAGTGGCGTACCCTTTTAAATAGATGTAACAAGCAACCCTACAGCCTCCAGCTGTTGCAAAACTATGTTTGACTATATAGCAGAATATAGTATAGGTCAGTGTTTCCCAACCAGGGTGCCTCCAGCTATTGCAAAACTACAACTCCCAGCATGTTTGACTATATAGTAGTGTATAGTATAGGTCAGTGTTTCCCAACTAGTCGTGCTTCCAGCTGTTGCAAAACTACTACTCCCAGCATGTCCGGACAGCCATTGGCTGTCCGGGCATGCTGGGAGTTGTAGTTTTGCAACAGCTGAAGGGCCTCAACAGCTGGAGGTCCTACTGTAGGTATAGTATATTATACAGACCCCTGTCCATCCCAGAACCCTGACTCACCTTCCCAGTTGCTGCAGGGACCGTCCGGGGAGGGTGGTCCGGGCCATCCATCCTTCCTGTAGTGTCCGGTGGCATTCCGTGTGGAGGGTGAACCGGTCCGGGGTCCTCTTCTCCACTCCGGGCAGGCTCCGGCCTAGTAACGCTGCATAGACGCTGCTGCGCAGCGACGCACCTTACTAGGCCGGAGCCTGCCCGGAGTGGAGAAGAGGACCCCTGGAGAAGGACAGCCCGGACCGGTTCACCCTCTTTAATTCTTACTGGTAGCCTTTACCATTTGTGTAGGAGGTTTTAGCTGGAGCTTGTGGTTTAAGTCCACATCTCTGAAGTTTAAACTTTCATTGCCAAACATAGCCGTCTGATCGTTGGCAGCTGTTCTAGAATCCTGTTAAAGGAGTAGTGCAGTGAAAAATAACTTATCCAAAGGATTGGGGATAAGTTATAGATCATGGGGGGGGGGGGGGGGTCTGAGCTCTGGGACCCACCGAAATATCCTGAACTGGGGCCTGGCAGTCTGCTGGAAGCGGCCGTTCCAACCTTCCCCCTCCATGTATCTCTATGTGGGGGTCGGCACTCCCCCTTCCAGCAGGCTTTTGGGGCCCTATTGAGATCATATGGGTGGGGGGGGGGGGGTCTCTAGTGCTCGGACTAGTGCTGGGCGGTATGACCAAAAATGTGTATGACGATATTTTTCAAACTTATGCTGGTTCCACGGTATTTGACAGTAAATGTTAATATTTTTTTCCCCACTAATTTCCCCCTAACCATCCCCCTCTAATGAATTATCATCTGCAGTGGGCTGGGGAACTAATCATATATGACCCGCGGGCGCTGCTCTGCTTTTCCTCCTCTGACCCCCCCCCTCCACCGCAGCTGCCCAAATATTTGTGAACATTTTTCTCCAAAATCACACAAAAACAATTGATCAACTCCTCCCTTGTCTTTATATTCTAGTTAGGGAAATCAAGGTTTATTCCGGTGAAAAACTATATATTTTTTTTATCAATTGGTTCCAGAAAGTTAAACAGATTTGTAAATTTCTGCTATAAAAACTTAATCCTACCGGTACTTATCAGCTGCTGAATTTGAGTTATGTGTTTTTTTTATTTTATTTATTTATTCCCCCCCCCCCCCCCCCCTTTCTGACAACAGTGCTCTCTGCTGACACCTGTCTGTCTCAGGAACTGTCCAGAGCAGCAGATGTTTTCTATGGGGATTTTCTCCTGCTCTGGACAGTTGCTGAGACAGACAGAGGTGTCAGCAGAGTGCACTGTTGTAAGACAGAAAAGAACTCAACTTCAGCAGCTGATGGGTATTAACCCCTTAAGGACAAGGGGTTTTTCCGTTTTTACATTTTCGTTTTTTGCTCCTTGCCTTTAAAAAATCATAACTCTTTAAAATTTGCACCTAAAAATCCATGTGATGGCTTATTTTTTGCGCCACCAATTCTACTTTGTAATGACGTCAGTCATTTTGCCCAAAAATGTACGGTGAAGCGGGAAAAAAAATCATTGTGCGACAAAATTGAAAAAAACAAAACGCTGTTTTGTAACTTTTGGGGGCTTCCGTTTCTACATAGTACATTTTTCGGTAAAAATGACACCTTCTCTTTATTCTGTAGGTCCATATGATTAAAATGATACCCTACTTATATAGGTTGGATTTTGTCGGACTTCTGGAAAAAATCATAACTACATGCAGGAAAATTAATACGTTTAAAATTGTAATCTTCTGACCCCTATAACTTTTTTATTTTTCCGTGTATGGGGCGGTATGAGGGCTCATTTTTTGCGCCGTGACCTGAAGTTTTTAACGGTACCATTTTTGCATTGATAGGACTTATTGATATAAGTATAAATGATATAAAAAGTGACCAAAAATGCACTATTTTGGACTTTGGAATTTTTTTGCGCACGCCATTGACCGAGCGGTTTAATTAATTATATATTTTTATAATTCGGACATTTCCGCACGCGGTGATACCATATATGTTTATTTTTATTTACACAGTTTTTTTTTTTTTTATTGGAAAAGGGGGGTGATTCAAACTTTTAATAGGGGAGAAGTTAAATGATCTTCACTTTTTTTTTCCACTTTTTTTTTTGCAGTGTTATAGGTCCCATAGGGACCTATAACACTGCACACACTGATCTCTAATGCTGATCACTGGTTTCTCATAAGAAACCAGTGATCAACGATTCTGCCGCATGACTGCTCATGCCTGGATCTCAGGCACTGAGCAGTCATTCGGCGATCGGACAGCGAGGAGGCAGGAAGGGGCCGTCCCGCTGTCCTGTCAGCTGTTCGGGATGCCGCGATTAGCCGCGACTATCCCAAACAGCCCGACTGAGCTAGCCGGGAACTTTCTCTTTTAGCCGCGCGGCTAAAGGGTTAATAGCGCGCGGTGCCGCGATCGGCGCTGCGTGCTATTAGAGGCGGGTCCCGGCTTCACTATGACGCCGGGCCCGCCGTGATATATCAGAAGAGCAGGTACCGGTACGTCCTTGGTCCTTAAGGGGTTAAAGGTGTATGGGTGCGTTCACACTGCGGAATTCCGCGCAGTAAACGGTACCATCAGTGTGAATGGGTCTTCCACGAATGTTCATTCTTCTGCCGACAATGGTGACGGGGCAGTGCCCTGCGGTCCAATGCCGAAGTATTTTTGGCGGAATTCCGCAGTGTGAACATACCTTTATGGGGAAGCACCATTCATATAGCACTGGGTCCTGTCCAGGTGCCCCGCTCCCCTCACCCAGCTGTACAGAAAGTTATAAGAATTCAAGTGAATTGGGCCTGCTGCAGAAACAGTGCTGCATCCCCTTCATTTTCACAGTTGGTAGCACTATATAATCATTTACTGAGATGGGGAAAAGCCCTTTGACAATTAGGTCCCATTCACACCGTGGAAATTCCACTATGTAATTCCACTATTCACAAGGCAGAATATCCTCAGTTGGTGCTAGGACTGCTCAGACATGTACTGTCTCCATTCCCTGCAATGCACCTCCAAGTGGATTCTGCTGAAAGAATAAACATGTTCATTCTTTAAATGGAGTCCGGAATTTGAATTTCCACTGCTTCCCACTTTATGACGGCACCAATATGGAGGCTGCTCCTTACATCACTGTAGGAACTGGAAACAGAGAGGTTTAAAAGGGCCCCTGCCCTTACACCCAGTGCTTTCCTGTTTCTACAGGGATAGGGCAAAGAGAAGCATGGATGCACTGAAGATCTCGTGGGGATCGGTTGATTGGGACCTGCTTAAGGTCTCCTTCCTCCATGCAAGTTCCCCCCAGGCCAATACTCTCCCCTGTAGAGAGTCCCCTGTCCTGGGGGGGGGGGGGGGCTCTGCAGGTGGCTGAGCAGCTGCAGGGCTCTTAAGGCCTAGCATGTCCCGCATGACAGGGTCACAAGGAGGTATGCGATTAGAGATGAGCGAACTTACAGTAAATTCAATTTGTCACGAACTTCTCGGCTCGGCAGTTGATGACTTTTCCTGCGTAAATTAGTTCAGCCTTCAGGTGCTCCAGTGGGCTGGAAAAGGTGGATACATTCCTAGGAAAGAGTCTCCTAGGACTGTATCCACCTTTTCCAGCCCACGGGAGCACCTGAAAGCTGAACTAATTCATGCAGGAAAAGTCATCAACTGCCGAGCCGAGAAGTTTGTGACGAATCGAATTTACTGTAAGTTCGCTCATTTTTATATGCGATGCATAATGATGGCACCAGCATGGAGACCGGTGCATATGTACCTGTGATTGTAGGCTTTTCTCAAACGTGGAATGCCACACAGGCCTGCTTGTCTCAACATCCGCTCTGACTACAAGGCACCACTATGGCTGTAAACGCCTTATCAATTCCGCCCTAGTGCTCGGACCTAAAATCTCCTTTTGGCTGTGTTCACATTGTAGAATTTCTGTGCTTCCGCTTAGACTCCTTTCTGGCAGTGGATATTTTTTGCAGTTTTGCAGTTTCCCTGCAGAATGTGCATGGAATTTGTTTTGAATTTGTGCTTAACACAGATTCCAGATGGAATTCAGTCTCCTTGACATCAATGGACCCTGCTGAGGAGTTCTTAAAAAAAAAAAAAACGATAGACCGATTAAATGTTTTAGCAGAATCCGTAATGCAGGCTTTTTTTAATTTTTATTTGACATGTGTCTCTTTGACATTAGAATGCTTTTTTCTGGGCAGAGCGATTGAGATTTAAAAACAAAAATTAAAATGTTTGTGACATATTGTACTTTATATAGGTAGAGCAATTTTTGTTGACACATGCAGCATTTTTTTTGTGAAAAACTGGAAAATTTCTGGCGTTTTTTTTTTTATTTTTTTTTTATGGTGTCCAGTGTGCGGTAAAAGTGATGTTATCTTTATTCTGTGGGTCGGTACGATTACGGCGATACCCATTTTATATAGCTTTTTATGTTCTTTTTCCTTTTCTGAGCAAAACAAATTTTTTCCTTTTTTTGTTATTTTCAGACAGCCGTAACTAATTTTATTTTTATTTTTTTATTTTTTGTCCAACGCCATTGAGTGAGGGCTTATTTTTTGAGGGACAAGCTGTACTTTTTTGGGTGTTATTTTTGCAATACATGCTACATTTTGTTCGTTTTTTTTTTTCTTTTTTTATTTCGCTATTTGTACCAAAATTGGCAAATTGTGTGCTCTTTTATTTTTTTTATATACATTGTAGCTTTATAGTACACGTCATTATGGACGTTGCAATACCTAGTATGTATATGATTTATTTATTTTATAAAAATTTTTTGCTAATGCAGGGGCATTTATTTTTATTTTTACACTTCATACTTTTATTGAAGAACCTTTTATTTTATTTTTCACTTCTTACAGGTTATACTATGCTGCAATACATTTGTACTGCAGCACAGTATCACCTGATTAGCTGCACACACTACAGCCTGTGCGATACAGCCTGTAGCTGGATCTCACAGGCTTCCGTAGCAGGCATGCAGGAGGCTATGATCTGGCCTCCTGCTGCCATAGGTGCCGCCTTAGTGAACAGGGGGAGCACTCTCCCCTTGTCAACACCATAGATGCCGTGATCAGGCTTGATCACGTCATCTATGGGGTTGACCCCTTAAGGACCCAGGGCGTACCTGTACGCCTGTGGGAACTCTGGTCCCCGCCGCGTGCCGAGCGGGAACCAGACCGGCATGCTTGCTGAAATCATTTAGCAGGCACCCCGCGCAAACCTCTGGGTGGGGTTCTGACAGCCCAGGCCCCCCCCCCCCCATCTATGTCGGCGATCAATTCTGATCAGCAATTCCTGGGCAATCGGTTCCCTAGTGACGCAGAAAAAAAGTGTGATAGTGCCTTCCGAGACGGCACCTATTACCCTTTTAGCAGCAGGAGTTAGGTGGCAACGGCCAACGAATCGGGACTCCTGCAGTGGGGGTGTCCCTAACGGCACTCGCTCTGCCCCTATTCCAGAGGGTGAGAGTGGGTGCCGGGAGTCCTCACCTGGACCTGGGGCCCCAAATCTCCAGCATCGGCGGTGGGATCGGCGGCAGTGGTGGTGGGATCAGGCGGGATCCGGCAGAGCAGCAGCAGAGCTTCTGTTTCCTAGCAATAACTCCCAGCATGCACAAAAGGGCATGCTGGGAGTTGTTGCTTTGCAACAGCAGAAGGCACAACTACAACTCCCAGCATACCCTTTGGTAGTTTGTGCATGCTGGAGGTTGTAGCTATTTGGGATCGACCGATTATCTGTTTGGCCGATATTATCAGCCGATATTCACGATTTTGGACGTTAACGGTATTGATAATTACCTTGCCGATAATGCCCCGGCCAGAGACGACCACCGCTGCTGCCCTATTGCCTCCCCGGACTTATAATCACCTGTTCCTGGGGTCCGCGCTACTTCTGGCTCCTGCGTTGTTGCTATGCGCTGCGCAATGACGAGTGATGTGCTCAACGCGACAACAGCGCAGGACGCTGCCGGAGCTAGAAGTAGTGCGGACCCCGGGAACAGATAATTGTAAAACCGGGGATGGGGGAGGCAATGGGGCAGCGGCGGTAGTTGGAATCAGGACCGGCAGGGGGAGAGAAGTGGCGGCGGCGGTCTCTGGCCAGAGGATAGGCGGGGGGCAGCGGCGGTGGTGGTTGGACTAGGGAAGACCCCAGGACAGGCAGGGGTATAGAAGTGGGTGACGGCGGTGGTCTTTGACCCCGTAAAAGCCACTGCAATTCATTGAGTTAAAGCGCCCACTTCAAATCATTGATCTGCAGCGGCTTCTGGGGGGTTGAAATAGCCGATAACTTATACCGGAATATCGGTATAAGTTATCGGCTATCGGCCTGAAAGGTCACAGATTATCGGTATCTGCCCTAAAAAATCAATATTGGTCGATCCCTAGTAGCTATACAACACATTGTTTCTATGAAAGTGTGCCTCCAGCTTTTGCATAACTACAACCCCCAGCATGCACTGACAGCCAAAGGGCATGCTCTGAGTTGCAGTAGTGTGCCTCCAGCTGTTGCATAACTACAAGTCCCAGCATGCTCTTCGGCTGTAAGTGCATGCTGAGAGTTGTAGTTTTGCAACAGCTGAAGGCACACTGGTTGAGAAACTGTTACCTGTGCTTACCAGTGTGCCTCCAGCTGTTGCAAACTACAACTCCCAGCATGCACTGTAAGAATGTACATCCTAGGAGTTGTAGTTTTGCAACAGCTGGAGTAGGGCTGGGCGGTATACCGGTTCATACCGAATACCGAAATTTTTGTGCTGCACGATAATAATTTTAACCCATACAGCAGTACCGGTTTGGCACCTCCCCCTTGGGAATGAAAGAATCAGCCCAGTGCTGTCCCCACATCGGGGAACTACTCACATGTCACCCGCAAGCGCTGCCCTCCAATTAATTATCAACCCAGCGCTGTCCCCATCGGGGTAAATAGATCACCCGCAAGCGCTGCCCTCCTCGTCCTCCTGTTTGTTGCGGCCGCCGGCGCTGACACTTTCAGCATGCCCGGACAGCCAACGGAGGTCCGCAGGTTGAAGACCACTGCTCTATACTGTGTGCGGTATCCCTATGCCTGTGCTACAAAAAAATAAACAAAATAAACTTTAACTCCCCTCCCGTTGGTCCGGTACCTGCCTCACCGGCGGCTTGGGGACGGGAACTTCGGACATCCGTCAGCCTATCACCGGCCGCAGGGATGTTCCGCCTCGGCCGGTGATAGGCTGAGCCCACTGTCATGTAAAAAGCCAGACAGAGCTCCTTACATGACAGTGGGCTCAGCCTATCAGCGGCTGAGGTGGAACATCACTGCGGCCGGTGATAGGCTGACAGCTGTACGACGTTCCCGTCCCCAGCGTAAGGCCGACATCTGAACATGCGTTTATTTTGTTTACCTTTTGCAGCCCGGGCATAGGGATACCGCATAGTATAGTGTCAGCGCCGCCGGCCGCAACGAACAGGAGCACAAGGAGGGGAGCTCTTGCGGGTGACATGTGAGTATATACCCCGATGGGGGCAGCGCTGGGCTGATAATTAATTTGGGGGGGGGGTACCGTTCTATACCGTGGTGCTGCCAAAAGTTAAAAAAATACCGCGATACACACATTTGGTCATACCGCCCAGCCCTAAGCAGGAGGCACACTGGTTGTGAGTTAAGTAACAAACTCTGTGTTTTGCAACCAGTGTGCCTCCAGATGTTGCATAACTACAACCCCCAACATGCACGGACAGCCAAAAGGCATGCTGGGAGTTGTATTTTGCAACAGCTGAAGGTTTGCCCCCCCAAGTGAATGTACAGGGTATATTCACATGGGCGGGCTTACAGCAAGTTTGTCTCTGCAAGTTTGAGATGCAGCAAACTTACCGCTGCAGCTCAAACTCCCAGCGGGAAATTCGCTGTGAATCCCCGCCCGTGTGAGTGTACCCTAAAAACACTACACTACACTTACACATAATAAAAAGTAAAACTATACATATACCCCTACAAAGTTACCCCCCCCCCCCCAAATAAAAATGAAAAACTTCTGGTACGGCACGGTTTCCAAAACGGTGCCTTCAGCTTTTGCAAAACAAAACAACTCCCAGTATTGCCGGACATTCATTGAATATCCAGGCTTGCTGGGAGTTTTGCAACAGCTGGAGGCACCCTGTTTGGAAAACGCAGCCGTAGGGTAATTTTTGTATCTGAGGCAAGTCTTATTCTTGCATCCGGGTCCGTCCCTATGTAAATCCCTAATTTAAACCTCAAATGCGCATGGCGCTCTCTCACTTCGGAGCCCTGTCGTATTTCAAGGCAACAGTTTAGGGCCACATATGGGGTATTTCCGTACTCGGGAGAAATTGTGTTTCAAATTTTACGGTGCTTTTCCTCCTTTACCCCTTATGAAAAGGTAAAGTTGGGGTCTACACCAGCATGTTGTAAATTTTTATTTTTTATTTTATTTTTTTTACACTAACATGCTGGTGTTGCACCATATGTGAATGTAAAGTGCTCTGCTGGCGCACTACAATGCTCAGAAGAGAAGGAGTGCCATTGGGCTTTTGGAGAGAGAATATGTCTGGAATTGAAGGCCACGTGTGTTTACAAAGCCCCCATGGTGCCAGAACAGTGGAATCCCCCCACATGTGACCCCATTTTGGAGACTACACCCCTCAAGGAATGTAATAAGGTGTAATTTTATTTATCATTTGCACAGCCCGACTGTTCCAAAAGTCTGTAAAATGCCAATGGGGTGTAAATGCTCACTGCACCCATTATTACATTACGTGAGGGGTGTAGTTTCCGAAATAGGGTCACATGTTGGTGGGGGTCCACTG
The DNA here is from genome assembly GCF_029499605.1 of Hyla sarda. NCBI lineage: Eukaryota > Metazoa > Chordata > Amphibia > Anura > Hylidae > Hyla > Hyla sarda. Next base: position 286,235,641 of record NC_079189.1, on the reverse strand, counting down.
TTGGAGGACCCCTCACCCTCCTTTTGGGTAGTTTAGTAATTGGTGGATCATAATCATTATTCTTTAATGGTTCAAATTTCCGCACACGGCATTACCAATACCAAATATATATAATTTTTTTTAGGGGAGGGGCTTATTTATTTGTTTGATAATTAATTAAATTATTTACACTTTTTGAGTTCCCCATAGGGGATTTCTGTATGCAATGCTGCTATGATATTGCGTAGCATTCCTTGGTGTTATCTGAGATCCACTGATCTGGCTCAGCAGTCTTTATAAGGAGATTGGAGCCGAACCTGCACAGAGCAGGTGAACTGACCTCTGGTGAACAATTCATCTGATTGGACCGCTGCATATATATGTTGCGGGGGTTGAACAATGTATCCTCAATCCACAGGAGTACTCATGTATCTGAAGCTCTCCCATAGAGATGCATTGTGGGGGCGTGTTGACCTCCGATCTGTTAACCAGAAGTCAGGCCCCTTACAAAAGAACACAGGGTGGTGCCTATAACAACCAGTTGGTGCCATATTTATTTTCTAGAGCGCTTTAAAAAATTTTTTTTGCCATGGGCATTTACTCTTGTATTGGTCCAAATGTCTACAGACTCATATAAGGGCTTGTTTTTTGCGTGACCAATTGTACTTTGTAATGAAACCTCTGATTTTACCATAAAATGTACGGCGAACCCAAAAATTTTTTTTTTTTTCTAGGGAGGAAATTGAAATGAAAACCACAATTTTGCACATTTTGGAGTGTTTCATTTTCGCATTGTACACTTTACGGTAAAAATGACATGTGTTCTTTATTCTGTGCGTCAATACGATTAAAATGATACCCATGGCTAGATACTTTTATATTTTGGTACCGCTTAAAAAATAAATAAATAAAAAATAAAAAAAAATTTTGTAAAAAAATCTGTCATCTAAAATTGCCCTATTTTGACCACCTATAACTTTTAAATTTTTCCGTATATAGGGCGGTATGAGGACTAATTTTTTGGTTCGTCGTCTGTACTTTTTATCGATACCACATTTGCATATATAGAACTTTTAAATCATTTTCTATTTTTTTAATAATTTTTTTTATAACAAAGCAAAAAAAGCAGCATTTCTGGATTTTTTTTGCGTTTATGCCGTTCACTGTACGGGATCATTAACACTATATTTTGATAGTTCGGACATTTGCGCACGCGGTGATACCAAATATGTTTATTAAAAAAAAATTACGCTTTTTGGGGGTAAAATGGGGAAAAACTGACAATTTTCATTTTTATTGGGGGAGGGGATTTTTCACTTTTATTTTTTTATTTTTACCATTACACGATCGCGGATGTTGGCCACTACCGGCAGGTCACTGGCTGCTGATAGCTGGAACCTGCCGTGTATGATGCGAGCACCGCTCTGATGCTCGCGGTCGTACACGTATGTAAATGTACATCCTGGTGCACGAAGTACCGTCAAACCAGGACGTACGCGGTGACGTGCACTATTAACCCTTTAGACGAGGCGATCAAAGTTGATTGCTGCGTCTAAAGTAATTGAAAAGAAAAAGCATTCCCAGCTGCTCAGTCAGGCTGATCGGGACCGCCATGGTGAAACTGGGGTCTCCCGATCAGCTGGGACACAAGCGGAGGGTCCCTTACCTGCCTCCGGTGCGTCCAATAAGCGATTGATTGCTCAAAGCCTGAAATCCAGGCTTGAGCAATCGACCGCTGATAACACTGATCAATGCATTGAAATGGCATAGCATTGATCAGTGCTGGCAATCAGTGTAATGCATGTTATAGGGGCTATAACATTGCAAATAAAGTTAATAAATGTGATTTAACCCCTTCCCTGATAAGTTTGAATTGCCCCCCCTTTACCCATTAAAAAAAATTATATATATATATGTGTGTGTGGTATAGCTATGTGTGTAAATTTCCGAACTATAAAAATATATTAATTAAACCGCGTGTTCAATGGCGTACATGTAGAAAAATTCCAAAGTCCAAAATAGCGTATTTTTGGTCACTTTTTATACCATAAAAAGAATGAATAAAAAGCGATCAAAAAGTCCGATCAAAACGAAAATGGTACCGTTGAAAACTCCAGATCACGGCGCAAAAAATGAGCCCTCATACTTCCCTGTTTGCAGAAAAATAAGTTATAAGGGTCAGAATAGGCCAAATACCTCATCTGAGTAGCTGAACTATATATAGATAGCATCACTGATTCTACATACAGGGTAACAGTCTTTATATAGCTGGGTGTCTAGTTTTCTGCCTTCTTGAAATTACAATAAGGGCATGCTGCAATACCAGAACCTCAGTGCTGGATTTAGTGGTGCAGATGACAAAAACAAACTTAAAGGGTACATTTGCAACAATTTACTTCTGCGGATTTCTCGCACAAGAATCTTGTAGCATGTAATTGGCAAGCTTTTGTGCTTGAAATTAGGGCTGGGCGGTATGACCAAATGTGTGTATCGTGGTATTTTTGTAACTTTTGGCGGTTCCATGGTATATAACGGTATTTCCTCCCCAGCCCAGCGCTGCCCCCATGGGGGTAGATACTCACATGTCACCCGCAAGCGCTGTCCTCCTGTTTGTTGCGGCCGCTGGCGCTGACCCTCTATACTATGCGGTATCCCTATGCCCGGGCTGAAAAAGGTAAACAAAATAAACGCATGTTCAGACGTCGGCCTTACGCTGGGGACAGGAACATCGGCCAGCCGCCAGCCTATCACCGGCCGCAGCGATGTCTGGCCGGCTTCTTACATGACAGTTGGCTCAGCCCATCACTGGCTGAGGCGGAACATCTCTGCGGCCAGTGATAGGCTAACGGCTGTACGACGTTCCTGTCCCCAAGAAGCAGGTGAGGCCGGTACCGGACCAACGGGAGGTGAGTTAAAGTTTATTTTGTTTATTTTTTGCAGCACGGGCATAAGGATACCGCACAGTATAGAGCAGTGGTCTTCAACCTGCGGACCTCCAGATGTTGCAAAACTACAACTCCCAGCATGCCTAGACAGCCGTTGGCTGTTCGGGCATGCTGAAAGTTGTAGTTTTGCAACATCTGGAGGTCCGCAGGTTGTAGACCACTGGTATAGAGTGTCAGTGCCGGCAGCCGCAACAAAAAGGAGGGCAGTGCTTGCGGGTGATGTGAGTATTTACCCCGATGGGGACAGCGCTGGGTTGATAATTTGGGGGGGGGGGGGGCAGCGCTTGCTGGTGACATGTGAGTAGTAGTGTCTGGGGACAGCGCAGTGCTGGGCTGATAATTCATTCATTCCCTAGGGGGAGGGGCCAAACTGGTATTGCGGTATGGGTTAAAATTCATATCGTGCAATGCAAAAATTTCGGTATTCGGTATGAACCGGTATACCGCCCAGCCCTACTTGAAATCTGCACTTTAAGCAGAGTATGCACAGAATTTTACACATGAAAACTTATGATTACCTGCGAATGCGGAAAATCCACAGCAAGTAAGGTGAATACACCCGGTTACCACCTTCCAACTGTAATCTGCTGTTTGGCATACACTTGCACAGTAGTTAGTTCAGCATGGAATTGCCATTTCCTCTGCACCGAATTCTACATAATATTGTGTTTCTTGTGTGTCCATAAAATGGTTTCACACCTAATATGTGCAGAACCTTCATTGTAGAGTCTGTAAAAAAAAAAAAAAAAAAATCATACAACGAAAACATTGTCTACTATGACTTGATATGTGGGGGAGAACGGTACAAAAAAAGAAACAAACAATGAAGGTCAGTGGGGAGTATACATCTAGTTTCCAAAAAAAAAAAAAGTTGTGTGAATGGAGAAGACAACATTGCATGCTTACAGCCAGCAGCCATCTGCCAAATAGTCCTTGAAATGATGGACTTTGATATGGTTTCTGTTCCGATACCAGGGCCACAGCCTACATATTCTTTCCTTTCAAACCTGTGTGATATATACTTGCCCTCTGACTGTATTTGTGTTTGCAGTAAATTATATAGTTGGTGCTTCTTACTTTAAATTCATGTTTATTTTCTTTCATGCCTGGAGCTAGTTGACTTTTCAGCAGATCTGTAATTGTATAGAAGGTAAAACAAGATCCCCCATGTGTATAAGTCTCTTAACCCCTTAACGACCACGGAAGTAAATGTACGTCCTGGTTTGGCGGTACTTCGCGCACCAGGAGGTACATTTATGTCTTTGTATGACTGCGAGCATTGGAGCGGTGCGAGCATGATACACTGCTCGCAGCCAGGGACCCGCCGGTAATGGCAGACATCCGCAATCGCGCAGATGTCCGCCATTAACCCCTCAGATGCCGTGATCAATACAGATCACGGCATCTGCGGCAATGCGCATGATAAAATAGCTGATCAGATCGCCTGCAGCGCTGCCACGGTGATCAGATCCTCTGTAATGGCGGATGGAGGTCCCCTCACCTGCCTCAGTCTGTCTCCCGGTGTCTCTTGCTCTGGTCTGAGATCGAGCTGACCAGTATTATCGGTGATCTTCTGCTCTGATCAGTGCTATGTCCTATGCATAGAACTGAACAGTATTAGGCAATCAAATGATCGCTATAGATAGTCCCCTATGGGGACATAAAAAGTTGAAAAATATTAAAGTGAAAAATCCCTTCCCCTAATAAAAATGAAAATTGTCAGTTTTTACCACCAAAAAGCGTAAATTTTTATAAGCGTATTATTTTTTTTTTAATAAACATATTTGGTATCGCTGTGTGCATAAATGTCCGAACTATCAAAATATAATGTTAATGATCCCGTATGGTGAACGGCGTAAACGTAAAAAAGAAGGTCCAAAAATGCTGCTTTTTTTTTTTTTTTGGTCACATTTTATTCCCCAAAAAATTTATAAAAAAATGCTATAAGTTTGATATATGCAAATGTGGTATTGATAAAAAGTACAGATGACGCAAAAAATGAGCCCTCATACCTCCCTATATATGGAAAAATTTTAGTTATAGGCGGTCAAAATAGGGAGATTTTAGATTAATGATTTTGTACAAAAAGTTTTAGATTATTTTTTTTTTTTTTTTAAGCGGTACAAAAATATAAAAGTATCTAGCCATGGGTATCATTTTAATCGTACTGAACCACATAATAAAGAACACATGTCATTTTTACTGTAAAGTGTATAGTGTGAAAACGAAACCCTCCAAAATGGGCAAAATTGTGGTTTTCATTTAAATTTCCTTGCTAAAAAAATATTTTTGGGGGTTTGCTGTACATTTTATGGTAAAATGAGAGTATTCATTACAAAGTACAGTTGGTCACGCAAAAAACAAGCCCTTATATGGGTCTGTAGATGGAAATATAAAGGAGTTATGGATTTTAGAAGGCGAGGAGGAAAAAACGAAAATGCAAAAATAAAATTGGCCTGGTCCTTAAGGGGTTAAAAGGTGTTGTACAACCCTTACAATGTGCCCTGCATTCACAATATGTTAACATACTGGCAAAAGGTATACGGACATAGACTGATGTGTACTCTAGCAATACCATTACATTTTTGTGGGAAGAACATATTCTAATAGTGACCATCTTCAAACTACTGTATATACTCGAGTATAAGCCGAGTTTTTGGGATAAAAACTCCCCCCATGGCTTATACTCGAGTGAACTCTCCGCCTGTCAATCCCTCCTCAGTGGTCTTCAACCTGCAGACCTCCAGATGTTGCAAAACTGCAACTCCCAGCATGCCCGGACAGCCATAGGCTGTTGTAGTTTTGCAACATCTGGAGGTCCGCAGGTTGATGACCATTGATGAAGGGATTGACAGGCGGTGATGATGAAGGGGGGGAGGAATGATGACATGGGGGGGATGATGTATTTCCCACCCTAGGCTTATAGTCGAGTCAATAACTTTTCCTGGGTTTTTGGGGTGAAATTAGGGGCGTCGGCTTATATTCGGGTCGGCTTATACTCTAGTATATACGGTATTTCAGATCGCCTACAATTTTTTTTTTTTGGGGACTCCAAACTGTAGTATGTAGTCACTAGAGGAATATGATCTCAGCAGATCTGTAATTGTCTAGAGTGTAAAACAAGATCCCCTCCCGTTTATATGTTCGTCATGCTTATAATAAAGGCCAAAGCTTGGGAATATGGTCTGCATCCCTTTCTGCCAGACACAGCAAGTCCAAATAATGGGGGAGATTTAACAAAACCTGTGCAGGGGAAAAGTTAAGTTGTCCATAGCAACCAATCTGATTGCTGCTTTCATTTCTCAGAGGCCTTTTCGAAAATGAAAGAAGCGATCCGATTGGTTATGGGCAACTTATCAACTTTTCCTCTGCACAGGTTTTGATAAATCTCCCCTATTGTGTCTGGTATTTCTGCTCAGTCCCATTTTACTTTAAAGGAGTTGACGTGCAATACCAAGCACAGTTCATGGACAGGTGTGGTTCTGGTTCTGAAAGAAGGCAGTCGTGATTTTCTTATCCTGATAAAGGGTAGGGTCAATATTGAAAATCCACATCTTTCACAATAGCAGCGAAGTGAATAAGGTTTAAACAATCTTATCTACTTATATGAATGATCACGTTGTCAATCTGCCATTACTCATATCCTCTTGTTGCAGAAAGAAATCTTCACACAATCAGTGTGGAAATTGACTTAGGCTATGTTCACATTGCCATTCGCATCTGACACGTTAAGGGTCCGATTGGCTTTATACATATATTATAAATTATTATGCAAGCGGCTATTACCAGGTCCCGACTGACCCCATTCACTTGCAATTAATTTTTCAGGAATTTAGTGGAGAAAGTGTTTGCATTATTTTTTTTCTCTGCTAAACTCCCGTCCTTCTGGTTGGGCGGCAATGCGAATGAGGCCTTACAAGTATGCATTTCACATTTGCAGCATCTGCTTTTTATGACTTATTTTCTGTGGAATTATTGCAGAATTTCTCCATTAACTTTCATGTTAAAGTGTAATTCTGCAATATTTATGTAGTGTTTGCTTGGATTTCCTCTCCAAATTCTGCAACTGCAGATATTTTAAGCACAGTTGTTTGCTTTTCTAAATTGACTTTGCATAATTCGTAGTAGTAACTACAAAGTACATTTACACTAAAATCTTTAGAATAGATGCACTTTTTATGTGGAAGTGCTGCACATTATATGTGGCTATACTGTAATGCTGAGGCTACACTGAGACTTTTTGTAGCAAGCTACTGCCATTTTGATGGTCCCCATAGCTCTCTGCTTCCCCCTATTTCCTGTGATAAATTGTCGCTGGCTGAGGCAGGTAACTGCTGAGGACATTGACTGTGAGTGGGTATTTCCAGGACAACACATCACAGGAACCAGAAAGCCCTTTAACCCTTAACCTGGTGGGGACAAAGGGCATATGCATACGCCCGTGGTGGACCGGACCGGGGTGACTGCTGATATCGATCAGCAGGCACCCCGCGCAAATGCATGCTGGAATATTTAGTTTTGCAACAGCTGGAGGGCTACAGTTTGAGACCACTATACATTGGTCTCTAAACTGTATCCCTCCAGATCTTGCAAAACTACAACTCCTAGCATGCCCAAACAGCTGTTTGCTGTCTGGGCATGCTGGAATTTGTAGTTTTACAACATCTGAAGAGCCAGTTTGGAGATCACGTGCAGTGAAACTGCAAAACTGCAAATCCCAGCATGCACGGTCTGTCAGTACATGCTGGGAGTTGTAGTTTTGAAACAGCTGGCGGTTTGCGCCCCCCCATATTATTGTACAGGGTGCATTCACACAGGCAGGTTTACAGTAAGTTTCCTGCTTCAAGTTTGGGCTGCGGCAAATTTTTCGCTCCCTCCCAATAAAAATGAAAAACGTATTGTACGGCAGTGTTTCCAAAACGGAGCCTCCAGCTGTTGCAAAACTCCTCCCAGCATTTCTGGACAGCCACTGACTGTCCAGGCATGCTGAGAGTTTAGCAACAGCTGGAGGCACCCTGTTTGGGAATCACTCTTGTAGAATACCCCTATGTCCACCCCTATGCAATTCCTAATTTAGTCCTCAAATGCGCATGGAGCTCTCATTTCAGAGTCCTGTTGTATTTCAAGGAAACAGTTTAGGACCACAGGGGTATTTCCGTACTCGGGAGAAATTGCACTACAAATTTTGGGGGGCTTTTTCTCCTTTTACGCCTTATGAAAAAGAAAAGTTGGGGGCTACACCAGCCTGTCAGTGTAAAAAAATAAAAATTTTGACACTAACATGCTGGTGTTGCCCCATCCTTTTTTAATTTTCACAAGCAGTAAAAGGAAAAAAAGACCCCCAAAATTTGTAACGCTATTTCTCCGGAGTACGGAAATACCCCATATGTGGGCGTAAAATGCTCTGCGGGTGCACAACAATGCTCAGGAGTGAGAGCGCACCATGTACATTTGATGCCTAAATTGGTGATTTGCACAGGGGCGGCTGATTTTAAAGCGGTTCTGACATAAACGCAAAAACAAATACCCACATGTGACCCCATTTTGGAAACTACACCCCTCACGGAACGTGACAGGGGGTATAGTGAGCCTTAACACCCCACAGGTGTTTGACGAATTTTCATTACATTTGGTTGGGAAAATGAAGAGAAATTTTGTTTTTCGCTAAAATGCTGGTGTTACCCTAATTTTTTCATTTTCACAAGGGAAAATAGGAAAAAAGCCCCCCAAAACTTGTAACCCCATTTCTTCTGAGTAAGAAAATACCCCATATGTGGATGTAAAGTGCTCTGCAGGCGAACTACAATGCTCAGAAGAGAAGGAGCGCCGTTGGGATTTTGAAGAGAAAATTTGTCCGGAATTGAAGGCCACGTGTGTTTACAAAGCCCCCATAGTGCCAGAAGAATGGACCCCCCCCCCCACATGTGACCCCATTTTGGAAACTGCACCCCTCATGTAATGTAATAAGGGGTGCAGTGAGCATTTACTCCCCACAGGTGTCTGACAGATTTTTGGAAAAGTGGTCCATGAAAATGAAAAATTAAATTTTTCATTTGCACAGCCCACTGTTACAAAGATCTGTCAAACGCCAGTGGGGTGTAAATACTCACTGCACCCCTTATTAAATTCCGATTTTGAAAATATTGTGAAAAATTGGAAAATTGCTGCTGAACTTTGAAGCCCTCTGATGTCTTCCAAAAGTAAAAACACGTCAATTTTATAATGGAAATATAAAGTAGACATATTGTATTTGTGAATCAATATATAATTTATTTGGAATGTCTATTTTCCTTACAAGCAGAGAGCTTCAAAGTTAGAAAAATGCTAAATTTTCAAATTTTTCATCACATTTTGGAATTTTTTTCCAAGAAATGAAGGATCGATGAAAATTTACCACTACCATAAAGTAGAATGTCACGAAAAACAATCTCTAAATCAAATTTATAAGTAAAAGCATCCCAGAGTTATTAATGCATAAAGTGACTGAGGTCAGATTTGCAAAAAATGCTCCTGTCCTTAGGGTCATAAAGGACCAAGCCCATTTTCACCTTAAGGACCAATATTATTTGTGTTTTCGGTTTTCCCTCCTCGCCTTCTAAAATCCGTAACTCCTTTTATATTTCCATCTTCAGACTCATATAAGGGCTTGTGTTTTTTTTTTTTTTTTTTTTTTTTTTTTTTTTTGTGGGTTCGTTTTCACACTGTACACTTCACGGTAATTGACATGTGTTCTTTATTCTGTGGGTCAGTACGATTAAAATGATACCCATGGTTAGATACTTTTATATTTTTGTACCGCTTAAAATCTAAAACTTTTTGTACAAAATCAGTAATCTAAAATCGCCCTATTTTGACCACCTATAACTCTCATTTTTCCATATATAGGGCAGTATGAGGGCTCATTTTTTGCGCCGTCATCTGTACTTTTTATCGATACCACATTTGCATATATAATACCTTTTTAGATAATTTTTTTTGATAAATTTTTTGGGGAATAAAATGTGACACAAAAAAATCTGCATTTTTTTACTTTTATTTTTTACGTTTACGCCATTCACCATACGGGATCATTAAAATTATATTTTGATAGTTCAGACATTTACACATGTGGCGATACCAAATATGTTTATAAAAAGAAAATTATGCTTTTGGGGGGTAAAATGGAAAACGCTGACAATTTTCATTTTTATTGGGGGAGGGGATTTTTCACTTTTTTTTTACTTTTTATATTTCTCAAACTTTTTTTTAATGCTGCTAGCAGCCGGAACCTGCCATGTATGACGCGAGCACCATTCAGATGCTCGCGGTCATACACAGGACGTAAATACACCTGGTGCGGGAAGTACCGCCAAACCAGGACGTACATTTACGTCCGTGGTAGTTAAGGGGTTAAAATCACAGGTGAGAACTTTTTTTTTTCCTGGCAATGTAATAGATCAGCAGCATTTTACCAAGTTAACGACTAGAACATGTGGATTCCTTGCCATCCTGCAGAAAACAGGGCTGTTTAGCATGTATCTGAAGGTTTGGCCAATTCTTTCCCTTTTGTCATTCAGTGCATGCTGTGTCCTGAGTGAAAAAGCACTGTTTTTATTTAACACATTTTTCATTCTGTCAGTCTAGGAATTGAGCCAAAACCCATAGCCAGAAATTGTACTGTTAGATTATGGCATGACTCAGACATGTTATTGTAAAACCAATTGCTGGAAACTGGGGGATGGGGGTTTCAACATATGTCTGTCTCTGCAGATCAGTGTACACAGCTACCATCTCTGCGTGTTCATATCTTATGCCTCAGTTTATTAGAGAACATTATAAAGGAGTCCCTTCTACCCCTTATGGCTCCCAAACCAAAAGAGAAACCATAAACTGTATTCTCCTGTGGCCAACTTTAACTGCAGTGTGCTTGCTTGGTGGTGGCTACCGAATACACTGCACTCTTAGTACATTCACTAGTTAGTGAGTAAACACAAACTTTTCAATGTGGTTCTGTACATTCCTGGTTAAAGTTTGGTTCTTCAAGTTAGGCTGGGTCCACACTACGTTTTGTCCCATGCGCTTTTACAACCGGACCTAAAACCGTGGTTGACCACAGTTTTAGGTCCGGTTTAAAAGCGCATACGGCGCAAAAATGAGCCGACCGGACCGAACGTTTCACTCCGGTCGGCTCATTGAAGTGAATGGCATACGGGAACGCATACGGTCACATACGGGAGCGCGAGGTTTTACCTCCCTCCTGCCGTATGCGCTCCCGTATGGGACAAAACGTAGTGTGGACCCAGCCTTACATGGTTTTCTCCCAGAGCATATGCTGAAGTCGGTGTTCAATTATCATTGTATGGACAGTGAAGTGGGTACACATTCAGTTAGTCTTACATGATGGATTTGAAACAGATTTTCCTATGTAAATAGGTTGTCTTACCCTAATTCTTGGATCATTTTACATAGAATTATTTTACTCTCCCTGGAATAGTTCTGGCATTTATTTTCCTGTCCTGTGGTGTAGACAGTCCGTCTTAGACCGGGTCTCCAGACAACAATAACAACAAGATTAACAACCAAAACAGTCATTTAGATGAGTCGGTAGCAGCATTTTATTTTTATCCTCTTTTTTTTTTTTTTTTTTTTTTTTTTTTTTTCAATTGGCAGCATATTAATCTGCTTTGAATTGGACAGGTAATGTAGTCAGACTGCAACTGTAGCATATGTACAGTAGACATTGGTCTTGGGGTCCCTATATATGCAAATGTTATGTCTGGTATCTAGAAGTGTAAGGTTGTAAAAAAACACAAATATACACACATACTGATTGATCCCACATATTTTGTGGGTCATAGATTTAAATAACATTTTCATAATTTAGGGTAGGGTCACACATTGTGTATAGACACGCTATTTCACATTGCGCAAAATCCGTAGGGCAGCGGGGAAATCCGCTGCATATTCTCCTTTGAGCAAACACACAGGGCTACCATGGGGCATCCCTGTGTGTGCAATGAGGTTTGGAGGTGGAGCCAGCACACCAACGTAACTGACGCACAGGCCTGCCGCCAAACTTCACTGCGCACACAGTTCTGCCACATGGTAACCCTGTGTGTCTGCTCATAGAATTCAGTGGATTTTGCGTCGAATGAAATACGCTGTGTATATGCCATGTGTGACCCTACTCTTAATATAAATTCAAAACATAGGCTATGAGGTTTACATGGAGCGTTTATTGGCTGAACAGGCCAATATCTCCTTGTGTAATAGGACCACAAATAGCTGATTAACAAGCAAGAAGCAATGAAGCAAAAGCCTGCATAAACAACTCAGCCCTGCTCATTTGGTTCTCCCCACATCATAGTCAAGCCTTTTTGTAGGCTCTTTAAACTAATGATGATCTATGAGGTCAGCGCTCTTTTACAGTGTATATCAGGGCCCGAAGTCTCCATACTTGGCCTAAGGTCTAGATAAGATCCCACTAATAGGCCAGATGGACAGAATTTTTTTCTTTAAACTGTTCCTATTTTATGATTATAATTTTTCTTTTCTTTTTACATTATCACTGTGATATTAATTTTGCCATCTTGCGGAGCAGTTTTTACGGCATGTAAAATTATTCTTTACAGCAAGCCCCATAGACATATGGATAGTAGTCTGGCCCAGACACTATTCAGTTGTCAATCACAGAGCAGGAGGTGTGGTTAAAGGTGTGCTGTGCTGAGCATAGACTCTGACTTGGGTCATGACCTTGGGGTCATCCATTTGCATGTGGCAGAGCGATTAGTTTTGTATGGAGAGACCTGTTCTTTAGTCTCCACTGCCATTGGTATGTTTATACAAAATTGTTCATTCCCTGCACCCTGTTCCCAGAAGCTTCATATAGAAATTGCTGGTGACAAGTTCCCTTTAAGAGGGATGTCTGACAGTTAACTGATCTGTGTGTCCCACAGCCGGAACCCACAGTGATCAGCTTAATGTGTTAGGAGTCAACCTGCAAGTGTTCTATTCCTCTGCAACACCACCACCACCTCTCATACACACACACATATAAATTATATATATATATATATATCTATCATAAAAAATCTCTGTCCCTATTATCAAAACTGAGATAAAAACTTTCTGCTTTTTTCTCAGCATGGAAGTTGTTCGTCTTGCATGCCCTTAGTGACATCACCGACACATAAATGAGTAATTCTTTACAGCCAGTAGAGCTAAATTCCTGGAGCCTGATGTGAATTGTCTGCTGTCATACACTTGCCTCACTAGACTGGAAGGTGAGGAATTCATTAAGGTCTTGCATCTGTATGACTAGCCTATCTGCCAGGAATTCTGATTCATCTCAAAATAATGGTAAAATGGACTTCTGAGACTCAAATTGTATACAGAGAATATTGAAAATCTTGTTTTATGGTTTGAGATTCATTAGATTGTCTGTCTTTGTTGTCCTGCTTATTGTAATTGCTATGTATGGACTTTACATATGAAGTCTTTTACTAGTGGTCCAAAGTGTCAAAGGTCTCATTGACTGTAGGCATATAGCCTGCTTTACTGTGCTTGGCCAATATCCAGTATGCCCAGCATTGCCATCCCCCATCACTACTTGCCTCCTTCTTCTGCATTTGACTGGCAGTTTAAAGGGTTACTCCACCCCTAGACATCTTTATCACCTATCCAAAGGATAGGGGATAATATCTCTGATCGCGGGGGGTCCCGCTGTTGGGGACCCCTGTGAATCTCAGCTGCGGCACCCCAGACATCCGGTGCACGGAGCGAACTTAGTTTAATACCGGATGACTGGCAATGTGGGGCGGGGGCTCGTGACATCACGGTCAATCCCCACTTTTCACGGCCATGCCCCCTCAATGCAAGTCTATGGGATTAATTACACTATGTGAAAGCATCGGACAGCTTATTTTTAAAGCTTTATAAAGGCAGATCTTTGTTCGCATATATTGCTGATTTTGACAGGATCTGCTAAAAAAAAGAAAGCTTGAATTAAACAGGTCTAGGTCAGATTGGGTTTTTACCAGTCTTTCTGACCGATGTGTGACATCTGTTAGGTGGAGAAATATGAAGTGGTCTTGGGAGCTTAACCCATTTTATACATGATGGGTGCAGGGTGCTATCTGCACATCAAATGCTGATCAATGCAATACATATGCATTGCATCGATATGAACTAGTAATGAAATCATTGCTTATAAAAGTTTCCCTTGTGTGGGTCTAAAAATGTAGTCAAAAATGTTTAAAAAAATATAACTAATCCTTTCTATAATAGTCCCCAATTTTACAAATAAAAAAAAAATTGGATTGTGACAGCAGTCGGACCATATTAAAGGGCCCTTAGATATAGCTCAGAATTTGTAATAGAAAAATACTGTACATCTGTTGTATGTCAAACTTCATTTAAGTAATGCAATATAAAAGTGTGTTTGGGGAAATACGCTGACTATAACATAATATTACAGAGGGATCTGGGGAAGCTGGGGGCTTAGGCACAGACATGGCAAATGAAGTTTAATGTGGAGAAATATAAGGTAATGCACTTGTGCCGTAAAAACAAAATGTACAATTTTGTGCTATATAACAAGACATTAGATAAAACTTCTACCGAAAAAGACATGGGGGGTACTGGGGGACAGTAAACTCAAGTTTAGCAACCAGAGCCAAGCAGCGGCTGCCAAGGCTAAAAAGTCATGGGATGTACAAAGAGAAGCATAGAGGCTTGTGACAAGGACATAGTTTTGCCGCTGTATAAATCACTAGTCAGACCACATAAGGAGTATTGTGTTCAATTCTGGGCACCTGTATATAAGAAGGACACGGCTGAACTGGAGAGGGTGCAGAGGAGGGCGACAAAGATTATTAATGGTATGGGAGGATTACAGGACCAAGACAGTTATCAAGCTTGGGATTATCTAGTTTAGAGAAAATACTTTTTTAGGGGCAATTTGATCACAATGGGGGAAAGTTATCAAAACCTGTGCAGAGTAAGAGTGCTGCAGTTGCCCACAGCAACCAATCAGATAGCTTCTTTCATTTTAGAAAAGGCCCCTTTAAAAATTAAAGAAGTGATCTGATTGGTTGCTATGGGCAACTGCAGCACTCTTCCCCTGCACAGATTTTGATAAATTTCCCCCAATGTACCAATTATGTGATTGGACAATACCGAGAGTTTTATACCTAGGCCGGGAACCATGACAAGGGGCATCCTCTACTTCTAGAGGAAAGAAGGTTTCACAATCCTCACAGACGGATTCTTTTCTGGAAGAGCAGTGAGACTATAGAATAGGGATCGACCGATTATTGGTATGGCCGATGTTATCGGCCGATAATCACGATTTTGGGCATTATCGGTATCGGCAATTACCTTGCCGATAATGCACCGCGACCGCCCCCCCCCCCCCCCCCCGAACCGCCGCACCGCGACCGCCCCCCCCCCCGACCCGCCGCACCCCCCACCGTAGTGCTGGGCGGTATATCGGTATGGATTTTTGCCCATACCGCTATACCGGTCGGGCCCCTCCCCCACCCTCCGAGTCAAAAAATGTTTAACTTACCCGTAATGGGGGTGGTCCGGGCCATCCATCGTTCCTGCAGTGTCCAGGGGCGTTCCGGTTGGTGAAGGGTGAACCGGTCCGGGCTGTCCTTCTCCGGCGGTCATCTTCTCCACTCCGGGCAGGCTTTGGCCTAGTAGCTGCATAGATGCCGCTGCGCCGTGAAGTCAGGTGCGTCGCTGCGCACGGGCGTCACTGCGCAGCGTCGTCTATGCAGCGTACTAGGCTGGAGCCTGCCCAGAGTGGAGATGACCGCCGGACAGCCCGGACCGGTTCACCCTCCACCCAGAATGCCGCCGGACACTACAGGAAGGATGGATGGCCCGGACCACCCTGACAGGTAGGGGGAGAGAAGCGGGTGGTGTTGGCGGCGGCCTATGGCAGCGCAAAAGCCACTGCAGTGCATTGATTTAAATCGCCCGCTTTATATCAATGATCTGCAGCGTTGTCGCGGGGGGATAAATAGCCGATAACTTATACCGGAATATCGGTATAAGTTATCGGCTATCGGCCCTAACCTCCACCGATTATCGGTATCGGCCCTTAAATACGGTTCCCGTATACGGCTGGGAGGAGGGGGGGGGGGGGCTTAATCGCGGCACCCACACTCCGCCGTATTCGGGAACCGTATTTAATGTATGTCTATGAGCCGACCGGAGTGAACCGCAGCCTCCGGTCGGCTTCGTTTTCGCCCGTATGCGGTTTCCCGACCGCAGGCAAAACGTGGTCGACCGCGGGAAACCGCATACGGCCGAAAACTAAGCCGATCGGAGGCTGCGGTTCACTCCGGTCGGCTCAAAAAACGTGCAGGTGCCGCGATTAAGCCCCGCCCCCTCCTCCCAGCTGTATACGGGAACCGTATTTAACAAAACGTGCTGTGAACCCAGCCTAAAGGGGGCATTTGGCATCAGCTTCATGGGGAGTTTTTGCCTTCCTCAGGATCAACACAGTAGGGTTTAGGTTGAACTTGGACTCCTGTCTTTTTATTTATTTTTTCAACCTTACAAACTGTGTTAGCCTGGGTTCACACTATGTTTTGTCCCATACGGGAGCGCATACGGCAGGGGGGAGCTAAAAGCTCGCGCTCCCGTATGTCACCGTATGCGCTCCCGTATGTCATTCATTTCAATGAGCCGACCGGAGTGAAACGTTCGGTCCGGTCGGCTCATTTTTGCGCCGTATGCGCTTTTACAACCGGACCTAAAACCGTGGTTGACCACAGTTTTAGGTCCGGTTGCAAAAGCGCATACGGCGCAAAAATGAGCCGACCGGACCGAACGTTTCACTCCGGTCGGCTCATTGAAATGAATGACATACGGGAACGCATACGGTGACATACGGGAGCGCGAGATTTTAGCTCCCCCCTGCCGTATGCGCTCCCGTATGGGACAAAACGTAGTGTGGACCCAGCCTTACTGTGTTCGAAGTTCTTTTCAACAATTCAGTATAATGGAGTGCTTTTATCACTACTGTGCAGAGTCCTCTTTTATATGTACTATGCTGGAAAACATTTTAATTGTATTTTTTTCAACTCAACTGATGCCAAAAAGTTATACAGATTTGTAAATTACCGGTACTTCTATTTAAACATCTGAATCCTCCCAGTACAGCTTATACTACAGAGGAAGTTCTTTTCTTTTTGAATTTTTCAGTCTGACCCACAGTGCTCTCTGCTGACACCTCTGTCATGTCAGTAACTGTTCAGAGCAGGAGAGGTTTGCTATTGGGATTTGCTTATTCTGAACAGTTCCTGACACAGACAGAGGTGTCAGCAGAGAGCACTGAGGTCAGAAAGAAAATAACTTCCTCTGTAGTAGACAGCAGCTCAAAGTTGAACGGCGCGTCTAAAACGAAAGTAAAAGCTTCCCGGCTGCTCATTGAGGCTGATCGGGACCATCGCAGTGAAAATGCAGTGTCCCGATCAGCTGGGACACGAGCGGAGGTCCTTCCTCCGGCACGTCCGATCGGCGTTTGATTGCTCCAAGCCTGAGATCCAGGCTTGAGCAATCGACCGCCGATAACACTGATCAGTGCAAAGTTATGGCTTTGCAGTCAACAGTGCTGGCAATCAGTGCATGCAATCTTATAGTCCCCTATGGGGGCTATAACATTGCAAAAAAAGTGTAAAAAAAATAAATAAATAAAAAAAATGTGATTTAACCCTTTCCCTAATAAAAGTCCAAATCAACCCCCTTTTCCCATTTAAAAAATTAAAAATGTTAATAAAAAGAAATATAAAGATATGTGGTATCGCCACGTGAATAAATGTCCGTACTATAAAAAGAATATCATTAATTAAACCGCACGGTCAATGGCGTACACACAAAAAAATTCCAAATTCCAAAATATCGTATTTTTGGTCACACTTTTAAATCATGAAAAAATGAATAAAAAGCGATCAAAAAGTCTGATCAATACAAAAAGGTTACAAAAAAAAAATTATGATCATGGTGCAAAAAATGAGCCCTCATACCACCCCATATGCGGAAAATATAAGTTAAAAAATAAGTTATAGGGGTCAGACGATGACAATTTTAAACATATAACTTTTCCTGCATGTAGTTATTTTTTCCAGAAGAGCGACAAAATCAAACTTATATAAGTAGGGTATCATTTTAATAGTATGGACCTACAGGATAAAGATAAGGTGTCATTTATACCGAAAAATGTACTGCATAGAAACAGAAGCACCCAAAAGTTACAAAATTGCATTTTTTCTTCAATTTCGTAGCACAATAATTATTTATTTTTCCGTTTCGCCGTAGATTTTTGGGTAAAATGACTGATGTCATTACAAAGTAGAATTGGTGGAGCAAAAAATAAGCCTTCATATGGATTTTTAGGTGCAAAATTTAGTTTTGTTTTTTCCTCCTCACCTTTTAAAAATCATAAGTGGAAAAACCCGTGGTCCTTAAGGGGTTAAAGCTATGCTCTCAATCCTTTCTTCTTTGCAAGCTGTCCCTTGGTAAAATTTGGGGCTTACCTTGTCACACTTTTTACTGGGCACATATGAGGGAGCCATGTTTTTTTTTGTTACTTCCTGAACCTCGCACCCCACTAGTTCATATCTTCTCCCACCACTCATAACTGAAATGAAGGCTTTCAGTAAATCTTTCTATGGCTTTACTGGGGAAATCTCAGCAGGTGGCTTTCTAAGAAGATGGCCCCTTACAGTGGTCTCTGGGGAATCCATTGAGATTGCACTTTCAGAGGCAGCAAAGTCTCAATATTGTCATGCTAGCTCGACTAATAATGTATTGTAATCCAGCTGTGTAAATGTAGGCCATGAATAGATCATGCTTTCCTATGGTTTCTTCTTTAAATTGAGCTATTGTTTGTGAAGACATAACCCATTCATATGCTGGAGGTAGCACCACCATATTCAGTTGCACATGTTTTGGACACCATTTGGCAGAACTTTATAAAGTAAGTCTCATTGCTTTAGGGTGTGTTCGCACGCTAGTAGCGGGTTTCCCGCTGCGAGTTACGCTACCATTGATTTAAATGGGTCCGTGGTCAGTCCGCGAATCTGACACTATTGAGGACTGTCTGCGGACCCATTCAAATCGATGGTAGTGTAACTCACAGCGTGAAACCCGCTCCTAGTAATAGCGTGTGAATGCACCCTTAAAAAGAGAAAATACAGCCTGACCTCTACAGCCCTTGGGGAAAAGTGTTTTTTTCAGGACTACCATACTGGAGGCTTGTCCTTGGAAGCCAAGAATTAGGCTAGGTTTACATTTCTGCCGTTGCACCATTTTTGATTTGTTCAGTGGTGGTAAACAGAGCTGGGCCGTCTGTTCCACAGTGGACACCAAAATATCCCAAAGAATACTTTGACTTCAGGTGGGGTCTCCCGGGTTTCGTCTTGGTTGTTTACAGCTACTACTAGGAAATGCTTCCTGAATATTATTTTATTCAACCCTGCACAGAGAATGTTCAGTCCCTGTCCCGAATGTAACAATGTTATAGGAAGCATTTTTAATTTTTCAGTGTTTGTTGGAGTGTGGGAACAATATGGAATACCCACAGTGAAAACCTATAAACTATGCAGATTTTGTTCTTTGTTTCATAAAGGACGATATAACTCCTGTGAACATGGGCTTCATTTGGTTAGCTTTTTTATTTATTTATTTATTGCTTACATATCTCTATTTTTGCCTTCCAGGACTCCATAAGCTTGAAGCCAGCTATTCGATTCCAAGGTAACCAAGGGGTAAGATACAATTTTTTTTTAAATATTTTTTTTTTTTTACACCCCCACTGATACGCTTTAGTTTTTCAAAAGTCTAAATAGTCTTTTGAAAATGTTGTATGATTAATGGTCCGGTTAACCCTTTGTGGAATGTGTAAGAGTGCGTTCACACGCTATTACTAGCAGCGGGTTTCACATTGCGGGAAACCTGCTGCTAGTTAGGCTGCTTTCACACTATGAAAAGTACCCATTATATAACGCCCGTTATAAAATAGCGGTTGATTGCGGGGTTAAACGGCCATTAGAAAATCCCTAACGGACGTTAGAAAATCCCATTATAGGCTATGGGATTTTTCTAATAGCCGTTTTAACCCGTTATCGACTGTTATTAAGAACGGACGTTATTTTGTGACGGACGATGCAGGCATGCACTATTTCTCTCGTTACTATCTTCCATCACAAAATAGCTTTTCATAGTGTGAAAGCAGCCCTAAGGTGTACTGTTTTCACGGAGACCTTCAAATCCAGTATGCATATCTTGCCACATATTCAGGCAATATTTCTATCACAATTTCGCAGTAGTGCAGCTTAGTTTTACACCTCGGCACGGACGGGTGCTTGCCAGCACCAGTTTCTTGGAACAATATCAATCTACATCTGGCTGGTAAATATATATAGACATCTGTGTCTTTATTATGGACTTGAACCCATATGCCTATACTATTATGTGCAGACAGTGATTACTAATGCGATTCTATATTATCAAATGCTGGACTATTGAAAACATAGTGGTGCGATTATATTTTAAACTTTTATTGTTTATAAGTATTCACCTCCTCACAAGGGCCCTGTGATAGGAGAGTATTGTTAAATGAATATAAATGTGTTTTAATAAAAATTACCTATAATTTTCATCATACATCTGAAACACTGCTCATTCATTCTTTACCATCATATATCAGTTTATCTGATATTGTCCTTGAGGTTTATGGTCATTTTATTTTATTTTTTTCACAATTTACAAATCTGTTAAAATTTCTGGCACCAGTTGATTTAAAAAAAAAAAAAAATTCCACCAGACTACCCCTTTAAGGGGTTAATTGAAGCTACAATTCATGGGACACCATAGTGTTAAAAAGTACAGCATAGCTATTCTGTCTAGATATGGTTATATAATTTAGGCTGCCTTACTTTAGTGATTCCAGCCAAAATAAAGCGCTCATATTAAATGCTTTCAAAGGAATAAAATTTGCATAAACACTAAAATTGAAACAAGCAAATGGTCCTCTTGATTTCAGTCATCGTACCAATGGCATTTCACCCACTATGTTCATGTTGTGTGTGAATTCTATCTACTACCAATCATTTTTCATTCACTGACTGAACTGCTACTTGGTGTATATTCACATGAACTGTTTTGGTAGCTATTGTATTTTACTGCAGTGGCCAGATCTTGCGTTACAGAGAATTCGTTTTTTAATGAGTGTTCACATTATTCATTTTCAGCTGTGTAAAACATTGTCTCCCAATGATTTCCATGGGTCAAAAGTAATAATTTGAGTAGGATGTTTGTGGATGTACTGCTTATTTTCCTTTTTCAGCCCATCCTGGCCTCTGTTAAAAAATAAATAAAATTCATTGCCGGACGCCCCTTCAAATAGATCTTTATGTTGTGAAGGATTTTCTCCTATATATTTATTGTTTTGGGGAAATAGTGATTACGGTAATTCACAGGAGTATCTTAAAGGTTATCCTAGAATAGAAAGTTAAAGGGGTTATCCAGGATTAGAAAACATCTGATTTCTTAAAAATAAAAACAAAAGCAAATAAAACAGCACTACACCTGTCCCCATGTTGTGGGTGGTACTGCAGCTCAGTTCCGTTGAAATGAAATGAGCAAAGTTGTAATACCACATACAACCTGAGGACAGGGGCGGTGCTGTTTTAGAAGATATACACTCTGTTTATATATTCCTAGGTAACAACACCTTTATTTTCTTCTAAATTCAGCCCCTGGCCTATCCTTAGTTTGTGTGTAGTATTAACACATGGCTCCATTCACACTGCCGTTGTGATGCCTGTCAGGGGAGAATAGTGGGAGAAACAATACTGCTTGCACAGTCTTCTTCTCCTGCTATTTTTGTAAAAAAAAATAAAAATAAAAAAAGGCACCCAACCCATCACAGTAAACAGGAGCCGCCGGGACCCATTGTGCCACTTCAAGAGAACGGCTGTTTAAGGCACACACACAAAAACAACTTCAACGGCCATTCTTGATGGGACGCAATGGCAGTGTGAAAGGGGCCTAAGTTACACACAAGCAGGGGACCTGAGTGATGCTGTTTTGAGAAGAAAGCAGCTCTGTTTTCCTTATCCTGGAAAATGTAAAAATGTTGTATGTGCCCTTCCTGCAATAAAACAATAAAAGCCACTGTACCTCAAAGCACCACGCTCCTGCTTTGAACAAAACAGGAGATGTTTTGGCACAATCCAAAATGTAAAACTTGATGGGGGAGATTTATCAAAACCTGTTCAAAGTAGAAGTGGAGCTATTGCCCATAGCAACTAGCCAGCTTGCTGCTTCCAATTTTTTTAAACCTCAGAGAAATTAAGGAAATCTGGTTGCTTTGGGCAGCTGCACCACATTTCCTTTGCACAGGTTTTGATAAATCTCCCTAGACTTCTTTATTCAGCCTTGTTAAGGAACAGTTTGAGCATAAGGGCAGGGTCACACAAGGTGCATCTGCAGCGTATTTTACACTGCAGATGCGCCAACGGCAGTCAGAGGGACTGCAGAGCAAACACCTGGCTGTGTCTTATTAGCTGTGTGTGTCTGCTCGTTGCAGCGGATTTCTATGGCGGGAAATTTGCCGCTATGAGTAGACACATAGAGCTACCTGGCCGGGTGCCTTTACAGGTTGGTCAAATGGGTTTGACCACAGAATATAAGTAAGGTAAGTCATAAAATGTTTACATACAATGGATGGGCAGTTGTTTTTGTTTTTTTCCAGACCCTGCATAATGTTAAATATCCATAGCTACGTTCATTGTCTGTTAACGTAATATGTCATATATATTCTGAATGCCATGTTTATTTCACAGCAAATCACCATCCCTCGACCAGACTGCCCTACGGAAGTGCGAACTTTCACATTCTATCTATCAAACGTTGGCAGGGACAGCCCTCAAGGGAGTTTTGATTGCATCCAGCAGTATGTTCAGAGGTGAGCTATCCCCACTCTGTAACCGGAAAAACAGACTTCTTCATAGCCCATATTCTCCCTGAGGCAGCTTTTAATAATGTGCATCTGCAAAGAGACTGTATAAAAATACTTAAAAAAAAAAAAAAAAAAAAAAAAAAAAAGGGGGGGGGGGGTAGCACTATCTATGTTTCTTTCAAATAGCATTGATTTATTCATATTGTAATCTTAACAACAAAATATAGATTTTGTTAAAGAAATGCTGAGGGCGAGAGTGATTTTACACCTAGTGCAGGCCCTTATGGGGCGGTGCATGACACTGTGATTCATTAATCCTGTGATATACTGGCCACTTAGTACGCTTATGTCAGTTTGCCTGGAGTGTTCTTTTAAAGAGGAGAAACACTCCGATCTCCCATCAGGCTGGAATTCCACTTGTTTTTTTTGTTTTTTGGCCTGATGGTTCCAGCCAATCACAGCTCTCTGTGGGAAATAGGAATATGTGTGTGTATATACACGTCAGTGCAGGGGACCATAGAAGAGCGGCCGGCCACATCTATACATTATACAGGAGGATCACAGCAGGTGTCATGAGTGAAACCTGCTGTGATCTTTCCTTAACTGTGGGTACTACTGCTTCCAACATGGAGCACACTCTGCTCCGTGCTGGGAGCTGTAGTACCTACATTAATAGACAGATTGCAACAGGTGTCAGAAGTGACAATCGCTGCGATATGTCTATTAATGCAGGTACTATAGCTCCCAGCATGGAGCAGAGTGTGCTCCATGTTGGGAGCAGTAGTACCTGCAGTTAAGGAAAGATTACAGCAGGTGTCATTCCTGACACCCAGTGCCATCATCCTATCTATTGCAGAGATGCGGAGCGGCTCACTACAGCGCTCGCATCTCTGCACTATACTCCGGCCGGCCAGTGATATGAATAGAACATTACTGATTCATATTTCCCTGCCTGCAACCATCCGGCCAATCCCCACTCTGGGCGGAAAATATGAATGATGTGAATTTCTATTCACATCACTGGCCGGAATACAGTGCAGAGATGCGAGTGCTGTATAGAGCCGCTCCGCATCTCTGCTATATTATGGACGATCACATCGGGTGTCAGGAGTGACACCCGGGGCGATATGTCTTATTAGTACAGGCACTACTACTCCTATCATGGAACAGTCTGTTCCATGCTGGGGGTAGTAGTACTACCGTACCTAAAAAATGTAAAAAATAGAGAATAAGTTAAACACACACTTTATTAAAAAAAAACTAAAATAATTTGTTAACATTTTTTTTGCCATCACTACTGCAACTTTTTTTTTTTTTTCTGGTACCCAACATATTTTGAAAAAAAAAACTCCAAAGGGGCCAAAATGCAATTTCCACTCAAATGCAAGAATGTCAGAAGCTAGAAATTGCTCTGGCGTTTTATCTGGCGGAGTGGAATCCTTATCCTTATACATATCATTAGCAAAGGTTTTCTGTACAGAATTTCAGGGATAGAGTTGTACCTTATATTTATTTCAGCAGAATGCCCACTCTGAATTTGCTGCACTCTGAATGGTGGAATGAAGCTTTGGGCTAGGATCTAGTCAGAAGTAGGGGTGAGCATATCCTTTTGCCTTTTGTTGATGGTTCAAAGGTACAAGAGAATTGTATACATCTGATTTTCCTATAAACTTTCTAAAAGCAAATCTGGTAAGTTTGCCAATGCGTTCTAATGTGGGATGATATGACAGTTACGTTGAACAGTTGCGCACCTCTGGCCAGGAGCCTGAAATTTACACAGGCAGTTTTATATGCCGCATAAGGTTTTATAATACTGCCCAGCTAGAAGGAAAGGTGGACACAGCTTCTTGTAATGGTTAAGTTTAAGTCTCTCGCTATGTATGTACAGAGCCCACTGCTACCACACAAAGTAAAAGCAGAAATATCAGATCTGCATCTTGTCTCTAGTGAGAAGCTTCCTCCTCTAGTCTATAGTACACCAACAAATGAACTGCTAAATAACGTTTTCCAGCATGTTGTAAGGACAAATACCAGCTGGGATGTACACGGTGTACAAGTTCACGAGTGTCAGATTTGATAAAGAAATTTCAGCAACTATCATGTGAATGGGGCTTGCAGAAATCTTTGCTCATGCTGGCGAAATAATTCCGATGTGTGGAACTAGATGTTACCAAAATATGGACCCTACAGTAGGACCCCCAACAAACACTACTCTAGGTCTTTGGTGCTTGTGGGGTGCCGCTTCCATCGGTCTTAAATGGGTTCTCCACCATAAGGTGATTTTAGTACGTACCTGGCAGGCAGTAATGGACATGCTTAGAAAGAATCTGCTCTTGTCTTGGGGCTAAATGGCTATGTTGTGAGATTACCATCACACTGGCTAGTTTTTTGTAAACTTGTATTTCCTGTTCGACTTTTCTTTTTTTTGGCTACAAATCCCAGAATTCCATTCCCCCTCCCCCCCCCCCCTTCCACACATCAGCCACCCCACCCATTGAAACATAAATGAGGTGCATCCATTCAAAAGACCTGTGGTTTTCAGTCAGGGTGCTTACAGCTGTTGCAGATGGATCTCTCTCCCACCAAGCGATCGCTCCACCCATTCAGCTGACTAGTGAGTCAGGTCTCGGACCCATTGCAACCTGGGAAAAATCTGAGACAACAGTCCTTTTTTATGCTGGTAAAAATAAATAGTGTGGTGAAAATCGCATAAGAATTGTGAGAAAACAGTCACCCACAGGTACAGACACTATATTATGAACTACACTAACTTTACAGCCCCTGTAGCATAGTCAAATAAAAAAAATCCTGGAATACCCCTATAACCCCTTAAGGACTCAGCCCATTTTGGCCTTAAGGACTCAGACAATTTAATTTTTACGTTTTCATTTTTTCCTCCTCGCCTTCTAAAAATCATAACTCTTTTATATTTTCATCCACAGACTAGTATGAGGGCTTGTTTTTTGCGCGACCAGTTGTCCTTTGTAATGACATCACTCATTATATCATAAAATGTATGGCGCAACCAAAAAACACTATTTTTGTGGGGAAATTAAAACGAAAAACGCAATTTTGCTAATTTTGGAAGGCTTCGTTTTCACGCCGTACAATTTATGGTAAAAATGACATGTGTTCTTTATTCTGAGGGTCAATACGATTAAAATGATACCCATTATTACATACTTTTATATTATTGTTGCTCTTAAAAAAAATCACAAACTTTTTAACCAAATTAGTACGTTTATTATCCCTTTATTTTGATGACCTATAACTTTTTTATTTTCCCGTATAAGCGGCGGTATGGGGGCTCATTTTTTGCGCCATGATCTGTACTTTTTTTTGATACCACATTTGCATATAAAAAACTTTTAATACATTTTTTTTTTTTTTTAATAAAATGTATTAAAAAAGTAGGAATTTTGGACTTTTTAAATTTTTTTTCGTTCACGCCGTTAACCGTACGGGATCATTAACATTTTATTTTAATAGCTCGGACATTTACGCACGCGGCGATACCAAATATGTCTATAAAAAAAAAATTTGGACACTTTTTGGGGGTAAAATAGGAAAAACGGACGTTTTACTTTTTTATTGGGGGAGGGGATTTTTCACTTTTTTTTTTACTTTTACATTTTTTTTAAATTTTTTTTACACTTGAATAGTCTCCATAGGGGACTATTCATAGCAATACCATGATTGCTAATACTGATCTGTTCTATCGGTCATCTTCTGCTCTGGTCTGCTCGATCACAGACCAGAGCAGGAGACGCCGGGAGCCGCACGGAGGAAGGTGAGGGGACCTCCGTGCGGCGTTATGAATGATCGGATCCCCGCAGCAGCGCTGCGGGCGATCCGATCATTCATTCAAATCGCGCACTGCCGCAGATGCCGGGATCTGTATTGATCCCGGCACCTGAGGGGTTAATGGCGGACGCCCGCGAGATCGCGGGCGTCGGCCATTGCCGGCGGGTCCCTGGCTGCGATCAGCAGCCGGGATCAGCCGCGCATGACACGGGCATCGCTCTGATGCCCGCGGTTATGCTTAGGACGTAAATGTACGTCCTGGTGCGTTAAGTACCACCGCACCAGGACGTACATTTAGGTCCTGCGTCCTTAAGGGGTTAAAGAATCTGGCACAGCATCTTGGCTCCTGTTCTAAATGGAAGGAAGGAGCAATGTAAATGTAAACAGTCTTTGTCACTGCTGCATGTTGATAGCTGACTTCTGCTGCAGTCAGCTCAGCTGTTAAAAGGACAGCATCTGTGTTGCTGGCTTAGATGAGGACTTTTTTTCCCCCTTAAACATACTGTATGGATTTGAAAAATGTATTTAATATGTTTTCTTTATTAGTCTGACATTTCCTCTGCCTGAAACAGAGACAGGGCTCGGTAACACAGTGAAGTATCTTACTCTAAAACGCTCAGGCATTTTAGAGATTTCATGGTTTTTAAAGCCCCTGGGAATGGGGTAAGAAGTCACAGCTGCTTCTCTCCCCCCCCCCCCCCCCCAAAAAAAAAAAAAAAAAACCTGTGACCCGTGGGCACTGCTTCCCCCCTGGAAAATTTCAGTATTCGGTATGAACCAGTATACCGCCCAGCACTGTGTTGCACCTTCTTAAATTTTGTCTGGAGTGGTGGAAAAAAACTATAAATATTGCTCCACGAATGTCTGAAGAAGTAGAGTATTTTGGAGCAGTATGGAAGCTTATGAAGCCAGTACGTCTGACTAGAGGCTCAAAGTTGCAAATTTTTGCACAAACCCCTGACTTTTATTTCAGGTTTAGGCTATTTTCACACTGCCGTTGTCACCCACCCGTAACGGGTCCATTAGGCTCTTTGTTTGTTTTACCTTTAACTAGGGATCGACCGATATCGTTTTTTTAGGGCCGATACCGATAATCGGTGGAGGTTAGGGCCGATAGCCGATAACTTATACCGATATTCCGGTATAAGTTATCGGCTATTTATCCCCTCTCGACACCGCTGCAGGTCATTGATTTAATGCGGGCACTTTAAATCAATGCACTGCAGCGGCTTTTGCGGTGCCATAGGCCGCCACCACCCACTTCTCTCCCCTACCTGTCAGGGTGGTCCGGGCCATCCATCCTTCCTTCCTGTAGTGTCCGGCGGCATTCCGGGTGGAGGGTGCACCGGTCCGGGCTGTCCTTCTTCTCCGGGGGTCCTCTTCTCCACTCCTGGCAGGCTCCGGCCTAGTAACGCAGCTGCCGCTGCGCAGTAACGCCCATGCACAGCGACGCACCTGACGTCGCGGCGTCTATGCAGCGTACTAGGCCGGAGCCTGCCCGGAGTGGAGAAGAGCACCCTCGGAGAAGGACAGCCCGGACCGGTTCACCCTCCACCCGGAATGGCGCCGGACACTACAGGAAGGAAGGACCACCTCCGTTACGGGTAAGTTTATTTATTTATTTTTTTTCTTGACTCGGAGGGTGGGGGAGGGGCCCGACCGGTATAGCGGTATGTGCAGAAATCCATACCGGTATACCGCCCAGCACTACTGTGGGGGGTGCGACGCGGTGGGGGCGGTCGCGGTTGGTCGGGGCGGTGCGGGGGCGGGGCATTATCGGTTTATCCGTATAAGGTAATTGCCGATACCGATAATGCAAAAAAACATGATTATCGGCCGATAATATCGGCCATACCGATAATCGGTCGATCCCTACCTTTAACGCCCGTTATCTGGACGGGGTCACAACGGGCACAGCCAGATCCCATTGATTATAATGGGGTCTGTTGTTTTACAGGAGTATAGCGGGAGAAGAAGGTGCATGAACTAATTTTTCTCCCGCTATACTGCTGTCGTTTTGCAAAGTGTGAAAGTAGCCTTAGGCTGTGCTTGCAAAATGGGTGGCGCTTGACATAAAGTGGGTGTGGCCTCGTGCCTGATATACTACAATTTAGGCTACATAAATAGAGTAAATTGTAGCTAAATTCTTAGCTTGCTCATTGCTAGTGTAGATATGAAAAAAATGCAGTGCACAGAAGGTCACTGCAATTGCTTATTTATTAAGAGTTTAGCTCCTCTAAATAAAATAAGCAAATTGAAAAGTTAGTGGGAGTTAACTTAATACCTGCATGTGAAGCACCTATTGTCCACATTCTTTACGTTTTTGTCCTTAAAACCTATGGTGTGGGTAGGTATGACTGGCTATGTAATCCTTAACATTAGGCCTGCAGCTAACAATATTTTTTAAAATCGATTTAGTCTATTTTTGGTAAAATTAATTGGTTAATAACTAAAAATGATATTTTTTTTTTTTTTTTAGGCTGTAGTGTGATACTTCTATGTAGCCAAATGTTATTATGGAGTTGTCACTCAGCATGCCCTGACATCCTCTGATTTTAGGCATGCTAAGAGTTGTAGTTTTGCATCAGCTGGAAGTACACATATGGGGACACTGCTTTACAAGCTGCTGGGGAATTGTTACCTAGTGTAAAGTTCCCCACACTTGTTGCATTAGAGTCCAGATACTAAGTAGTAACTGGGACGGTTACTGGCACCGCCTGGCACTCTGTGAACTAAGGCGCCGTCCCAGTGTCTGGCACACTGAACTGAGGCGCTGCGGCAATACCTGGCCCACAATGAACTAAGGAGCTGTGGTCATGCCTGGCACATGGTATGCTGAGGCGCTGTCACCATGCCAGGCACATAGTGAAGTTATGCACGATCACTATGCATGCACTCATCAGCATGATAAACATGTATGTAGGAAAGCTGTTGTAAAAAATAAATAAATGTTGGTTACCATGGCATCTATAGATGACTGTACACGGCTCTCGGAGCACAGGGCTGAAGCGTGCTCCTGACAGTAGTGTGAACTACCAAAAACACAGCGGTCTCCAATGATGACACATGAATCCTACACACCAAGCACCCTGCAGACGCTGTTTGCTCTGTATATGGACATCCCTACAGTGTGAAGAGACAAAAACAAGCAGCTTTACGGTCTGTCGGATGTTCGTCCAGCCTCTCCATTATTCTCGCTTACTCCTTCCAGATTCCCGCTTGATTTCAGACCTCAGGAAAGACCGGAGGCTGTCCTTGTAACTTCCTGTGCCTGGTGTTAAAAAGTTTACTGCAAGTTCGTAGTAAACTGCAAGTGCATGCTCGTGACTGTTCTCCTTATGCTCCCGAATAGGCTTGGAGCGGGCGTTATGACATTTCAGCCCAACTACTAATCGGTTTGTTATTATTCAATAACTGAAATCACTGACAACTATTTCCTTTATCGATTTTAATTGATAACGTCGACTAATCGTTGCAGCCCTTCTTAACATTAATGGACTTGTTTGTACCATTTTTTTATATTGATCGACAGATTATCGGTTTGATAAGACTCAGGACCCCAGGACAGGCAGGGGGAGAGAAGCGGGCGGCGGCAGCGGTCTCTGGCACTGCAAAAGCCGCTGCAGGTCATTGATTTAAAGAGCCCCCTTTAAATCAATGATCTGCAGCGGTTTCGCTGGCGGAGGGGGCGATAAATAGCCGATAACTTATGCCGGAATATCGGTATAAGTTATGGGCTATCGGCCCTAACCTCCACAGAGTATCGGCCTGAAAAAATCTATCGGTCGATCCCTAATTTTTTATTAGAATGTTTACACAACACAATTTAAGGAAGTGCCCTAAATGTTGTTTTTATAGATTAAAGGGGTACTCTGGGGGAATGAATATATATATTAGCTACAGTTGATATACATAAAAATATATATATTTTTTTTTATTATCAACTGTAGCCAGAAAGTTAAACAGATTTGTAAATTACTTCTATTCAAAAATCTTAATCCTTCCAGTACTTATCAGTTGCTGTATACTACAGAGGAAGTTATTTTCTTTTTGTATTTCTCTTCTGTCTGTATACAATGCTCTCTGCCAACACCTCTTACTAAGTCAGGAACAGTGTTAGTAGAGAGCCCCGTGGACAGACAGAAAAGAAATTCAAAAAATAAATGAACTAATAAGTACTGGAAGGATTAACATTTTTTACAGAAGTAACTTGCAAATCTGTTTAACCTTCTGGCACCAGTTGATATTTAAAAAAAAAAAGTTTTCCACCGGAGTACCCTTTTAAGCAAAGTTTTCAGGGACAGCAACATTTTTCTAACCCCTTAACCATGTAACTGTTTTCACAAATGAAGCAAAGTTTTCATCTGGCACACCCTGGCATGAGAGACATAAGTTAGGTCTTGTCCTCTTAGTATCGGTAGCAGCTGCATTTGGTGGGCCTTATGCTGATTTCTATGCCCCTTGCGTAGATTAGTGGAAGGTCCCATAGTGCTCATTTTAAGTAGTGTTGCTAACAACTTGTTTACCAGGATCTGCACTTGGGAGTCTTCTAACCCCCCGTGTCTTATATAAATAACTTTCTCTGCAGCATGAACTGTAAGCAAGGATCAGATGGAAATATTTGGCCCACTCTATTGATGCTGTAAATCAGAAATTTGCTTCTGTGCTTCTTTAATTGAAGCTTTTTTTTGTGAGCAGGAACCCATTTTAAAATCTATTTTGCTTGTTATATACAGATATGTAGCTACTTCTTAAAGTGCATCTGTCACATAAGCCTAATTCAATCTTCTAACCTGCAATTCTTGGGCATACGCCTCTCATATCCCCACTCTAAATTATATCTGGATAACTACTATCCCCTTTTAACATCTATATCAAAAGAAGTGGACAGGATATCCTGGGTAACCAAAGTAGCCACTTTTTTTTTTCTTTAAATGTTCCTCCTACTGAAATTCCTTTTTTACTTCTTCGTACCCTCCCCCCTGCAAAACCAAACATGCCGGCGACCTTGGCACTCCTGATATCAGGGGCTACTACACTGGTCTTAGCATGGAAGTAGTGGTGGAGCAACTCCCTGGACCTATCTCCCTTGGATCTGAATTAAAAACTGCTGTTTCCTCCTTCGCAACTCATTAATTTTACCCTTTTGGAATATAAGGGATCCCGTCATCCGCAACCAGATTGTGAAGGCCTCCTATAGTGCTTGGCTGTATTATGTTTCTCTTTCCCAAATTTCAGTGGCCCCCGCCACGACTGACATCCTTCTTTCCCTTATCCAAGCCATAATTCCGGAGCTGGATTTGAGTTTGTGGATACAAAATGGTATTACTCATACTCTTCTTATATGAAGCTTCCAACTTGAAGCAATAGTAATCTTTGAAAACTGACTGTCATTTAGCACATGATTTTTTACAAATGTTTGAAAATACGCCACTTTCTCCACAGCCTTAAACCTTTGCGGTTTGTGGCCGATGGCTCCAACTTCCACCACCGTTCCTCTCCTGTTAAAGGTCTGAAATCTATTTATAGCAACCTACTCCAGTCAAATTCCTTTCATAAGTCCTACCTACTGCATACTTAGGAATGTGGGTTTGTCCTCACGTTTTCAACCGCAGATTGGCAATTGGCATTTAAATCTATGCCCAACCTTCCAATGCTCGTCTCACAGAATCTGCTTTAAAAACACAACTGTGCTGGTATTACACGCCGGAACACTTAGCTAAAATCTACCAGGCACTTTTCATAAAAGTTGGTGCGGGTGTGGCTCCTCTGGCACATTGTACCACGTTTTATGGACTTCCCCGCTCATACACTCCTTTTGGACCTCATACAAGCTCTTACTAATGGAGGAACTAGGAAATAATTTTCCTTGGACCCCACAATCAGTACTGCTTTTCCTACATCTACAATCAATATCTCCCTCTCTTAGATCTGTACTTTGTAATCTGCATCTTATCCAAGATCGCTATAGTTAGTAACTTGAAATCAACGACTATCCCATCTATAGACTCCCTGATCAATAAACAGAGCCTGATCACATATCTTAAATTTTTTTTTTTTTTTCAAGAGAATGTAGTATTCAATGCTCTCCTTTTCTAGGCGTTTCAGTTGGTCCACATCTGTACACTTTAAGGACATGCAGTCTTTGTTAACCTTTTTACATTATCACACGCATATAGTTGATTACCAGTTCAATTAATATTTCCAAGCATGGTGAACCATTCACCCCTTCGCTCTTCAGGAGCCTCCTCTTTCTATTTTTTTCTCACATCAGTTTACTGAATCAAGTATAAGGTACCCTCCCCTCTTTCCCGGGTCTATCATACCCACCTTTTCATCTGACCGTTTTTAATTACTCTCTATCTTCCTGCTTTATTTATATCATCATACCACCACTGGTGGTTCCTATTTTGTTTAGTTAGAGACACCGACATTGATTGTATGTTATTGTATAACAAAATGTATACCCGCTCATACTCAATGTGTATGCAATTTGCCGATCACTTTGCTATGTATACCTTGTTTTCTCTTGATTTTTGTGTATAGTTTTCGAAAAACTTTAATAACGTATTAAAGGGGTACTCCGGGTGGAAAACAACTTTTCAAATCAACTGGTGCCAGAAAGTTAAACAGATTTGTAAATTACTTCTATTAAAAAAATCTTAATCCTTACAGTACTTATCACTGCGGTATGTTCCAGAGGTAGTTGAGTTGTTCTTTTGCCTGATGACACTGCTCTCTGCTGACACCTCTATCCATGTCAGGAACTATCCAGGGCAGGAGAGGTTTGCTAAGGGGATTTGCTCCTACTCTGAATAGTTCCTGACATGGACAGAGGTGTCAGCAGAGATCACTGTGGTCAGACTGGAAAGAAATACACAACTTCCTCTTTAGCATACAGCAGCTTATAAGTAATGGAAGGGTTAAGATTTTTTTTTAAATAGAAGTAATTTACAAATCTCCAAATAGAACAGCCAGTGGCAAATGATGAAAGCTTTATTCAGAAAAAAGTGAAAAACCGCAAGGCAAGCGGTACAGCCAGCATAAAACCGCAACAGTAGAGACAGCGTGAAAGTTTTTCCGGTAAGACCCTTTGTCAATGCAATGCTAGAACTCAAATACAGGCAGGTGTGTGTATATATAGGGATCCAGAAGTGTGGAGGAGGAGCAGGGAAAGAACACCTCCCTTTAACCCCTACCACCCTACAAATGGATCAATCTGTACACAATTCAATCGTAATAAAACACGGACATGAATAAAAATACCATCAGACAGAGAAAAACTGACATTTACATAGAAATTATTACATATGGGACTCAGGCAAAATTGACATCTATCCTGAAATTATGAAAAAACAAAAAACCATCAGTTAGTAATGAAGTATTGGATCTGTTCTGTAATTTAAGCCAAACGGTTGGGTAGTGTGTAAAGTGGGTATTCAAAAGACCTCTGTTTTGCAGCAACTTTACATGATCACCGCCTCTCCACGGTTTTCGTACCAGCTCCACGCCATAGAAGCTTAATGAAGAGATGTCAACTAAGTGAATGTCACGGAAGTGCCGAGAGGCACCCGAGATGTTCAAATGGTGCTGATTCGTTATAGCACAAATGTGCTCCTGAATCCTCTTCTTCAATGGACTTATGGTACTACCAATGGACGTTAAATTACATGTTGTAGCAAAAGTTTGGGATGAAGTCCTCATGGTGTGTTCTTTAAAACGAATGGAAATGTTACTTATTTCTGAAGCTTCATAGCGGGTCGGGCCCGGCACCTAGCAACAGCCGGGACCCGTGGCTAATAGCGCATGGCACTGATCACGATGCCGCGTGCTATTAACCCTTTAGATGTGGCATTCAAAGTTGATCGCCGCGTCTAAAGTGAAACGAAACTGCTGCCGGTTAGCTCAGGGGGCTGTTTTGGATCGCTGCGGGGAAATCGTGGCATCCCGAACAGCTGTAGGACATGAGGAGGGTCCCATTACCTGCCTCCTGGTGTCCGATCGCCAAATGACTGCTCAGTGCCTGAGATCCAGGCATGAGCAGTCAAGCGGCAGAATCATTGATCACTGGTTTCCTATGAGAAACCATTGATCAATGTAAAAGATCAGTGTGTGCAGTGTGATAGCCCCCTATAGGAGCTATAAAAAAAAAAACAGAAAAGGAGCGCTCCATGGTGTAATATCGCCAAAACAAAGTAAGACACTAAAAGATAGTAGCGCTTACCAGAACAAGTTGTGCATAAGCCAGCACAACTTGGGTGAAGATATGTAACAATGGTCCACTGCTGCCGTGCCACCGTTGTAGCAATTGCAAAACAAAAACCTCGAAGGGAAAGTGGACTTCAGGCGCTGAAGGACCAGACAACGTGGAGACAGTAAAACATTTATTCCCAGTATGCAATGCGTTTCGCGCATGTGCGCTTCATCAGGCATACAGGAGCTATAACACTGCAAAAAAAAAGTGAATAAAGATCATTTAACCCCTTCCCTAATAAGTTAGAATCACCCCCCTTTTCCCATTTGAAAAAAAAAAGTGTAAATATAAATAAACATATCTGATATAGCCACGTGCGGAAATGTCCGAATTATAAAAATATATCGTTAATTAAACCGCAAGATCAATGGCGTACATGCAAACAAATTCCAAAGTCCAAAATAGCGTATTTTTGGCACTTTTTATATCATGAAAAAATTTAACAAGCCATCAAAAAGTCTGATCAGTACAAAACTTCAGATCACGGTGCAAAAAAATGAGCCCCCATACCGCCCTGTACACGGAAAAATAAGTGTTAGGGGTCAGAAGATGACAATTTTAAACATATTTTCCTGGAACCAATAGAAGCGGCAGGCAGCCGCGAAATGGACATTGTTCCAATCTGTCTGCTCCCTCCCCCATACCGATGTCTCTGTCCTGTCCTGTCTAATGTAAGTGAATAAAATTCTTTACTTAATCCATGTTTCCTTCTATATGGGATTATTTGCTATCACTATCTCTTTGGATTGAGCACCGCTATCAATGGAATATACCGTAGCAATACACCTGTGCCTCCATAGGATCTAAAACCCTGTGTTGTAGTCAGTAGTGCTGACCCCCACATTTTTCTTGTGTCTTCTTTGAAGATGATGATTCCGGAGCACATTTGGACTACAGGGTGGGCCATTTATATGGATACACCTTAATAAAATGGGAATGGTTGGTGGTGTGGTTGTGGTTGGTCACATTAGTATATGTGATGGGGGGGGACTTATGAAGATGGGTGGTTACCATGACGGCCATTTTGAAGTCGAACATTTTGAATCCAACTTTTTTTTTTTTTTCAATAGGAAAAGTGTCATGTGACACATCAAACTTATTGGGAATTTCACAAGAAAAACAACAATGATTTGCTTGGTTTTAACGTAACTTTATTCTTTCATGAGTTATTTACAAGTTTCTGACCACTTATAAAATGTGTTCAATGTGCTGCCCATTGTGTTGGATTGTCAATGCAACCCTCTTCTTCCACTCTTCATATACACTGACAGCAACACCGCAGGAGAAATGCGAGCACAGGCTTTCAGTATCCGTAGTTTCAGGTGCTGCAGAATGGGCAAAACAAAAATTGGAACAGGACCCTCAGTTTATGCAGAAGATTTTGTTCAGTGATGAGGCAAACTTTTATGTGAATGATGAAGTTAACAAACAAAACCACTGCTATTGGTCTGACACAAACCCACATTGGATAGATCCCTTCAAGACTGTTGGAACACAAAAATTGATGGTATGGTGTGGTATATGGGGTTCAAAGATAGTGGGGCCATTCTTCATCAATGGAACCTCAAGGCCACTGGATATGCGAAATTGCTACATGATGATGTGTTTCCCTCTTTATGCACTGGAGCTGGCACATTCCCCGAGTTTTTCCAGC
Source organism: Hyla sarda (assembly GCF_029499605.1). Classification (NCBI taxonomy): domain Eukaryota; kingdom Metazoa; phylum Chordata; class Amphibia; order Anura; family Hylidae; genus Hyla; species Hyla sarda. The sequence goes on along the minus strand of NC_079189.1, from coordinate 286,199,048 downwards.
AAGATGGTGCACCACCACATTATGGTTGTCAGGTCCGAGCATTCCTAGATGAACAGTTTCCTGGAAAGTGGATTGGTCGTCGTGGGCCAGTTGAATGGCCCCAAGGTCTCCCGATCTGACCCCCTTAGACTTTTATCTTTGGGGTCATCTGAAGGCAATTGTCTATGCTGTGAAGATACGAGATGTGCAGCACCTGAAACTACGGATACTGGAAGCCTGTGCTAGCATTTCTCCTGCGGTGTTGCTATCAGTGTGTGAAGAGTGGGAGAAGAGGGTTGCATTGACAATCCAACACAATGGGCAGCACATTGTACACATTTTATAAGTGGTCAGAAACTTGTAAATAACTCATGAAAGAATAAAGTTACAAAAACCAAGCACATCATTGTTTTTCTTGTGAAATTCCCAATAAGTTTGTGTCACATGACCCTCTTCCTATTGAAAAAACTAAAGTTGGATTCAAAATGGCCGACTTCAAAATGGCCACCATGGTCATCACCCATCTTGAAATGTTTCCCACCTCACATATACTGTGCCACAAAACAGGAGGTTAATATCACCAACCATTCCCATTTTATTAAGGTGTATCCATATAAATGGCCCACCCTGTATAACGAATCGGGACCATGTGAACATCTCGGGTGCCTCTCGGCACTTCCGTGACATCCACTTAGGTGACATCTCTTCATTAAGGTTCTATGGCGTGGAGCTGGTACAAAAACCGCGGAGAAGCGGTGATCTTGTAAAGTTGCAAAGTTGCTGCAAAACAGAGAGAGGTTTTGGATACACACTTTACACACTACCCAACCGTTTGGCTTAAATTACAGAACAGATCTAATACTTCATTACTAACTGAAAGTTTTTAGTTTTTTCATTTTTAGAATGGATGTCAATTTTGCCTCAGCCCCATATGTAATAATTTCTATGTAAATTTCTTAGTTTTTCTCTGCCTATGACTGTATTTTTATTCATGTCAGTGTCTTATCAAGATTGTATTGTGTAGAGGTTAATCCGTTTGTAGGGTGGTAGGGGTTAAAGGGAGGTGTTTTCTCTCCCTGCTCCTCCTCGATAGATAATTATAACTGTATTCAAGTTCTAGTGTGCATTGACGAAGAGTCTTACCCGAAACGTGTCCACGCTGTCTTTACTGTTGCGGTTTTATGCTGGCTGTACCGCTTGCCTGTTCTACTGTCTGGCTATACGTTTGGAGTTGAGCCATGCTGGTGATCGTGTGACCAGACCTACCTCCTACTGTAATTTACAAGTCTGTTCAACTTTCAGGAGCCAGTTGATATGAAATTTTTTTTACCACCGGAGTACCCCTTTTAACAAACAAAAAATGTATGGCATGATAGGCGGAAAGAGGCATTACAGCTCCTGGAGTGTAGTGGCCCTGCCTCTTCCACTGTCGTGGATGATTTCTGGACAATTTACAAAAGTGTTATTTATGGATATACAGCACCCCAAATTATCATCAAAAGTATGCCTAGATTAGGCATACAAATTCACTTTAAACCAGCCATACTTGACAGTATGAAGGCAGTTTTGGATTAAGTTTAGCTTGATTTTGTGTCTCCATTCAAAATGACTAGGGCAGGTTTTCCACCCACTGGTCATTTTATTGGTACTGATGTACTTCAGCTGATGCCTGACTGAGACCTAGCCAAATAAATAAAATTAACTGCCACATTCTCAGTTTGTGTGATGTCCTGTATGTCTTTTTAACAACATCTCTACTTTTTCTTTTATCATTTACTTTAGCAATGGAAATATCAAGCTCGAGTGTCTAGGCAGCATCCAGGATAAAATCACTGTATGCGCTACAGACGACTCCTATCAGAAGGCGCGGCAGAGCATGGCCCAAGCTGAGGAGGAGAACAAAAGCAGAAGTGCCATAGTAATTAAAATGGGTGGTCGGTATGGAGGTATGAGTGTAACTTTACCCTTTGCTTACTTTTTTTTAGATGATCCATTAAATAGGCTTTTCCAGCATAGAGATGCCGAACAGTTAGGACTTGCCATCACTCATTGATGTTGAACTTTTGAGTGCAGGTTTCCCACCTGTCCTGAGTGCAAAGAGCCTTAATGGAGCAGTTCTTTTCCCCCCTCAATTTTAACATTTCTGTTTTGTATTCCTAAACAAAAGAGCAATAATAAGGTTAGGAAAGAAATTTTAACTATAACAGTGTTCTGCTTTATCTGAACAAGTTTTTTTCCCCCCTTCTGTAATGCACCATAGGCTGATATTAAATCATGTAGTGGCTTTTATTTATGCCTTGTTTTTATCTATTTTACGTGTGACATGCATGGATCGTCAGCTATCTTGGTTCCTATTTCCCCAATTATATGATTTCCTAATGCTGACTATATTTCTCGTGATACCCATGGCTTTGCAGAGAGAGGATGTAGTCTTATCACTGCACTAAGTGCAGTGACTGATAGATCAGTGACAGAGCTTCTGTCCACATACATTAGAGAGTATCATATGAGATACCACTCATGTCTCATTTTCTCACTGTTACTGTAGTTTTTACAGAAGAGTAGTTTCAGGCTTCATCTTAAGACACATTATGGAATCTCCTTACAGCACATAGCAGAGAGACAGTGTGGTCAGGGTAGTGTTATAACTGCAGCTAATCACTATGGTATCAACTACTACTACTACTACTACTACTACTACTACTTCTGTATGTCCCTGCCTCTCTTGCCCTATAGAGATAGCAATGGAGGGAAATAGATATAACTGGGAGGAGAGGGACCCTAGAGTTGCCAGGAAAAATCTGGTATGTGATCATCCTGTAGTTCACAGGAATCTGTAACACTGGAGACATACATTTTCTGTCTAGATATTAGTGCATGTAAAATCTAGTGGTCAATGTACTGGTCACAAGACCTAGCTGCAATTATGAAATTTGTGGATACAGCTGAGGTGGAATGAAACGGCTGAGGCTGAAGGAGTTAGCTTTAGATTGCCAAAAAAAAAAACAGGAGTGCTTCTTTAATGTTAGTCAAGTGGACAGTACAGTATAATGCTAAACAAAATATTTGTACGCAATTTTGATACTTCCAATATTCTTAGTCTATTGTATGTTATTCAGTTGACTCTACCAGCCAAATCACATTTGTGCGCTTATTTTTCAAAATAAAATTTACAAACAGAATTCTGAAGAAAAATCATGTGCCATGCTTCATTCCTATTTCATACGATTGTCTTCACGTCTATGAGCACCGTACCGGAGTGCTATCCCACCTACACGATCACAGTACAATATATTCCGTGTAATCCACAATTCCTTTCAAAAGAACTGGTTTATACCATGCCAAAAATACTTGTGTTATAACTCCTCTGTTAAATATTACATATGGCAACACAGGTTTTGACAGAAAACATTTTCTCGGCATCCACTGCATATAGATGGGGCAGCATGCTTAAATTTTCTAGAAAACATGTTATTGCAGCTTTTTTTTATTTTACAGTGTTGGTCTGGGTGCAGTGTAGTAGTGTGTGTCCATGAGATAATAATTTTATTGTACACTGTCATTTGGTTTTGCAGGTTTTTCATGTATTTAAATTTGCAAAGTTTCTGACCAGGCACCTGATGAAGAGGGGTGCCATCTCCTCGAAACAAACTGTCCGAGTATATTGGCAATTAAGGTTTATTTTAAAATAAATGAATAAAAAATCGAATGAGTGCTAAAGCAGCATCATTTTGTTTCTGCAATAAGATGATTATCCACTCTCTACATATTTATTGAGGCCTGTGTCTCTAAGTAAATCTGGCAAATAAAAAGCCAGCAGGATTTTACTAAAGACCAGCATCTAATACATAGTTTTCGTAAATTTCCCCCTTTGACTTTGAGTGTAGTTGCCTCTGCTCATACTTGCAAGCATGGAGTGTATTGAGATGTATTGACACTGGTGTAAGAAAAAAGTCCTTCAAGCTATGTAAGATACAGCAGGGGGTGGCCTTAAAGGGGTATTCCGGCCAAAAACATTTTAGCCCCTATCCAAAGAGAGGGGGCGTAACGGCCGCAACGCCCTCTCCCATAGAAATGGAGGGGGCGTGGCGTGACATCACGTCCCCGTCTCGGAGGCCTGGAGCTTTCAGAAAAAGCAGACTCAACGCATGCAGGCTGCTGCAGGGAGATCGCGGGGGGTCCCAGCGGCGATCAGTGCCCCCCCCCGTGATCAGACATCTTATCCCCTATCCTTTGTTCCATGATGGGGGTAGTAGTACAAACACTAATGTAACCTCCCCAGCCACTGGCAGACTCCTGCAGTGGGGAATTACTACTCCCATCATGGAAACAAGTCTGTTCTATAATGATGGTGGTAGTAGTCCCTCAGCACTGCAGGAGTCTGCTGATGTCACCTCTTCTGAGCAAGCAAAATCTGTAAGCCAGGGTTGAGCTGGAGTAAATATATGGCATTTTTGATGATGTGAGACTTTTTTGCGACAGTCACACGTTATAAATCTGACTACTGCAATTCCATTTTCAAAACTTGCTTACAAAACTGAAAAAACTTGCTCTTCTCGCTCTGCAGGCATAAAGTCGCTCAAAAAACAGTGTAGTTGCCCAGGAGACATTTGAGAGACAATTATAAGCAAGAAAAAGGGAGTAAATCCTTTTATAAATGTCCCCCTATGTCTTTATTATATAATGTTTGCCTTTTGTTATTCATGACCATTGGACTTTATTGGGGGTGGATCTATACTCCCTAGTGCTGCTTTTATCCTTGCTGACCTATACGAATTAGAAATGGACCGCCTTGTCGATGTTGCGGACAATAAATAGTCGTCTTATTTGATTGTTACATCTGTTTATTCCACTTTCTTTATTTCAATACGGCTTTAAATATCCTGTGTACATTGGATTGCATTTATTGTATTTATTATATTTGAAAAACTTAGTGTAAATTTCATTAAAAACAACCTTCGACAAGTTGATCAGACGCATTAAAAGTTGTTGATTGCATCGGGTCTCACTCCTGACACCTGCTGCGATCGTGAGTCATTAGTTGGGGAAGAAGCGGCTTTGCGTTCCACTCAAAGGCCGCCTGAGAGGTCCATCCAGAGAAAAGTATGAAATGAAACGAAGATACATTAAAGGGAACAACCATTATTTTGTCTTCCCAGTCATGGTAGCCACTCACAACTATTTACACAGAGCAGTTAGTTTCTTCAAACAGTTGAGTAATCTCATGCACTCTAGATGAAATCAGCTGAACCTGGATGTTACCAATCAAACAACTATCACCACTGTCTGTGGATCAGCTTATTGCCCTTGTTGCATGCATGCTTGGCTGGAAGAGTTTGCCCATACTTTATAAATATGCCACTTTATAAATATGGAGGTTTTGAAACCCCATTCATATATATTCTTCACAACAAGTCTACCACATCTGCCTTAAATAGGCGCTGTCAGATACAAAAACCTTGGCAAACATTAACCTTTCTAATATACTTCATAAGAAAATTGTAGTTCCTTTTTATAGAGATTATGGCTCATAAAATCATGGCTTTGTCCAAGCTGTAGCACAGGCATGGACAAAGTCCAGTAAGTTAGGGTGGGCTAGTACTCCTCTGTGCTTTCTTCTGTCTGATACTTCTCCTCTGTGCTCTCTCCTGTCTGATAGCATTCCTCTGTGCTCTCTCCTGTCTGATAGCATTCCTCTGTGCTCCCTCCTGTCCTATAAGACTGGAGAGAGCACAGAGGAGTACTTGCCCACCCTCATTTACTGGACTTTGTCCCTGCCTGTACTTCAGCTTGGACAAAACCACGAATTTATAAACCATGATTTCTATAAAAAGGAAATAACATTTTATTAAAAAGTATATTAGAAAGGTTAATGTTTTGCCAGGATGTACAACAGTCTCATTTAACATCTTCAGGACGCAGGGCCTACTTGTATGCCCTGAGTCTGCTCCCTTTCTATAATGCAGGGCCACTGCATGGCCCCCATCATAGCGGGTCAGGCCCGGCCTCTAACACCGGTACCTGTAGCTATTAGCGCGCAGCACTGATCACGGTGCTGCGCACTATTAACCCTTTAGACGTGGCATTCAAAGTTGATCGATGCGTCTAAACTGAAAATAAACTACTACTGGCTAGCTCAGTGGGCTGTTCAGGACTGTTGCGGCGAAATCGCGGCATCCCGAACAGCTGGAGCACAGGAGGGGGGCCCCTATCTTCCTCCTGTGTGTCCGATCGCCGAATGACTGCTCCGTACCTGAGATCCAGGCATGAGCAGTCAAGCGGCAGAAACATTGTTCAATGTTATCCTATGGGATAACAATTATCAATGTAAAAGATCATTGTGTGCAGTGTTATAACCCCCTATGGACAAAAAAAACAAAAAAAAACGTAAAGATCATTTAACCCCTTCCCTAATAAGTTTGACTCCCTCATCTTTTCCCGTAAAAAAAAAAAAAAAAAAAAAAAGCAGAGCCGTAGCTGTCATGAGGTGACTGAGGCAGTCTCCTCAGGCGCAGCTGAGAGTTCTGTAAGGGGGGGGGGGCGCAGATGCGGACTATAGGTACTATAGGTACTCTCTTACCGGCGATAGACGTCAGGACCGGGCCGCCCCTTGGTGGCGCTGCTGTGGCCTGGGCCGCCTGCAATGGTTGCTGGGAGCAGACGTGCACCGTGCAGGCACGCACGTACACTTGCCCCTGAGGTGTCTCTGTGCCGGGGCGCCGGTGAAGAAAGAGTCCATGCTGCTAGCTGTGAGCAACTGAGCATCGCCTCTGAGCCCTGATGCCGGGACCTCAGCGCTGATCTCCACTCATGGCTGATGCAGGTGGGGGGGCATTTTGTTAGTGGATGCAGTGTGAGGAAGGGGGCATTGTCTGAGGGGGGGGGGGGGGTTGGTTTGCATGTGTGTGATGTGTGAATATGTATGTGTGATGGGTGTATGTAATGTATGATGTGGGGGGCAGCGGTGGGTGTATGTATATGTGCATGCATGATGTATATGTATGATGTGTGTGTGTATGTGTGATGTCTGTAATATATGATGTAGGGGGGCAGCGGCAGGTGTATGTGTATGTCTGATGTGTATATGTATGTCATGTATGATGTGAGGGGGCAATGGCGGGTGTATGTATCATGTGTATGCATGATGTGTGTGTGTGTGTGTGTCTGTCTGTGTATATATACGTATGTGTGTCTGTGTGATGTGTATGTAATGTATGATGTGGGGGCAGCGGGGGGTATATGTGTATGTATGATGTGTATATGTATGATGTGTATGTGTGTATATGTATAATCTTTATTTATATAGCACACACAGATTCCGCAGCGCTGAAAAGGGGCAAAGTGGTTGGGGTGTGTGTGTATGTATATGTATGGTGCGTGAATGTAATGTATGATGTGGGGGGGCAGTGGCAGGTGTATGTGTATGTATATGTGTATGTAATGTATGATGTGGGGCAGCGGCAGGTGTGTATGATATATGAATGCAGTGTGTGTGTGTGTGTGTGTGTGTGTGTGTGTGTGTGTGTGTGTATATATATATATATATATATATATATAATATATATAAAATATTAGTGTGACGTATATATGATGTGTGATGTATGTATGTGTGATGTGTGTGATAGATGTGTATCTAAAAATGCGCTGCTGCTACTACTTTTACCTACCTAAAGTGGGCTATATGTTCTACATATATATATATATATATATATATATATATATATATATATTATAGTATACCTTCCACTACTATATATGGGGGTTGCAACAATATACTGGAGACTTCAACTTAATAAAGAGAGGCTACAATGGGACCTACCTAGAGGGAGTAACCCTGCAGGAGGCTGTTACTGCCTACAGGGAGTAAATTCCTACAGGTATCTACATGGGGACCTACCTACAGGCACTTACCTACTCGGAGCGCCTCGGTAATGGGGGAAACCATGTGAAGGAATCTACTTAATGGGGGTACCTATCTACTCTTTCCGTAATCCGCTAATCTACTTACTCTGCTGTGTGAGACACCAAGGGGTTATTATTACTGTATGAAGCGCTAATGGTGCTTAAAGAGTGCGGGTCTTAAAATGTTTGTCTGGCAGGTTCTGTGGAGACGTATTGTCGATGGGCCGCACTGACTGTCTGGGACACATTGAGAAGAAAAAGAAAAGTGATCGACTCCAATTGGAGAAGACGTCACCTGATGTAACTGTATGTAATCGCTAATATGGTCTGTAGGGCCTGTGTAGAGCGGGGGTCACTGTATGGGGGATATTGTATTGGTGTTGTTGGTGATATTGGTCTGTGTACAGTGGTGTTATTGGTAATACTGGACCGTGTATAGTGGTTTTATTGGTCATTCTGGTCGGTGTACAGTGGTGGTGTTGGTAATACTGGACCGTGTATAGTGGTTTTATTGGTGATTCTGGTCGGTGTATGTACAGTGGTGGTGTTAGTAATACTGGACCGTGTATAGTGGTTTTATTGGTGATTCTGGTCGGTGTACAGTGGTTATAGCAGTATGGTAATATCGAGTCTCTCTATGGTGGTAATAGTAGTGGTCATGGTGTGGTGCAATTTATGTCCCTTGTATAGTGGTGATAATGGTCTATGTAGTGATTTTATTCAGTATCAGTATGGTAATGTTATCGCTTCATTTATATGGTGGTAGTGGTCATAGTGTAGTGGTATTATCTGTCCCTTGTATAGTGGTGTAATTGGTGATATTGGTCTGTGTATAGTGGTTTTATTCAGTATCAGTATGGCAGTATTATCCCGTCACTATATGATGGTGGTGGTCAAAGTGAGGTACAATTATTTGTCCCGGATTATGGTGGTGGTGTTGGTCTCTGTATAGTTTTTTTTATTTTATTTACGAACAGTATGAATGTATTAGTCACTGCCACATACCTAACCACCACCCCACCCACCTTCCAACTTAATTACTGAATCCTTACTCTGGGTTAGGAAAATGTGTCCCCTATCAGAAGAATAGGGTATAAGTGTTGAAATGGGGAGGGGGGGGGGGCGATAGCTACAGCTCTGCAGTCAAGTTCTACTTGTGTTGTGCACATGGCTAGATGAGCTCACCGCTGCTATGACATGTTTATGGGACTTGTGCTAAGTTTTCAGCTGGCCAGGATTCTGGTAGTATGACCTCACCCCACAAGTATGTGAACTAGTATACTGAAGCTGTAAGCACTGGGACATGCCAGATGACATCACTGGACAGCACTGCTTGGCTGTTTGCCTACAGTAGTACTTAACTACACTACATTTCTTGGCCCCAGAGACTGTATGGTTATAAAGCAGCTAGTCCAGGAGTGAGCACTTAATAACTTGACTGGCTGACAAGAAGTCCAACTTCTTGCTTGCATATTCTTTGTCACATTATTTTCACTTAACCTTTAGCACAACTCTCCTGTGGATAAGTCTTGGCACAAGGGAGGGGAACAAAAATTGTCATAAAATAGTTTACAATTCAGTCTGAGAGTACACTAATGTGTTGGCATGTTCTTTTTAAAGAGAACCTGTTAACTGGTTTATCAGCAGTAAGCCAGCTCCATCATGTTAGGTGTAATACCTCTTCTAGCATATTTTTCTCTTTATTCTGATAAATGGTTGTAAGTGCGCTTCCTATACTACCCTAAAGTAGCAAAGACAGTGGTGCATATAGTCATGCAGCCCCCTCTGGTATGTTGATCACACCTTGATAGGTTTGTTTACAAAGAGGTTTCAATATCAAAGAATCACTGCTTCTGGTGCATGCGCTGTGCAAGTACATGTAGCTTCCCTCTGCATTCAGCAAAAGGGGAATACCGAATGTTGTAGATTTCATCCTGTGACTCCAGACTCTAAAATACTGTATAGAGCCAATAATCTCTCAGTTGTGCTGGAAAAGTGGAGGGCACTCTACTTTATATGTCCATGTTTAATTTCTGGGAAGAGTGCTCATGTTTCTTTTACATTTACTTGACCTTACCATGAATACATATTGGAAAAAAAATACTTTTTCTATGCCAGCAGGTCTCCTCAGAATAGAGATAGTAAATGGCCAATTACCATCCTAAACAACTATAATATAAACCGCTCGCAAGAAGGTCATTCTAGCCTATCTACTTATTACTTAGGGTTAGCTCACAGCTGGGTAAAGCATGTTTGAGTCAATTGTAGAAACGGAATAAAATAAGATGATAGTGGTATTCTGTGAAATGATGGAAACACAAAAATGCATTTTACTGGACAGAACATTGTCCAGTTGTTAGGATTACCTCAGCCTCAGATTTTAAATTTTTTTTTATTTCTGGGATGATATATGCTCTATTACATCTGATTCACTGAAATGTTGCTTGACTGTACTTAATGCTTTGTGTACCCGTTTATTACTGAAAACTCACATTCAAATAGACAGGTTTTTGCTGCCAACATCCACCCTGCTATTTTCTTAGAGGTTCCTGATCCTATAAAGTTGGTTTCCAGTTTGTGTTTACCAGTAACCCCTTTAATGCTAATCATGCTGCATTTGGGGTTTCCACACCTGATGGCTGTAGGCTGGAATTCCACTTTTTTATTTATTTATTTTGGTTGGAAAAATGCCAATTCTGCCGTATGGCGGTTTTTCGGCCAAAAAACCACTGCGGCCAGATGTTAGCTGTAAATCAATGAGAAATTGCAAAATTCTTTTTCCACTTTGCGTTTTTCAGTTTGGCGTTTTTTTTTTTTTTTTTTTTATCCTTTTGGCATTTTTTCACTCTCTTTCAGCTCCTTGGCGGTTTGGCAAAATCGCAGCATGTTGAGCCTATGGAGTTTTTTCCCCTGAAATGTGGGTTTAAATTTTTAACCCCTTAACGATGTGTGCCGTAAATGTACGTCCTGGTGAGGTGGTACTTAACGCACCAGGACGTACATTTACGTCCTAAGCATAACCGCGAGCATCGGAGCGATGCCCGAATCATGCGCGGCAGGTCCCAGCTGCTGATCAGCCAGGGACCTGCCCGTAATGGCGGACACCCGCGATCCCGCGGATGTCCGCCATTAACCCCCTCAGATGCCGTGATCAATACAGATCAGGGCATCTGCAGCATTGCAGTCACTAAAATGGGTTATTGGATCGCCCGCAGTGCTGGCACGGTGATCCGATCATCCAGCACGGCAGATGGAGGTCCCCTCACCTGCATCCGCTGCCTTCCCGGCGTCTTCTGCTCTGATCTGCCTTCCCGCAGACCAGAGCAGAAGATGACCGATAATGCTGATCAGTGCTGTGTCCTATACATAGCACTGAACAGTATTAGCAATCGAGTGATTGCTATAAATAGTCCCCTATGGGGACTATTAAAATGTAAAAATAAAAGTAAAAAAATGTGAAAAAAACCCTCCCCCAATAAAATCGTAAATTGTCCCATTTTCCCTGTTTCACCCCTAAAAAGTGTTAAAAAAAAAAATTTTTTATATAAATATTTGGTATCGCTGCGTGTGTAAATATCTGAACTATTAAAATAAACTGTTAATGATACCGTATGGTGAACGTAAAAATAAAGTCCAAAATAGATGCTTTTTTTTATAACCTTTTATTTCCAAAAAATTTATAAAAAATGGATTAAACGTTCTATATAAGCAAATATGGTATCAATAAAAAGTACAGATCACTGCGCAAAAAATGAGCCCTCACACCGCCGCTTATACGGAAAAATTTAAGTTATAGGACTTCAGGATTTTAAACGTACTAATTTGGTTAAAAAGTTTGCGATTTTTTTTTTTTTTTTTTTTTTTTTAATTTTTTTTTTTTAAGCGCAACAGTAATAGAAAAGTAGGGTATCATTTTAATTGTATTGACCCAAAGGATAAAGAACACATGTAATGTTTACCATAAATTGTACGACGTGAAAAAAAAACCTTCCAAAATTAGCAAAATTGCGGTTTTCTTTTTAATTTCACCACACAGTATTAGTATTTTTTTGGTTGCGCCATACATTTAATGGTAAAGTGAGTGATGGCATTACAACGGACAACTGGCCTCGCAATAAACAAGCCCTCATACTAGTCTGTGGATGAAAATATAAGAGTTATGATTTTTTGAAGGCGAGGAGGACAAATGATAACGTCAAAATTAAATTGTCTGCGTCCTTAAGGGGTTAAACGGATCAATTTGTGTGTGAGCAGGGCACAAAAAATTTAGCCAACAATAATAAAAATGTAGTGTGTGTGTGTTTAACTTCTTTTTGACATTTTTTTTTTTAGTACTACTACTACTCCCAGCATTGAACACACTGTTCCATGATGGGAGTAGTAGTGCCTGTACTTATTGACAGATCGCCCTTTGCGATCCTCCTGTATAATGTATAGATGTGGCCAGCCGCTCTTCTATGGTCCCCTGCACTGCCGTATTTATACACCTATTCATATTTCCCGCAGAGAGCTGTGATTTGCCAGATGGTTCAAGCCAATCGCAGCTCTCTGTGAGATATATGTGTGTGTGTGTATATATACACGTCATTGCAGGGGACCATAGAAGAGCGGACGGCAGCATCTATACATTATACAGGAGGATCACAGAGGGTGTCAGGAGTGACTTCCCCAGTGATCTTTCCTTGACTGCAGGTACTACTGTTCCCAACATAGAGCACACTCTGCTCCATGCTGGGAGCTGTAGTACCTGCATTAATAGACAGATCGCAACAGGTGTCAGAAGTTACACTCGCTGCTATCTGTCTATTAATGCTGATGCTACAGCTCCCAGCATGGAGCAGAGTGTGCTCCATGATGGGAGTAGTAGTACTTTCAGTTAAGGACAGATCACAGCAGTTATCCTGACACCCGATGCGATCGTCCTATCTATTGCAGAGATACGGCACGGCTCTGTACAGCGCTCTCATCTCTGCACTATACTCCAGCTGGCCAGTGATATGAATAGAACATCACTCATTCGTATTTCCCTCTGAGAGCGGTGATTTGCTGCAACCATCCGGCCAATCCCCACTCTGGCAGGAAAATATGAATGAGTGATGTGAATTTCCATTCACATCACTGGCTGGAGTATAGAGCAGAGATGTGAGTGCTGTATAGAGCCGCTCCGCATCTCTGCTATATTATGGATGATCGCATCAGGTGTCAGGAGTGACACCCGGAGCGATATGTCTATAAGTACAGACACTACTACTCCCACCATTTTTATTTTTATTTTTTCAGTGAAAAAAAAGTGGAATCATTACCTTATGTTGAGTGTATCCAGAAATAGATGTTGAGTCTATCCACGAATTTCTGTGTCTGAACTGTTTAAAATATAACATTATTTATCCTGTATGGTAAATGGCGTAAATTCTGAAAAAATATAAAACCCCAGAATAGGTTTATAACCTCATACCCCGGAATAATAAAAAAAAAAAGGCCTATCAATTCCACAATGGTATTGAGAAAACTTCAGATCACTGCACAAAAATAAGCCCATTAAACACAAAACTAAAAAAGTTATGGTGCTCAGAAAATAGCAATTAAAAAATATATATATATAAAAAACATGATTCAACTATACAAATTGGATATGTTTTTTTTTTTTTTTTGCCTAAACCAAAAGTATCAGAATGACATGTTAGTTTGACCGCCCTGTGAATGGCATAAAAAATAATCCACTCATTTTTCCTTTTTATTCTTTAATGGTTGGGTTTGTTTGTCCTTCCAGTTAAAAAGGTTCAAGTCCGAAAACCTGCACCAGGAGTTCCAGATGCTGTCCCATCTCGAAAAAAGCCAACGCCAGTCAACCTGGCCAGCGCAATCAAAAAGAGCTCCAGTGTTACGGCACAGCGACCCTTTAAAGATAGGGTCATGCACTTACTGGCCCTCAAACCGTACAAGAAGCCGGAACTTATTCTGCGCCTCCAGAAGGATGGCCTTTCCATGCAGGACAAGGATTCCCTGGATAGCCTCCTGCAACAGGTCAGTGTATTAAGAAAATACCGGCACTTGTCACTGTTGTCTGTACGCTCATAGTCCAGTTATTAGTCTTTTATAAAGCTTGCTTTTTTAAGTTGACTATGTATTCTGAAATTTTACACTGAATGTATTTCAGAATTGCAAAGGGTAGACTTACCTATAGCTACACTTCTGTATTGGCGCATATCTATACAATGTAACCGTTAATGATGGGTATCCATTGGAATAATTCTAATGACTGATCTACACATGATCAAAAATATTAAAATGAAAGTGACCATGGTACTGCAAAAATGTTTCCTATTGCCAGCGTTTACATAGGCTGCACTTCTGTTTTTATTAGCAAATGCTGTACAAAGTACTGCAGCGCTGTCCTATTCACTTTAGGCTAAAGTCCGCTCCTCAGAGAAAATGCCAAACTGGATGGTTATTGCTGGATTATACTATAAATACTTTTCACAACTTTTGAGATGGGTGTAAAAAGTTTTTGAACCAAATAATACATTTGGCACATACTAGATAATTTTTGGTGCATCTTGCTTAGATCATCTACCACTGTAAGAAAAAGATATTAGCACAATCCTGTACAGTGATCCCTCAACTTACAATGGCCTCAACATACAATAGTTTCAACATACAATGGTCTTTTCTGGACCATTGGAACTTGAAACCAGACTCTGCTATGGAATACAATGCTATGGAATCTGCGAAACATGTCAATGGCTGGAAGAATCGACCAATCAGAATGGACATTTTACTGGTAAAACCCCTGTATTCCTAAAGTGCATGCACTGACTGGTGTCTGGTAGCACCCCCTACAGTACAGGGAGGTATTACATGTTCTGTACTCTTTACCTGTGCAGGGTTTGCTGCTCCTTTGTACACCAGGTGAGGGCGGCTCCATTTTCCTTATTTTTTTATTTTTCTTTTTTTAGGACATTGTGAGTTCTGTACAGGACCCTGAAGAAGCTTCTGTCCTTTACATATACCAGTGTTTCCATAAGAGGGTGCCTCCAGCTGTTGCAAACTACAACTCCCAGCATGCCCGGACAGCCTTCGGCTGTCCGGGCATGCTGGGAGTTGTAGTTTTGCAACAGCTGGAGGCACCCTCTTTGGGAAACACTGATATAGACAGTGATTTACAACTCCCAGCAGATTTTTCTTTTATATGTAAGGATTTGCTTTATCTATATTAGTTATCTACTTATTTTTCTTTAATCCTCACTTTTTCCTATTTTTGGATGACATTTTGGTGGCTTCAGAACCAATTACCAGGTTTCCATAGAGTAATGGTCTCAACATACAATGGTCGTCCTGGAACCAATTAATATTGTAACTTGAGGGACCACCGTACTTATTAACTGTACAGACTTGGGGGACGTTCACATATCCAGTGGGTCTGCCGAAAGTTTGCAATAGTTGCAGACTGCTGGCAGACTCATTGAAGTGAATGGTAGCATAACACTAGGAGTTACAATTGGGTAAACTAACTCTTCTAGGGGCCCTTTTGGCAGTATAGACACAAAGGGAAAATGTATCAAACCTTTTGCAAAGGAACGGCAGAGGAATAGACATGGTAACCAATCAGATGGCTTCCTAAATAAAATAAAACACCTTTTGAAAGATGAGTTGCTATGGGCAACTGCACAAGGTTTGAAATATCTCCTCCAAAGTCATGAATGAGATTATACCCTGCCTGCTTCATGGTGCACAGCCTTAAAATGCTGGTTGGGTCATGGTTCTTCCTCACCACACTACCAGCTGGAAGTGAAGACTGAGCAGTATATCTAGAGCCATTTATCATATTGTTGTTGTAATATAACTTTTCATCAGACTTTACTGTGGGGTAAACTCTAGTGAGTATGTTGAACTGGAGTTTAGCAGGACTTGGCCAACTGTCCATTCCATCTAGATTTTGCACTCCGTGATGAATGAAATATCATAGATGAACAGTTCTGGGCTTGGCATGACTACACAGTGCACATCTGCATTGCTAATTCTTGGCACATTCAGCTAGTGTAGGCTGAATGGAAGGCAGCATACTTTGGATGGCTTTGTGGCATGCCACTGTTAAGCCATAGAGTGGTATTTACTTCTATTGTCCTCTGTCTGGCTCTAGGAACTTTCCTGACACGTGGGGAACAGTCACACAAGGTTTCACAATATGACATACAAAAAGCAGAAGGGGAAAACCTTTATAAAGTCAGAATTACAGTTTCATTTTTGTGTGTTGTAGAACAGAATAAAGATGTATTTTGCACCTAACTACATGTGTATTATGTCTATTACCCATGTCCCATTGACTTCAATAGGAATGTAAAAAAAACAAAAACTTGAAATCAATGAAGGAACTAATTAACAAACCTTATACACGCCTGCCTGCCAATGAAAAGACACCTCCTGTAAGATATGTGTAACATGCATATTGGAGAAGAATTTCTAATCTGAAATACATGCGTTTTTTCTGCATCTATTTACCACTGTGTGAATGCAGCCTAACAGACTAATGTTACTAAGAAATATAAGTGAACCATACTCTAGTCTAGCATTATACTGTAGAGCCTGTTTAAATATGGTGTAGCTTGCTGACTTGTACATTCTTTATTTTAAAAAATAAATAAATACGGTACTTCTGTCCCTCCAAAGCCGTACATTTTATTACTTCCACTTAGATTGATGAAAATCTCCGGCAGTGCTCTAGCTAGCAGGCCAAGGATCTGTCTAGTGATTGGGAAATGCTGATTAAATGGAGCATAAAGCCTGTAATGTGAATTTATTAAACCCACAGTGTCTTTGTTCATCAATAGGATATTGGACGTTAAGCACTTTTAATGCATTGGCTCTGGTCCAGCATTCATGCTTGTCAGTTCTTTGGCTCTCAGGAAATGTATGTGTATCTTAGTCCAGCAACATATGGAAGGTGCCATATGCAGAATGTGCATGCCAGTAACTGGTGCATATTTATGTCCATTTTCATCATGGCCAGTCCTTCAGACATCTCCTTGTTCAATAAAGAAAGTGAGGCATCTGCCTGCTCACCAAACTATCAAGGTTGCAAATAAGACTTCAGGTTGAAAATGGTAGCGATAATACAGTACAGTAACCACCCGACATGCGATGGCCCCGACATATGATCAAATCGACATACGATGGCCTCCGAGGCCATCGCATGTCGATGTCCGCATCGACATACGATGCTTTTATATGTCGGGGCCATCGCATTAACTGCTATCCGACAGCGCAAAATGCTTAAGCTGCTGTCGGATAGGTTCACTTACCTATCCCCGCTGCTCCGGGTCCACTTTGCGATCCTCCGGTGTCTTCTGCATCTTCTCCGGGGTCCGGGCCTTGCTTTCCGGCGTCGTTATTACGTCGCTGCACACGCTGACGTAATAACGTCACCAGAAAGCGAGGCCCGGACACCGGAGAAGATGCGGAAGAAGCCGGAGGATCCCGGAGCAGCGGGACAGCATCAGGAGCCCCTAGAACAGCATCAGGAGCGGTCCAGAGCGGCGGGGACAGGTGAGTATTAAATGCACTTTTTACATTGCACGAATCCCTCAACATACGATGGATTCGACAAACGATGGATCGTTTGGAACAAATTACCATCGTATGTTGAGGGGCCACTGTAACCCCCCCCCCCCCCCTTTTAACCCCTTAAGGACACCACGTGCAAACTCCTGGGGGGCGTCCTGAAAATCCAGCTGTTGCATAACTAGAACTCCACACATGCACAGACTACCAAAGGGCATGCTGGGAGTTGTAGCAGTGTGCCTCCAGCTGTTGCAAAACTAAAACTCTCAGCATGCCCTTCGACTGTCAATGCATGCTGATTGTTACAGTTTTGCAACATCTGGAGACACATTGGTTGTGAAACAGAGTTTGTTACCTAACTCAATGTTTTGCAACCAGTGTGCCTCCAGCTGTTGCAAAAATACAACTACCAGCATGCACTGAAACTGTACATGCTGGGAGTTCTAGTTTTGCAACAGCTGGAGGCACACTGGTTGCGAAACACTGAGTTAAGTAACAAACCCTGTGTTTCGCAACCAATGTGTCTCCAGCTGTTTCATAACTACAACTCCCAGCATGCACTGACAGACCATACATGCTGGGAGTTGTAGTTTTGCAACAGCTGGAGGATTGAAATGCCTTCCCCAATGTGAATGTACAGGGTACATTCACACGGGCGGGTTTACACCGAGTTCTGCTGCAAGTTTGAGATGCGGCAAATTTTCCACCGCAGCTCAAACTCACTGTAAACCTGACCGTGTGAATGTACCCTAAAAAAAAACACTACACCTACACAAAATAAAAACTAAAACACTACATAGACACACCCCTAAACAGTCCCCCCCCCCCCCCCAATAAAAAAATGAAAAAACGTCTTGTACGGCAGGATTTCAAAATCAGAGCCTCCAGCTGTTTAAAAACACCAACTCACAGTGTTGCTGGACAGCCACTGACTGTCCAGGCATGCTGGGAGTTTTGCATCAGCTGGAGACACCCTGTTTGGGAAACACTGCCGTAGGGTATTTTTTGGCGGATTCAAATTCCCAATGTAGGCCTCAAATGCGCATGGCGCTCTCTCACTTCTGAGCCCTGTTGTATTTCAAGGAAACAGTTTAGGGCCACATATGGGGTATCTCCGTACTCGGGAGAAATTGCGTTACAAATTTTAGGGGGCTTTCTCCTTTTTACCCCTTATGAAAAGGTAAAGTTGGGGTCTACACCAGCATGTTAGTGTAAAAAAAAATTATTTTTACACTAACATTCTGGTGTTGCCCCATACTTTAAATTTTCACAAGCGGTAAAAGGAAAAAAAAAAAAAAAAAAATCTGTAACGCAATTTCTCCTGAGTACAAAACTACCCCATATGTGGGCTTAAAGTGCTCTGCGGGCGCACAACATGGCTCAGAAGTGAGAGCATGCCATGTACATTTGAGGTCTAAATTGGTGATTTGCACAGGGGTGGCTGATTTTACAGCAGTTCTGACATAAACGCAAAACAATAATTACCCAGATGTGACCCCATTTTGGAAACTACACCCCTCACGGAATAGTGAACCTTAACACCCCACAGGTGTTTGACAAATTTTCGTTAAAGTTGGATGTGAAAATGAGAAAAAAATAATTTTCACAAAAAATGCTGGTGTTACCCTACATTTTTCATTTTCACAAGGGAGAATAGGAAAAAGCCCCCCAAATTTGTAGCCCCATTTCTTTACATTTACATACCCCATATGTAGATGTAAAGTGCTCTGCGGGTGCACTACAATGCTCTGAAGAGAAGGAGCGCCATTGGGCTTCTGGAGAGAGAATGTGTCCAAAATCGAGGGCCATGTGTCTTTACAAAGACTTCATAGTGCAAGTGGACCCCCCCCCCCCCACGTTACCCCATTTTGGAAACTACACCCCTCACGTATTGTAATAAAGGTGGGGGGGTGGGGGGGTGGGGGGGGGTTACAGTGAGCATTTACGCACCACAGGTGTCTGACAGATTTTTGGAACAGCGGTCCGTGAAAATGAAAAATTTTATTTTTCATTTGCACAGCCCACTGTTCCAAGGATCTATCAAACGCCAGTGGGGTGTAAATGTTCACTGCACCCCTTATTAACCCCTTAAGGACCAGGCCAATCTTATTTTTGCGAACAGGGTGGGCTTCTGGTTGCGGAATTCATCGGCGCTGACCGGGAGAAGGACATCAGACAGGTAGGATACCAAGAGCAAACTCGAGTTTCGGGTCAGCTTTAGTTCTCTGAATCCTTGTACACTGTGATACAACAGCATTCTCCCCTTCAGCAGGAGAGATGAGATCAGACAGGCTTTTCTGTGCAAATATGGAAAACTGCCTTTCACAGAGGGTACTACGTCAGTTGTTTTACATCCATATGAATATGTAAACCAAGTTTTAATGAGACATTGGCCCAGATTTTCTAAACAGAAAACAAACACTTTCTGTAATTTGGTGCAAATTTTCCCATAATGACGCAACTGAATGCAGAGAGGCGCACCTCCAAAACAAACAAGTAGATGGAATGTGAAAGCAAACCCTAATAAAACTGGCAATTTTAGTAATTGTGTGCCATTGAGTTCTGCTTCCAGATTCATGGTTTGAATTCTAGGAGAGCAGTTGCTCAGGATGTGGGGGTGTTTTGCAGCATATCAGCAGTTTTTTTTTTCACATCAACAGACTTGGCTTTATTAATTGGTTATTGAAAATGTTAACTTGGTGAGCTCTATTTTTGATGCAGGTTTTTATTTTTATCTCTTAGGTAGCGATTCTGAGTGCCAAAGACTGCACTTATACATTGAAAGACTGTCTGTATAAGGAGCTGCAGAAGGACTGGCCTGGTTACTCTGAAGGAGACCAGCAGCTGCTAAAAAGGATTCTTGTCCGGTAAATTTTGCATATTTAGTCCCAGGACACTAGCCTTGAAGCTCTTTGTCGCGTATAGTGGTATTTTCAGAGATGGATAGGTATATATATAGTATGTATCATTTTTTCTTTCTTTCTTCCTTCCTCCTTTGTTTTCTTTTCTTTTCTTTTTTTCTTTCATTAAAGGAAATATCTCATGGATAAGATAGATTTTCAGCACTGTAGCCCCCCACGACCTCCTGTATGTATGCCCAGTGCTCTCATGTATCTAAGTTTTTATACATGACACTACTCCTTTAAAGATCTGCAGCCATGTTCAAGAAAGGTAGTTAGCGGTGAGTACTAGGGCTGCATACTGGGCCTCCTAGTAAAGCTGGGTTCACATCACGTTTTCTCCCATACGGGAGCGCATACCGCAGGGGAGAGCTAAAACATCGTGCTCCTGTATGCTTTCGTATGCTTTCCCATATGTAATTAGTTTCAATGAGCCAACCGGAGTGAAACGTTCGGTCCAGTCGGCTCATTTTTGCGCTGTATGCGCTTTTTAGGTCTGGTTGTAAAAGTGCATACGGCGCAAAAATGAGCTAACCGTACCGAACTTTTCACTCTGGCATGCTCATTGAAATGAATTACATACGGGAGCGCATACGGAAGCGCAAAGTTTTAGCTCCCCCTGCCGTATGCGCTCCGGGAAGGGAGAAAACGTTATGTGAACCAGCCCTAGCAGGTGCTTGGAACATTTCAGATCTATTGAGCCCAGAAGAAAATGTAGATTTTATCTCTTAGTATCTAACTACAATCCTATGGGACCCACTGGTTTCCATTTTTTTTTTTTTTTTTTTTTTTACTTGTATGTGGTTTAGGGGAGGATTGGCTTATACAAATTTAGGCTAGGTTTGCACTGCGATTTTGAACTTCTTTTAACATGCACACCATGTAAGGCTCCCAAAATATTTATATTAAATAGTTTGTGACAGATGCATCCAGTACCATCCACAAATGTGATTTTGTTTAATGGACTTGAC
The DNA here is from genome assembly GCF_029499605.1 of Hyla sarda. Taxonomy (NCBI): domain Eukaryota; kingdom Metazoa; phylum Chordata; class Amphibia; order Anura; family Hylidae; genus Hyla; species Hyla sarda. The sequence goes on along the minus strand of NC_079189.1, from coordinate 286,177,738 downwards.
ATGAAAAAGCTCACAGTTAAACTCTTCCACACCAAGTCAAATCCATTAAACACTTGTTGTTAGTTTTTATAAGTAATGGATATCACTGTTGGACATCCATTTTTGGGTTCACACATGCATAATCTGCTGTGGAATTCAAGCTTTAGATTTGACGCTGCAGACTTTTAGAATTGCCGTATCATCCTTCGAATGAAATCCGCAGCAGATTATGTACATGAGAAGTATGCATCATTCGCAACTAATACTGCAAATACAATTTTCAAATGACCAGGTTTATCACAGGGGCTCAGGTTTTTTGATAAATCTGTCACCTTTATAGCTGTATTGTTAAATTTAGACCAACCATTAGTAGCTATATATACATAATATTGTATTAAATTTCTGCCAATTTTTTTGTTGGGCTAAAATCCAGCCATATTTGTCTTGTATAACAAAAAAGAAATACAGCGCTCCATGGTGTAATAAAAGATAAACCTGTGAGGTACACGTAATTGCTATAATAACCGCTCACATTACCGTGGCTGTGTAGCCGCATACACAACAATAGTGAGCACATATAGGTATAGTGTCCGCAGCCGACCGGTAACGGTGGATAAAAGCAATGGTAGTTTATTCTCCCATCATGCAACGCGTTTCACTGCCTATAATACCTAAAATATCAAAGTATCATAGAGTGAAAAATAAGAAACAGATTGGTCTTGTCTCTTCCAATATACAAAAAAAATTCACAGAAAAAAGGTAATAATCTATTCAAATATAATTTCATCACAAATTACAATAGAGCAGTCCCCCCCCCCTCATACATAACATTTTTAAATGGAATTGGCACATTATTCTCAATGATCTAGTACTCAAGGATATAGTCCCCACCAAACCGGGGATTACATACAGAAGATCCAAAAATCTTCAAAATTTACTAGCTCATAGTAGGTTAAAAAATATGTTATCTATTGATGCATCGCCAAACATTTTGATTAAGGAATGCTCACCCTGCAACAAGATTCGTTGCCTATGTTGCAATATGATGGATTCTTTAAGCAATAAATTTTCCTTTTTTTATGCCAAAAAAATCTTTAATATTAACCAAAATTTTAATTGCAATACTCAATATGCAATTTATTTATTATCATGTAGTTGTAATCTACAATATGTAGGACGTACAATTCAAACAGTTCGTTGTCGCATGTCCAAACACCGTTCGAATATTAAGAACAAGTTCACATTAGATAGCGTCTCACGTCATTTTACTTTAGTGCATGATAATGACATATCTTCCTTGCATTTGGTTATTTTAGTCTGTCCCTTTGGACAGACCCAATCGTTTTCAGCATTTGATTAACCGTGAGTCTTATTGGATTTTTACTTTGTCTATGTTAATGCCGCATGGTTTGAACAAGACCATAGAGAACGTACGTTAGTTCTCTGTGCTCCTGTTCTAATCATGACATTTCTTATGCTTTATATTTTTATATTCTTTATATTTTTCTATTCTTATACATATGGTCTTGTTGTATATGTACATCTATGCAGCCTATTGTGATAACTGATTTTAAGATTTCCTTTTTGGAAACGGTACAGATTTTTATCTTTTATATATATATATAATATATATATATATATATATATATATATATATATATATATATATATATAATATATATTTATTTTTTTCTCTTTTAGTTTTTTCCATGTATCTCATGGATTCGGTGACTAATTTATTTTATACGGATTTACCTGTAAAATGTTATATGCCTGGGTTTGGATTGGTCCGTTGGGGCTCATCCCCCTGGCGCACTCTCCCATTCTCCAGATAAATTCACTGTCCATGTGTCTCTAACTATGCCTGATGAAGCTGCTGTTGCAGTGAAACACATTGCATGATGGGAGAATAAACTACCATTGCTTTTATCCACCTGTTTGATGCTCTGTGTCCAGCGCCACGCTCAGATCGCCGTCCTCCGTTGAAGCCTCCTTCTACATATTTGTCTTGTGACTGAGACCAAAAGCAGAACATTTGCTCACTTTGTACTGTGACATGCTTGGTACACTCCTGACCTCACATTGCACTAAATTCTTCTGTTTGAAATGGGATTTTAAGTCTACAGATTGGTGGCAATTTCTTTGCAGACTTAGATTTTAAAGCCGAAAGTGGTGAAGTTTGTTCTTAATACAACATCTAAAACTTAATCTTGCAGTTAGTTTCCTATGTTTCTAGACAATAAACTAAAATGATGTAGATTGTATTACCTGCTGTCTTCATAAATGTGCCACTAGGCACAGGACATGTTGTGAACATTGGATAGCACTTAGAGCTGTAATATTCACACCTAGGATACACTGATGTACATTATACTACTGGTCCAAGAATGCCCCGTTTTTTTCCTCCACAGTTAAATACATAAAATGCTTAACACATCTGACTAGGGTGCACATTTAGGTCTGTGCCTGTTACACTTGGTAGCGGTCTTTCTGTGCCATAGCACTTCAGCTTATTTGCTCTGTTCATTGGCTGCTGTTTTTTTTCCAAAGGAAGCTCTGCCAACCACAGAATCCTGGATCAGGGGGTGACGGTGCTCCTCTAAGCCCCCCCAAAGACAATGTGAATTCCTCTACTCCCTGCCCTCAGGTAAGTTAAGGCTTCTTTGTTGTGTCCATGTAGGTCAACAAGAGTCAGCAGATATAGTATTCTAATTCTTCTGATGTGAACATTTCCTTTCTAACTCTGCATTTTATCCAAAAGAAGTCTAAGGGTCTATGCACACTACAGAATTGAGGGCAGCCATTTAAAACTGATTTAGATGTCTGGCAGTCCTAGCGTCAACTAAATGTCAGCAACGGCCACTCTGGAGATCACAAGAGCAGCCATCGCCAACTGAATTAGTTGACACCAGGACCGTGCAGACAAGGCTGGTTTCCATATCCTGCAATGCATTTCACTCTGTATTACACTGAAAGAATGAACATGTTTGTTCTATCGGGAGATGAATTACAGCTCCACTGCTGAAATTTAGTATTGTGCACTGTGCAGCGGAGTCTCATTATCAGCAATGGGACTTGGCATTTTAAAGAGAAATTTCTCCACTCAGAAATTCCATAGTGTGCATGGGCTTTAACCTGTTGGGGACCAAAGGCGTATGGATACGCCCTTGCGTCCTGGTACTTAAGGACGAAGGGTGTATCCATACGCCCGTCATTAGCCCCCCCCCCCCCCCCCGCCCATGTCGGTGATCGGCGCAAATCGCAAGTTAATTCACACTTGCGATTTGCGCCGATTCCGGGTCATTACTGGTCTATGGTGACCTGGAATAGAAGGGGGATCGCGGTTGTCTAAGACAACTATGATCCCCCTGAAGGGATAGGAGTGAGGTGGCAGGGGTGCCACCCCTTCTATGCCTGCTATTGGTGGTCTAGACGCGACCACCAATAGCAGATCGGGGCGGAGGGGTTTACTTTCGTTTTCCCCGTCCTGCCCACCCACAATAGGCGAGGCAGAACGGGGGACCGAACACCGAAGGTCCACTTACCCCTCCGGAGGCTGCGGGCGACGGTGATCGGCGGGTGGCGACGTTGTGCGGCAGAAGACGGCTCCCTGGATCCTACGGAAGCCGGTAAGTTGCCTAGCAACATCTGGAGGGCTACACTCTGAGACTGTAGCCCTCCAGATGTTGCAAAACTACAACTCCCAGCATGCCCAGACAGCTGTTTAGGCATGCTGGAATATGTAGCTTTGCAACAGCTGGAGGGCTGCAGTTTGAGACCACTATAAAGTGGTCTCTAAACTCTATCCCTCCAGATGTTGCAAAACGACAACTCCTAGCATGCTCAAACAGCTCTTTGCTGTCTGAGCATGCTGGGATTTGTAGTTTTGCAACATCTGGAGGGTCACAGTTTGGAGATCACTGGGCAGTGGTCTATAAACTGTAGCCCTCCAGATGTTGCAAAACTGCAAATCTCAGCATGCCCAAACAGCAAACAGCTATCTCAGCATACTGGGAGTTGTAGTTGCGTAACCTCCAGCTGTTGCATAACTACATCTCCCAGCATGCCCTTCGGCGATTAGTACATGCTGGGAGTTGTAACAGAACCTAACTGAAGGTTTTCCAACCAGTGTGCCTCCAGCTGTTGCAAAAGTACCACTCCCAGCATGCACGGTCTGTCAGTGCATGCTGGGAGTTGTGGTTTTGAAACAGCTGAAGGTTTGCCCCCACTCCCCATGTGAACGTACAGGGTACATTCACACAGGCAGGTTTACAGTAAGTTTCCTGCTTCAAGTTTCGCTGCAGCTCAAACTTCTACCGGGAAACTCACCGTAACCCGCCAGTGCGACTGTACCCTAAAAACACTACACTAACACAAAATAAAGGATATAACAATACATATACACCCCCTTACACTGTCCATCCCCCCCCCCCCCCCCCCCCCCACAATAAAAATGAAAAACGTATTGTACGGCAGTGTTTCCAAAACGGAGCCTCCAGCTGTTGCAAAACAACAACTCCCAGCATTTCTGGACAGCCACTGACTGTCCAGGCATGCTAGGAGTTAAGCAACAGCTGGAGGCACCCTGTTTGGGAATCACTGGCGTAGAATACCCCTATGTCCACCCCTATGCAATTCCTAATTTAGTCCTCAAATGCACATGGTGCTCTCTCATTTTGGAGCCCTGTCGTATTTCAAGGAAACAGTTTAGGGCCACATATGGGGTATTTCCGTAATCGGGAGAAATTGCACTACAAATTGTGGGGGGCTTTTTCTCCTTTTACCCCTTATGAAAAGGAAAAGTTGGGGGCTACACCAGCCTGTTAGTGTAAAAAAATAAAAAAAATAAAAAAATTTACACTAACATGCTGGTTTTGCCCAATACTTTTTATTTTCACAAGCTGTAAAAGGAAAAAAAGCCCCCCAAAATTTGTAACGCAATTTCTCCTGAGTACGGAAATACCCCATATGTGAGTGTAAAATGCTCTGCGGACGCACAACAAGGCTCAGGAGTGAGAGCGCACTATGTACATTTGTGGCCTAAATTGGTGATTTGCACAGGGGTGGCTGACTTTACAGTGGTTCTGACATAAACGCAAAAACATAAATACCCACATCTGACCCCATTTTGGAAACTACACCCCCACGTAACTTAACAAGGGGTATAATGAGCCTGAACACCCCACAGGTGTTTGACGAATTTTCATTAAATTTGGATGGGAAAATGAAAAAACGAAAATGCTGGTGATACCCTACATTTTTCATTTTCACAAGGGAAAATGGGAAAAAAGCCCCCTAAAATTTGTAACCCCATTTCCTCTGAGTAAGAACATACCCCATATGGGGATGTAAAGTGCTCGGCGGGCGCACTACAATGCTCAGAAGAGGAGGAGTGCCATTGGGATTTTGAAGAGAAAATGTGTCCGGAATTGAAGGCCACATGAGTTTACAAAGCCCCCATAGCATCAGAACTAGAGATGAGCGAACTTACAGTAAATTCGATTCGTCACAAACTTCTCGGCTCGGCAGTTGATGGCTTTTCCTGCATAAATTAGTTCAGCTTTCAGGTGCTCCGATGGGCTGGAAAAGGTGGATACAGTCCTAGGAGACTCTTTCCTAGGAATGTATCCACCTTTTACAGCCCACTGGAGCACCTGAAGGCTGAACTAATTTACGCAGGATGAGTCATCAACTGCAGAGCCGAGAAGTTCGTGACTAATCGAATTTACTGTAAGTTCGCTCATCTCTAGTCAGAACAATGGACCCCCTCTCTCCCACATGTGACCCCATTTTGGAAACTACACCCCTCATGTAGTGAATTAAGGGGTACAGTGAGCATTTAAGCCCCACAGTTGTCTGACAGATTTTTGGAACAGTGGTCCGTGAAAATGAAACATTACATTTTTCATTTGCACAGTCCACTGTTCCAAAGATCTGTCAAACGCCAGTGGGGTGTAAATACTCACTGCACCCCTCATTAAATTCTGTGAGGGGTGTAGTTTCCAAAATGGGGTCACATGTGGGGGGGTCCACTGTTCTAGCACCACAGGGGGCTTTGTAAACGCACATGGCCCCTGACTACCATTCCAAACTAATTCTCTTTCCAAAAGCTCAATGGCGCTTCTCTTCTGAGCATTGTAGTTCGCCCGCAGAGCATTTTATGTCCTAACATGGGGTATTTCCATACTCAGAAGAGATGGGGTTACAAATTTTGGGGGCATTTTCTCCGATTACCCTTTGTAAAAATGGTAAATTTGGGGAAGAAACTGCACTTTAGTGAAAAAAAATTTTTTTTTTCATTTACACATCCGATTTTAACGAAAAGTCGTCAAACACCTGCGTGGTGCTCACTGGACCCCTTGTTACGTGCCATGAGGGGTGTAGTTTCCAAAATGGTATGCCATGTGGGGTTTTCTGCTGTTCTGGCACCATAGGGGCTTCCTAAATGTGACATGCCCCCCAAAAACCATTTCAGCAAAATTCACTCTCCAAAATCCCATTGTTGCTCCTTCCCTTCTGAGCCCTCTACTGCGCCCGCCGAACACTTGACATACACCTATGAGGTATTTCCTTACTTGAGAGACATTGGGTTACAAATTTTGGGGGGCTTTTTCTCCTATTACCACTTGTAAAAATTCAAAAACTGGGTCTACAAGAACATGCAAGTGTAAAAAATGAAGATTTTGAATTTTCTCCTTCACTTTGCTGCTATTCCTGTGAAACACCTAAAGGGTTAACAAACTTACTGAATGTCATTTTGGATACTTTGAGGGGTGCAGTTTTTATAATGGGGTCATTGTGGGGTATTTCTAATAGGAAGGCCCTTCAAATCCACTTAAAACCGTAACTGGTCCCTGAAAAATTCCGATTTTAAAAATTTTGTGAAAAATTGGAAAATTGCTGCTGAACTTTGAAGCCCTCTGATGTCTTCCAAAAGTAAAAACATGATGCAAACATAAAGTAGACATATCATATGTGAATTAATATATAATTTATTTGGAATATCTATTTTCCTTACAAGCAGAGAGCTTCAAAGTTAGAAGAATGCAACATTTTCTAATTTTTCATCAAATTTTTGAATTTTTCACCAAGAAATTATGCAATTATCAACACAAATTTACCATTAACATAAAGTAGAATATGTCACAAAAAACAATCTCTGAATCAAATTTATAAGTAAAAGTATCCCAGAGTTATTAATGCTTAAAGTGAGAGTGGTCAGATTTGCAAAAAATGCTCCCGTCCTTAGGGTCATAATGGGCTCCGTCCCCAAGGGGTTAAAACAGTACCTGTCATAATCTTAATCTTAATAACTGTTTTAATCCTCCCAGTTCACTCCCCCAGCATGATAAACCACCCCCACCTTTATTTTATTATTTTTGAAACTGTGCTGTATTTTTATTACTTTTGATACTGTGCTGTATATTCTGTTAAGTCCCAGACAGTTCCACAGACTGGAAAGGGGCATTCCCCAGCAGGCATGACATCATGAGCCTAGAGCAGTTCAGTTTGTAATGGGCTGTGATTGGCTCTGTATATAAGAAGGACATGGCTGAACTGGAGGAGGTACAGAGGAGGGAGACAAAGATAAATAATGGTACGAGAGGATTATCATGCTTGGGGTTATTTAGTTTGAAGAAAAGACGTCTTAGGAGTGATCTGATCTAAATGTGCAAATATATGCATGGGCACTACAGAGATCTTTCTAGTGATCTTTTTATACCTAGGCCGGTAATCATGACAAGGGGGCATCCTCTACGTCTAGAGGAAGGAAGGTTTAACCATCATCACAGACAGAGATTCTTTACTGTAAGAGCAGTGAAATTATAGAACTCTCTGCCCTATGATGTTGTGATGTCGAACTCAATAAACAAGTTCATGGGGGGCCTGAATGATTTTCTGGAAAAATATAATATTACAGGTTATGGATAATAGATTTATGTAGATAGAAGTTTATCCAGCCATTTATTCTGATATCATTCTGATGTCATATTGGAGTCAGAAACGGAATTCCCTCTGTCAGGGGGCAATTGGCATCAACTTCATGTTTTTTTTTTCCTTCCTCTGATTCAACACAGTAGGGTCTTAATAATAAAATAATCACAGTCCTCAGTGTTCTACCCACTAGGGGTATATGATGGAAATCAGATGCAAGAATGGTATATAAAAAAGGAAATATTTATTTCTCTTCTCAAAATTTAATTCACATAAATTAATATATAATAAAATGTTTTACGCAGGGCCCTTTCGTGTTTAAACAACATGGACCAAAATATAAACATACATGGATCATAAAAGGTGGCAATATGTGTATATAATGTGTCCACCTAGTAAAAATGAACGCATCCACCTGAGAGGATTCACCTATAGAAACAACTAGAGTAATCCACCTAAAGACAAACATATCAAGTCTATAGGGTATAGTTCAATCACTCAATGTCACTTAGGGTAAAAAGCAGGTTGTCAAAATGCACTGTCCCGTATAAGGTATTAGGATGCACAGTCCCGTATCAATAACAGCAGAGTGGATAAGTCCCACCAGTGTCCACTATTGCACTCGTTGATTGATCGATAGAACCACAAGTCTAAGACAGAGATGGCTTAATTTTGGCACTATGTGCCACTCACCGCTCCACGCCGGGGCTGCGGGTCCTGTACGGAGTTCTATCCAGCAGTGATTGGTCTTCAAACAGCCGTGTGCCTGTCGGCGTTTCAGATGTACCTCATGGCTGTGAGCTGGAGAGCTTCCGGTGACTGCGGTCAGCTGATTGCAGGTCAGCTGACCGAGATGTGACGTCAGATGGAAGATGATCGTTCCGTCAGGTGGAAAATAGCTTGTGGTTAGCGGTGGTGGTCTCCAATGGCAACAGACCTCAATAGTGGAGAAATATAGCTGGTGGGAAGATGTAGCTTATCCACAACTTAGATAGAACCGGTAGAAATGATGGTCAACCCTTGGTATCCCAGTTAGGCATCCAAATTGATAACGCACAATGTAAACGGCATTCATGTGCAAGAACAATAGCTGCAGCAAACTAGTTTCACCAAACGTGTTTCGGGGAATTAGAAATCAAGTCAGAACCCCTTCCTCATTGGTGCATAAATGAAAGTCTAACATGGCATACATTTTATACCCTCCTCAATCAATCAGGTTTACATTTGCATGGGAGATCCCAAAAAACTGGTGTGGATCCGAGAAAAAGAAGGCAAAAGGAATATCATAAGGTTATTCCTGTATGGAACTTAAAAGGTGTTAACATTACCCTTCAAGAATGTGTCAGTATAGCGACATATTAAACATTATCAGAGACATATTAATTGACACATGTCACTATATTAACACATTCTTGAAGGGTAATGTTCACACCTTTTAAGTTCCATATAGGAATAACCTTATGATATTCCTTTTGCCTTCTTTTTCTTGGATCCACACCAGTTTTTTGGGATCTCCCATGCAAATGTAAACCTGATTGATTGAGGAGGGTATAAAATGTATGCCATGTTAGACTTTCATTTATGCACCAATGAGGAAGGGGTTCTGACTTTATTTCTAATTCCCCGAAACACGTTTGGTGAAACTAGTTTGCTGCAGCTATTGTTCTTGCACATGAATGCCGTTTACATTGTGCGTTATCAATTTGGATGCCTAACTGGGATACCAAGGGTTGACCATCATTTCTACCAGTTCTATCAAAGTTGTGGATAAAGGGAAAGCTACATCTTCCCACCAGCTATATTTCTCCACTATTGAGGTCTGTTGCCATTGGAGACCACCACCGCTAACCACAAGCTATTTTCAACCTGACGGAACGATCATCTTCCATCTAACGTCACATCTCGGTCAGCTGACCTGCAATCAGCTGACCGCAGTCACCGGAAGCTCTCCAGCTCACAGCCGCGAGTTACATCTGAGACGCCGACAGGCACACGGCTGTTTGAAGACCAATCACTGCCCTCTCACCCCCCTTTAGTTCTGTACAGTACTCACCTCCGCTCGGCGCTGGTCCGGCCCTGCAGGACTGTCCGGTGAGGAGGTGGTCCGGTGGGATAGTTGTTCCGGGCTGCTATCTTCACCGGGGAGGCCTCTTCTAAGCGCTTCGGGCCCGGCCTCAGAATAGTCACGTTGCCTTGACAACGACGCATAGGTGCGTTCATTGCCAACGTTCTTCTGCGTCGTTGCCAAGGCAACGCCTCTATTCCGGGCCGGAAGCGCGGAGAAGAGGCGCCCCCGGTGAAGATAGCAGCCCGGAACCACTATCCCATCGGACCACCTCCTCACCGGACAGCCCTGCAGGACCGGACCAGCGCCGAGCGGAGGTGAGCACTCAGAACTAAAGGGGGTGAGAGGGGGCTGGATGATGTCGAAGGCCGCAGTGGTCTTCAACCTGCGGACCTCCGGAGGTTTCAAAACTACAACTCCCAGCAAGCCCGGACAGCCGATGGCTGCCCGGGCTTGCTGGGAGTTGTAGTTTTGAAACCTCTGGAGGTCCGCAGGTTGAAGACCACTGAGGGCGAATGATGAGAAGAGGATGATGAAGGGGGGGGGTGGGGTGTGGGATGATGACAAGGGGATGATGAAGGGGGGATGTGTGGGATGATAAGGGGATGATGAAGGGGGATGTGCTTGATGATAAGGGGATGATGAAGGGGGGATGTGTGGGATGATGACAAGGGGATGATGAAGGGGGGATGTGTGGGATGATGACAAGGGGATGATGAAGGGGGGATGTGTGGGATGATAAGGGGATGATGAAGGGGGGATGTGTGGGATGATGACAAGGGGATGATGATGAGGATGTTAATGACGGGTCTGGATGATGACAGGGGGGGATGATGTATTTCCCACCCTAGGCTTATACTCGAGTCAATAACTTTTCCTGGGATTTTGGGTTGAAATTAGGGGTCTCGGCTTATACTCGAGTATATACGGTATATATTTATGTGAATTAGATTTTGAGAAGAGAAATAAATATTTCCTTTTTTATATACCATTCTTGCATCTGATTTCCATCATATACCCCTAGTGGGTAGAACACTGAACTGTGATTATTTTATTATTTAGTCATTTTCGTATTTTTCCCTCCCGGGTCACAGTTAACCTCGTGTTGTGTGTTTTTGTGAGCTCCACTTTCCTATACATTAGGGTCTCAGTTTATAAGGTAAAAAAAAAGACAAGCCTATCGAGTTCAACCTATGTTACAAACTGTTACCATTTTAGATTGGAATGTTTCCTACTGTGGCAGCACTAAGTACCAGGATTTAGGGCATCTCCAGCTACAGAACCCACCTGTAAGGGTACATTCAAACCATGCTTGTGCAATACGGCTGACGAATCCGCACCGTACCCCTTTCCTTTGAATGAGCCGAACGAAGTAAATAGTGACTCTGATCAGCTTATTTTTGGACCGTATCCGGTTTTATTGGCGGACTGAAAACTGGTCTGCCACTGTTTTTTAAATGTGTGCTTGGCAGAGGCTGCATATGATGTGGAGAATTTGGGATGAAGTTGTACACTAGAAGGAGCTTAGTATTGCTTCATCTGCTCATGGCTGTAAATGACTACAGGATGTGAATCATCTGAGGATTACAGGACTTGGCTCCAACCACTTAGGGGTCTGATTCAACTTCCTGCTGAGCCTGGCTCCTGTGGACAGCTATTTACATCTGCTGGATATCAATGATTGCTACGCATTTGGCTTGTCACACCCTCTCTTATGGTTACCCAGTTATTATGCTTTTAACTGGACACTAAAGCGTATCTTTACCAAACACCTAGGGCTCAGTTTACTTCAGCCATATTCTTCATGTGAAATAAGGCAGAATTTAAGACCTCCCCTAGGCAAATGTGAACAGAGCCCAACTTTGCTGTTCATTTTTTGCAGTTTGTCAACCATCGAAGAAGAAACTGGTTAATGTTCTTTATTTGCAATTACTGGTAGAAACCTTCTTCCTCCATAATACCAGCTTTGTTTTAGATCTCAATTTTTAGAACCTTCTGAAATCTTTACAAATGTGAATGACATAAGGGGTTACTTATATTAACATTGCTGCTTATTTTGGGGTTCCTGTCATAGTTGCCCTATATATGCTCAGTAGGAGCTGTTCTTTCTGACTCTTCCATGTATTCATGTTATTACATCCCATAAATGTTCTTTAGCATTTACCAATTAATATAAATGATATGCTAACTTATGGCGCAAAATCATAGTTTTAGGCTTTCAATGTTTTGTTTTTTTTTGCACATCCAAAAGAAATGGTTAGTTCAGGGTTTCCCAACCAGGGTGCCTCCAGCTGTTTCAAAACTACAACTTCCAGCATGCTTGGACAGCCAAAAGCTGGGAGTTGTAGTTTTGCAACAGTTGGAGGCTCCCTGGTTGGGAAACACAGGGTTAGTTGCTTTTAGCTACTACTTTTGAGACCTCCATAATTTCTCTCAAAAGGAGAGAAATCATTATTAATGTGGATGTTTTAAAGCAATGCCATCTAGTGGCAGCCTAAGTGTTGTACAATTAAAATGGCTCTACTTGTAGCAGAGTAATACTGGCGTTATGTGGATTGATCAACATAATTAATTAGTTATTTCTAGTGTTTCCATTACATTCTGAATTTTACAATTGTCAATTGACTGAACGCTTATTTATTTTTTGGTCTTCCCTCAGAAGCGACCTCAACAAAACCCAGAATTCATTGACCCTTTAGCCAACAAGAAGCCACGCATTTCCCACTTCACACACAGATCACAACCTAACTTCAATGGAAAGCTAAATTCTTCCAATGGAAAGGATTCACCAGCTCCCCCAACGTTGCCTCCAAGTGTGGATCCAGTCAGCTCAAGTTCCCACCTACCACCCCCCCATGAACCTCTTTCAGACTCCAGCACTGACACACAACACAAAGACTGTGAAGGCCAAGAAGCCTCTGAGAGGCTTGGCCACCCTCTAAAGACAGACTGTCCCAAAGAGGCCAAACAGAACTTTAACCCTACACGTGCAAAGCCCAAAAAGAAATCTCGAAAGCACAAAGTGCGAGATCGAACCAAGGTAAAATGCACGGAAGAGAAACACAGCATATTGGGCAAAAGCTCTGGCTTCATCAGTGGCTCTCCCCATGTAGTGCTTGGTGAGTATGGTTCACAGAACATGTATAAGCAGTATGGTGTAGTATGCAGAACTAAAGTATAATAATAAGCTGAGCAAAGCTTTTTCTCTATTCTTCATTCCCTGTTCTCATATGCAGGAGACCATTGGAGTTATCATTTAAGGGCAGGGGGGAGGGTTTGCAGCCTAGGGCACTTCCTAGGTTCAGCAGTGCCCAGTGGACACTTGTCAGCTCTTCAGTATACAGCTCTTCAAGTATAAAAAGCTTCATTACTTCTCCTTTGGCAGGGACCAATATGTATACACAGATGACAGATCTGTGACCACCTTCTTCAGTTTTCTATTAACGATTGATACCCATTTTTACACCAGTACTGCCATTGTAAGGGCATCAGTGGTGTTACTATGCATAATACACAAGCTATCTGGTGCTAGCATTGTATAGCGTTATGTACCAAGGGGTTAATTAATTTAGTAGCTGATTGGTCAGTCATGTGACCTCAAATACATTCAGCTAGCCTAAAGATTGGAGTTGTAATGACAGCTCTGCCCCATCACCTTCATACGCAAACATGCACTTCAGATTAATTCACTGCTAAGCACAAGTTACTGGAAAATGACAAGTTAGTGCAGTAAAGTTTAGCATTTTACTTAGGAAATAGAACATAAACTAAAAAGCGGTTTTAGTTTAGAGGTTGTCTCATCAGAGAGCTAAATGTATTTTTTTACTTTTCATTTTTTATGGCATTCACTGTACAGTAAAAATTTATTTTTATTCTGTGGCTCAGTACGATTATGGCGATACTCAATTTATATAACTTAATGTTTCTTACTTTTTCATATTATTATTATTATTATTATATTTTATTTTTTATTTATATAGCTTTTTATGTTTTTTACTTTTCACAACAAATCCATTTTTCTGACCAATATCTTTTTTTATTTTATTAATTTATATATATTTTTTTTTTCATTCAACACCATTGTGTGGACCTCACAGGCTGCTGTACTAGGCAGACAGGAGGCAATCAGCTGGCCTTCTGCTGCCATGGCAACAAAGGAGATCCCACAATCATATTGCACGGTTACCATTGGTGAACAGGGGAAGCCCTCTACCCGTGTCAGTCCCATAGATGCTGTGATCAGGACTGATCACTGCATCTGTGCGGTTAATCATGCCAAGATCGGCGTGACCCCGGTCTCAGCAGCTGTGGCGGGGCCCTGGCTGTGATTGACAGTCAGGTCCTGCTGGCAATCTCTTGCAGCGCATCGGCTGAGCAGGATATCGTTGGACGTATGCATGCGTCCAGTTGCGTTAGCATGCTGGCAACTGCGACATATGCATACGTCCTGGGACGTGAAGGGGTTAAAAAAATAAACTCATTGCAAATTTTTGGATACTTCACATATCAAAACAATTTATTAAAAAAAAAAAAGGGGTGAGGAGATTTTTAACTGCAATTAAAAAATACTTTTACATGCAGTCATTACACTGTATTTAGATCGGCACTTCACTCATACAACCTGACTAAGCCTGGAAGGGGACACTCTGTGGCTATATTAGGCTCATCGAATCTCTGCGATGTGGTTATGGGGGTTAGATGAGCCCACTGAGCTAGCCTGGATGTGTAATTTATTTAGCATGGATGTATAATTTTATTTAGAAGCTGTGATCTGCATTGATTACACCGTCTAAAGGTTTAGTGACAGGGAGCTGCGGGATTGAAGCTTAGCATCAATAGCAGTACTTAGCATCAATAGCCTACTGATAGTAGCCGGCACTCACTGCTATGAAGTGAGCGCAACTCTTGCGCATGCTTCAAAGTCACTTAATGCTCCAGGGCGTACACTTACACCCTGGTGTGTTAAAGGGGTTATCCACCACAAGGTAATTTTAGTAAGTACCTGGAAGACAGAAATGGACATGCTTAGGAAGGATCTGCGTTTGTCTTGGCGCTAAATGGCTATGCTGTGAGATTACCATAATACTGTGGCTAGCTGTTTGTGAACTGGTATTTCCTGTTTGACTTTTCTTCTTTTGCCTACAAATCCCATAATTCCATTTTCATCCCACGCATCAGCCACCCCACCCATTGAAACATAAATGAGCTGCATCCATTCAAAAGACTTGTTGTTTTCAATCAGGGTGCCTACAACTGTTGCATTAGTTGCAGATTGATCCCTCCACCCATTGAAGCTGATGGTCTCACTGTCATCAGCTGACTAGTGAGGTCAGGTCTCGGCTGCATTGCAACCTGGGAAAAATCTTAGACAACAGTCATTTTGTATGCTGAAAATCACAGAAGAATTGTGAGAAAACCATCACACACAGATACAGACACTATATATTATGAACCACACTAACTTCACAGCCCCTGTAGCATAGTCAAATAAAAAAAAATCCTGGAATACCCCTTTAATTACTGGACACCAAGGGCATAAATTTACGTCCTCTGATGCTGCACTTGCTCATCTCTGGGGATTAAAACATGGGGGGCTCAAAACGGAAAAGGTGTGTGGAAGTACTACTACCCCCATCATCCCCCTACACTTGCAGGATGGTATGAGAGATCTTGCTTCTTGAGTAACACACCCGGCTCCAGCATGCCTGCTCACTAACTGTCCGTGCAGCATCAGCATTCAATAGTGTAATGAAGGGTATGTCCATTTAACATATTCACGGACATTCAGATAGGGTACAAAAACCTTCATATCTCTGTAGTGGGAGGCATATTAATAACACTCGTAGACTCAGGGCACCCTAAGCTTTCAGGGGTCCCTACTTGACAAGAGAGGAGCGAAGTTACAGTGATTCGATTCGTCACGAACTTCTCGGCTCGGCATCGAATCACTGTAACTTCGCTCATCTCTATCTGACACCGTGCTGTTCTTATGGTGGTCTGCTTCTCCAGCCCTGTTCTGCAAGCTAGAGAAGCAGAGTGCCAATAACACTGATCAGTGCTGTACTATAGCACAGCATTTAAGTGTTTTCATTCTAAGGACTGCAGGAAATAGCCCCTATGGGGATTTAAAAAAAAAAAAAAAGTGTAAAAAAAAATTTCAACAATAATAAAAAAAATGCAATAGTTGTAAATATATCCTCCCCATGAAAGTTGACATGGCCCCTATTTTTTAAAATAAATTAATCTAAACCAAAATAAAAACACACGTTGTATTGCGATGTGTGGAAATTTTTCAATAAACAGAAAACTGGACAATATAAAAGTGCAAGATCCGTAAGGACAAAAGTAAAAACCATGACAAGGTATAAAGTGCAAGAGACATCTATCCATAGCAAGAAAGGAATTCAATACAATAAAATAAAAATAACCCCCCTCCCCCCTCAAAAAGGAAGCAATCACTTATCGTCCCTGAAGAACAAGAGATGGTGTTCCTACTAGTAAATGTCCTCAGTCGCCATAATATGGTCATTCGGAAAAAGGTTAGTATATCTCAGGAAGAGAAGGAAACATAGTAAGGTTGCTTCCTAGGTCCCAAACAATACAAGTGAGTACTAGGGATCGACCGATTATCGGTATGGCCGATATTATCGGCCGATAATCACTATTTTGGGCATTATCGGTATCGGCAATTACCTTGCCGATAATGCCCCGACCCGCCGCACCGCGACCGTCCCCCGACCCACCGCACCGCGTTGCACCCCCCACCGTAGTGCTGGGCGGTATACCGGTATGGATTTTTGCCCATACCGCTATACTGGTCGGGCCCCTCCCCCACCCTCCGAGTCAATAAAATTTTTTAACTTACCCGTAATGGGGGTGGTCCGGGCCATCCATCCTTCCTGTAGTGTCCGGCGGCATTCCGGGTGGAGGGTGAACCTGTCCGGGCTGTCCTTCTCCGGGGGTCATCTTCTCCACTCCGGGCAGGCTCCGGCCTATTACGCTGCATAGACGCCACTACGCGGTGACGTCAGGTACGTCGCTGCGCACGGGCGTCACTGTGCAGCGGTGTCTATGCTGCGTTACTAGGCCGGAGCCTGCCCGGAGTGGAGAAGATGACCCCCGGAGAAGGACAGCCCGGACCGGTTCACCCTCCACCCGGAATGCCGCCAGACACTACAGGAAGGAAGGATGGCCTGGACCACCCTGACAGGTTGGGGGAGAGAAGCAGGTGGCGGCGGCCTATGGCACCGCAAAAGCCACTGCAGTGCATTGATTTAAAGCGCCCGCTTTAAATCAATGATCTGCAGCGGTGTCGCGGGGGGATAAATAGCCGATAACTTATACCGGAATATCGGTATAAGTTATCGGCTATCGGCCCTAACCTCCACCGATTATCGGTATCGGCCCTAAAAAAAACTATATCTGCTATAGCTGCAGTCAGCCTCAGCCATCGCTCCTCTGACTTCCAGGGGATCTAAAGTAAAAACAATCTTATTGAAGTGCAAATACGCAGACTATATTAAATATCCGGTAAACTCAAAGCCCCTAGGGAACCTCTGAGATTCCACACCATACCAAGAGGTGTATCTAAATGGTCGAACAATCGCAGTGATCCCCTGAGAGTCAAAGTAAGTAACAATAAAGGATTTCCATTTCTGAAGAAAATGCTTTGCGCCTGAGTCAGTAACATAGTTCATAAGGTTGAAAAAAGACCTGAGTCCATCAAGTTCAACCTATAACCCAAATGAGTCCCTACGGAGTTTTAGATCTAGAATCCATAACCTGTGATGATGTTCTCCAAAAATGCATCATCTTTTAAATTTATTTTAGAGAGTTACCCATGCCCACCTCCTCAGGCTGAGAATTCCACAGTCTCACTGCTCTTACAGTAAAGAATCCCTTTCCGAAATGTAGAGGATGCCTCCCCTGTTATAGATACAGTCCTGGGTACAAATAGATCATGGGAGAGATCTCTGTACGGTCCCCTGATATATTAATACATAGTTATTAGGTCTCCCCTAAGCCGCCTTTTTTCTAAACTAAATAACCCTAATTCTGATCTTTCTGGGTACTGTAGTCCTCTTATTTCCCGTATTACCCTGGTTGCCCGTCTTTGAACCCTCTCCAGCTCCACTATATCTTTCTAGTACGCTGGTGCCCAGTACTGTACACAGTATTCTATGTGTGGGCCGACTAGTGATTTGTACAGTGGTGGAATTATTTCCTTGTCGTGGGTATCTATGCCCCTATTGATGCACCCCATGATTTTATTTACCTTGGCACCAGCTGCCTAACACTGGTCACTACAGCTAAATTTACTATTAGCTAAGACTCCCAAGTCCTTTTCCACGTCAGTCATCCCAAGTGTTCTCCCATTTAATACATAATCCCAGCCCGGATTTTTCTTCCCCATGGGCATAACCTTACATTTATCCGTGTTGAACCTCATCTGCCACTTCCCAGCCCAAACCTCCAACCTATCCAGATCCATTTGTAACAGTCCTCTATAGTGTTTACCGCTTTACAGAGTTTAGTATCATCTGCAAAGATTGCTACTTTACTATTCAACCCCTCTACAAGGTCATTAATTAATATATTTAATAGAAGAGGACCCAACACTGACCCCTGTGGTACCAAACTAGTAACAGTCACCCAATCAGAATAAGTACCATTAATAACCACCCTCTGTTTCCTATCACTGAGCCAGTTACTAACCCACCGCACACCTTTTCCCCCTGTCCAAGCAGTCTCATTTTATGCACCAATCTTTTATGTGGCACCATATCAAATGCTTTGGAAAAATCCAGATATACGACATCCAGCGATTGCCCCTGATTCAGTCTGGAGCTCACCTCCTCATAAAAGCTGATCAGGTTAGTTTGACAGGACCGATCCCTTATAAAGCCATGCTGATATGGAGTCATACATTTATTTTTATAAAGATACTACCAAAACAGCATCCCTTAGAAAACCCTCAAACAATTTGCATACAACGGAGGTTAAACTAACAGGTCTATAATTCCGGGAGTCACCTTTTGACTCCTTTTTAAATATTGGATACTGTTACTATAGAGTCCCTGAATATAAAAAATAGGTGTCTATTACATTACTTAATTACTTTAGAACAGGGGTGGGGGGGTGGGGCGGGGTGAATGCTATCTGGACCTGGTGATTTGCCTATATTTTTAATTTGTAGGCAGCTTTACTACCTGGGTCAGACAGGTGACCTGTACTGGGGAGTTTACCTTATCTCGCTGTATTTCACGTGGCATTTCATTTTCCTTGGTGAATACAGTGGAGAAGAACTTAACTTATTTGCTTTTTCCAGATCCCCGTTTATAATTTCTTCCTCATCAATTTTTAAAGGGCTAACACTTTCAGTTTAACCTTTTTTTGCTATTTATATAGTTAAAAAACACTTTGGGGTTAGTTTTACTCTGTTTGGCAAGGAGTCTTTGTCTCTCTTTTTGTGGCTTTTATCTGTTTTTTACATATTTAAAATTTTTCTCTCTAGCTTTGTAATGCTTTTTAACTGCCGTCCTGCTTTAGTAGGTTAAATGCTTTATTTTTGTAGTTTATTGCCCCCTTAACATTTTTATTCATCCATATTGGTTCTTTTATTTCTGACCATTTTATTCCCATAAGGTATATACCTCTTACAGTGAGAATTTACCCGTCACATCCAACATATATTTTTTTAAATATTTCACTCACCTAATCCTGACCATGTACATCTATTTTTTGTGTGTCTAGCGTCTTTATTTTATTTTTTTATTACACTTTTACTTTAGCTAGTCTGAATTCCTCTCAGGTAGGGGGCGTGGCCTCACTGTACAGGTCTCTGCCCCCTCCCCCAGTATGCAGTCTGCTCACATCTCCCCTAGCATTTGCAAAACTACAACTCCCAGCTTGTCGTTACTGACAGTAGTGGGACACAAGCTGACAGTGGGAGGTATTTTCCTCCAGCTGTGAGCCCTGCGCTCACAGCTGTCAATCAAGGAAGTGGGTCCATGGCATAGGTGATGACGCATGGACACAGCAGGACTAGTATGTGTCCGAGCAGGCAGGGGGGGTAGTTGTTTGACTGGCTTTTTCAGTATGAAATACAAAAACTTTTGATATGTTGTAAAGCATGCAAAACTAATAGGTTTTGCAATTGCTTTCATTAGAAAATTTTCAGTATCTGATAGTGCCCATTTAAGTCTCCCATTTAGTGTCAGTATTCTTGTTTTTGAGGACATTATCCCAATTTATATTGTTAAGGGCTTCTCTGAATTGATCAAATTTTGCTTCCCTAAAGTTAATTTTGTGGCCCCTCGAGAGATTCCCTTATTGAAGAACAAGTTATATTATGATCACTATTTCCTAGGTGTCCTTTTACTTACACATTAGTTACTCCATCAGGTCTGTTGGTTAATATGAAGTCCAGTAGGATGCCCCCTCTGGTCGGGCCCTGCACCATTTGGGACAGATACTTGTCTTTAGCTATAGTCAGAAACCGGTTTCCTTTTGAGACTCACTGGTCTCAGTCTCCCAGTTTATATCAGGATAGTTAAAACCCCCAATTATTATCACCTCATTCTGATTTGCTGCCTTTTTTTGCCTCAATAATTGAATTGAAACCCCTATCAGAATAAATTTTTATCTCCATATATTTCTACCCATAATGACTTCAAATTATCGTTTACCTCCCATATATCCTCCCGCAGTGCGGCCTTCAGACTCTATTTCATATAAAGACAAACTCCTCCCCTTTCCATTTTGGCCGATCCTTCCTAAATAGACTGTAACCCTGAATGTTGACCGCCCGGTCAAAGCTATCGTCCAACCAAGTCTCTGTTATACCCACTATGTCATAATTTTCCTCAGACATCAACCACTCCAGTTCCTCTGTTTTATTGGACAGAATTCTGGCATTAGTCATCATGCAATTCAAAGGTGTATGTTTTTTCTTCCAATGAAGCCTATCCCTGTTAACTTTTCTAACCCCTCCCTCCGCTCCACCCCAAGTACATTAAGAAGTCCCCCCTCTATCTACTCTATCTTCCCCCTCTGTTGTAGGTTCCCTCCCCCAGTCCCTTGTTTAAACACTCCTCCACCCTCCTAGCCATCTTCTCCCCAAGCACAGCTGCACCCTCCCCATTGAGGTGCAGCCCGTCCCTACGGTACAGCTGGTATCCGACAGCTAACCCCTCCTTCCTACACCAGCTTCTGAGCCACTAGTTTATCTCCCTAATCTACTGCTGACTCTCTGGTGTGGCTCGTGATACAGGTAATATTTCAGAAAATATTACCTTGGAGGTGCTTGCCTTAAGCTTGTAGCCCAAGTCCCTGAAATAATTTTTAAGGACACTCCACCTACCTCTTACTTTGTCATTGGTGCCAATATGTACCATGACTGCGGGGTCCTCTCCAGCCTCACCCAGCAACCTTTCAACCCGATCCGTGATGTGCCGAACTCGAGCGCCAGGAAGAAAACACACTATTTGGCAATCCCGGTCTTTGTGACAGATCGCCCTGTCTGTCCCCCTAATAGTCGCCCACTACCAGTACCTGTGTGGCCTGCCCTGCACTCCTCCATCCCTCCTTACTGGAGCAGATACCACCCTGGCGGTCAGAGGCAGAGTCCTGCTGCAGTACTGCTAGCTCTGAATTGGCATCCCCCTCATCTGCCTACTGGGCAAACCTGTTGGGGTGTGCCAGATCAGGACTAGCCTCCCTGAAACTATTCCCTCTACCCCGTTTTCTAACTGTAACCCAGCTAGCTGCCTGACTGTCCTGCACCTCCGTCCCACTATCCTCCCCCACCTCTACCCCAGAGAGTACTTGCTCAGTGAGCACGAGACTCCTCTCCAAAATGTCACTGCATCTCAGTGTTGCCACTGAGTCGATGAAATGGGATAGTTTGCTTGTAAGGGAGCCAATATCAGATACGATGGGTCGCCCAGGCGGTTCCTTGGTGCACTTGTGGATTTTGGGCAGATGGTAAAAAAACGCTGTTTGTGGTGAGCTGATAGTTAGGAATTGCTTCTCTCTTTTTGGTGAGTATCCCCTACATGTAAGCTAAATTGATAGGATCCATGTACTCTTTGTTGTATAAAGGAGAGGGATCGGTCGGTAGTAGGTATAGTATGAGGTGTCCGACAGGATCCGGAGGGATTCTGTTTGATCAATCCTGTCTTGAATGACGATCCCTCCACCTTTGTCAGCCCGATGTTGAGGTTCTCCTTGAGTGTTTTTAATTGTTTTCTTGTTGTTTTTGAAGTTGGACTTTTTCTTTCTATTTCGGTGATTATGGGTGGTAGTGGTCAGACCCTTTTTTTTTTTTTTAAACCCTTTTATATATGAAAAAACTTCCCCCGCAATGGGGCGTTTACTTTTATATTTATTGAGATATATATATAATATAATGTAAACTGTACATTTGTCTGTATGCATTTTCCAGTTATTATTGTGGACCTGAGGAAGGCGTGAAAACACGCCGAAACGCTTTGTCCAGTCTTACCTTTTACTTACGAACAAAATAAAAAGAATCCTGTGTATCCATTGGCATCCTTACTCATTTACTCTGTAGCGCTTGGGAGACAGAACCCCCGTTTTTTCTGTGCTTCTAATTCCTTAATTGTCTTTTTCCGTGACCCCTCCTCAGGGGCACCAAGCAGCAAGCTGTTACAGCCCACCACACACCACGACAGAGTCGTGCCTTACCCATCGCACAACTGCTAGAGGTCAGTTCCACCGCACAGGTGTGGTGGTGGTTTTTTCCTTCTTTGTCTGTCTACCAACAAGTATCTAATTTACATCGCCAGAGAGCGTCCCGTATCTTTCTTTCTTTTTCCCTCCTTCCTCCTCTAGATCCAGGATCTGGGCTTCCAAATGAACAACTTGCACACATCTCGCCCAACAATATGCACCCTTAAACTGCTGTACAAGGATTGCATACATTGTTCAAGATGCACACTGGACTGCCTTTTCCAACATGGAGGCCATACTAGATTACGGGATTGCAAAAATCAACAGTAAAAAAAAAATATATATATACTTCAATTAAACTAACAATCACTAACGCAGACAACCGCTTAGTATACTTTCTTTTATAGTTACCAGACACCACCTCTCCCTTCCACTGCTTGGAAGTGAATGCAAAGGGCTAGATGGCTGCAATTTATCAGCTGCTAATGAACTACTCCACCCACTCTCCACCGGTTTCTCTCAAAGAGAAAAAAAAGTGTCTCTCTCAGCATCCAATCGGTCAATCTCTAAAAAAGGACTTCAGTTGGCCTATCAGCAGTGACAAATCTGGAGTGACAGGGTTCAACCATTTGGCGAAAAGGCAACTTAGTGCTACTAAAATGATTACATGAAGAAACTGCGGGATTCTCACTTCCTCCCTCTGGTGGGCATAACTGGTGAAATAAGAATAATTGTGGTGTAAATGGGACTCTCACCCTCCAATGGTCCCATATGTATGACTGTATGAGGCGCCAGCATTCAGCTGTGTGGGGACACTCCCAGAATTAATTATACATATTAGTAAGCGGTGCCTTGCATTTGATGCAGTGGACTATCCTATCCGGGAAGGAAGGAGAAGGCAAGATGTTAAAGCCATATAAGGCTGAATGGGCTACAGTGGGGATCAAAAGTTTGGGCACCCCAGGTAAAAATGTGTATTAATGTGCATAAAGAAGCCAAAGAAAGATGGAAAAATCTCCAAAAGGCATCAAATCACAGATTAGACATTCTTATGTCAGCAAAAGTTAGATTTTATTTCCACCATTTACACTTTCAAAATAACAGAACAAAAAAAATGGCGTCTGCAAAAGTTTGGGCACTCTGCAGAGTTAATATCTTGTACTGCCCCCTTTGGCAAGTATCACAGCTTGTAAACGCTTTTTGAAGCCAGCCAAGAGTCTTTCAATTCTTGTTTGAGGTATCTTTGCCCATTCTTCCTTACAAAAGTCTTTCAGTTCTTTGAGATCTCTGGGCTGTCTGTCACGCACTGCTATTTTAAGGTCTATCCATAGATTTTCAATTATGTTGAGGTCAGGAGATTGTGAAGGCCATGGCAAAACCTTCAGTTTACACCTCTTGATGTAATCCCATGTGGATTACGAGGTGTGTTTAGGATCATTATTCATTTGTAGAAGCCATCCTCTCTTTAACTTCAGCTTTTTCACAGATTGCATCAAGTTAGCATCCAAAATTTATTGAATCCATTTTTCCTTCTACTCGTGAGAGGTTCCCTGTGCCACTGGCTGCAATACAACCCAAAAGCATCCGGGACCAAATAGTTTATGAAACATATACTTTCAGGTGTCTACTTTATTTTGACAGCATTTTTTTTAATTTATTTTTTAACAATTTAAATTAATTAGAAGCCTAACAATTTAACTTGAAATTTAGAAAATTTGAAAAGTACATCTTTTCAAACCACAGCCACACCCCCTAAAGTATTCATCTAGACCAAAAGTGAGTACTTTGAGTCCTTTTTGTGTGGCTGGAATGGATACAAAGTCAGTTTTTTGCACAAATGCATTATTTGTGGGACATATTTTTTGTACATTGCATCTGAAAAGTAGAAAACGAGCCCCATATTTTATTACACTTTTCGTCCCGTGTTCAGTAATACCCCCACTTAGGCCATATTTGGTTGCATGGCCACATGGTGGGACCCAAAAGGAGATTAGCACCATTTGGCTTTCAGGATATCATTATACAAATTATAGGCCCCACTTCACCTTGCAAAGCATTCTAGCTGTCAGAACAAAACCGCACCCCCAGATGTGACCCCATTTTCGAAACTACACCCCCTAAAGTATTCACCTAGGGCAAAAGTGAATACGTTGAGCTCTTATTGTGTGGCTAGAATTATTTCAAAGTCAGTGGAAAAAATAGCAATTGACTTTTTTCCCCTCAAATTCTTTATTTGTGGGGCATAGTTTTGGTAAGTCGCTTTTGAAATGGAGGAAATACGTCAAAATATTTTATCGCCCTGTTTGTCCCGGGCTGGGCAATACCCCTACTTAGGCCATATCTGGTTTCCTGACCACCTGTGAGGACAAAGAAGGAGAGGAGCCCCCTTTGGCTTTTAGGGCATCATTATATGAATAGTCCCCATTCATACTGCGTTTCTGCAGTATAGGCGTCTGTTGTCATGTCAAAAAAGGGATGCCAATGTATACTGTAGCAGTCTCATTCAGAAATAAATGGAGCTGCTACAGTATACGTCAGCAACACTCTTTTTGACGTGATGCTGACAGATACCTCTTACACTGCAGAAACACAGTATGAACGGGACGCAGTGTAGGGTCATATACAGCACATCCGTAGCATATTTCACGCCGCGGATGCCCCCCAGCAGTCACAAGGGGCGAGATCACTGCTGTGGCTGTGTAGCTCAGTATGTCTGCTCGTGACTGACGGCGGGAAATCCGCCGCTATGAGTGGACACACAAAGCTACCCAGCCGCAGCAGGGAGCTCATTATTGTGACTGTTGGCGGGCATCCGCAGCACGTAATATGCTGCGGATGTGCGCCGTGTGACCCTACACACTATAGATTTTTATTTTTCATTATATTTATTTAATAAATGTATTTTTATAAAAAAAAAAAATTTTTATATACTTTTATTTTATATATTTTTTCACTTTTTTTATGCTTTGGAATTCTTAGCATTCCAAAGCATTGCAGATATATGCTGCCTGCTAGTTTTACACTAGCAGGCAGCATATCAGAACATGCGTCTGGCACGTCCTGACAGGCAATAACCGGGGCAGACCTTGGGGGTCCTTGTAAAGACCCCCAGCTGCCCAGGTAACCAGCAGCACCCTGCGATCGTTGCGGGTGCTACAGGAGAGAGACACAGGGAGCCCCCCTCCCTCTGCCAAAACTCCTTACATCTCGCGGTCGCTTCCGACCGTGGCTGTAAGAGTTAAACTGCCGGGACCGAAGTATACATCGGTCCCGGCAGTGTGGCAGGGTCCTGGCTGTGTGTTACAGCCGAGTCCCTGCTGCGTGTTACAGCCGAGTCCCTGCCGCGACCTCGTGGGTGCACCCACGAGAACCATGGACGAGTATACACGTCCTAATGGCGGAAAGTGCATCCTGCCTGGACGTGTATACACGTCCATGGTCCTTAAGGTGTTAAACACTTTTTTCCTCACTCCTTATGTGGAGGATCCTATCTCACAATGTGCAATTCCCCCTCAAAATGGAAGAAAGCTGTTCGGGAGTATGCTCGGCATAGGCCGGATATTATATGTCTACAGGAGACACATTTTACCCATTGGTCTTTCTCTAAATTTCTTTATGGGTCATACTCTAGGATGTATCTGGCATCTTTTGAGACTAAAAATAGGGGTGTTCTCGTTTGTCTACGTAAGGATTTTCCCCTTGAAGTTACCAGTATGGTAATTGATCCTGAAGGGCGTTGTGGTTATTTTGGGCTCCCTCTATGAGCAGCAAGTTTGTTTATTTCCTATGCATCAAATGATGACCTTATTGCATATTTTGATACTCTGTGTCTGTATGTCTCTACATATGACACACTGCCTTGGGCTGGAGACTTTAACTTTGTTTTCAATGGAAAACTGGACCATTCTAGCATGACTGTTTCATTGCTCAGGCGCACAGCAGTGTCTCATTAACTCTTAACTTTCGTTCCCTTTTTTCTTAGTAGACATGTGGAGAGAACATAATGGGATGGCCTGGTGGTATTCGTACTATTCTTCTGCTCACAGAAGAATATTTCTACAAAATGAAGTATTTTTCTACAAAACGAAGTATTTCTCGCAGAAAAGGATTGCAGTAATTGTTTTTCCATACACGTTTATTCCCTTTGTGTGTATTGTAGCTAAACCATAAAAGGGAGGAAAAAAGCAGATTATAAATGTCGAACCAAACTCCAAAAAGGGTCTGGACAAAATTATTGGCACAGTTTCAAAATTGTGGAAAAATAACATTGTTTCAAGCATGTGATGCTCCTTTAAACTCACCTGGGGCAAGTAACGGGTGTGGGCAATATAAAAATCACACCAAGCATGGACAACAAAGAGAAGAGAACTGTCTGAGGACTTAAGGACCAAATTTGTGGGAAAATATCAACAATCTCAAGGTTACTAGTCAATCTCCAGGGATCTAGATTTGCATTTGTCCAAAGTGCACAACATTATCAAGAATCAACTCATGGCACTGTAGCTAATCTCCCTGATAGTGGACGGAAGAGAAAAATTGATGAAAGGTGTCAATGCAGGATAGTCCGGATGGTGGATAAGCAGCCCCAAACAATTTCCAAAGATAGTTCGCGCTGACACTGATGCTCCCTGAGCCTGCAGGACAGCTTGAATATCAGTTGACATTTAAATGAAATGAAACTCTATGGCAGGAGACCCAGGAGGACCCCACTGCAGACAGATGAGACCAAGATAGAGTTTTTTGGTAAAGCACATCATTCTACTTTTTATCGAAAACAGAATGAGGCCTACAAAGAAAAGAACACAGTACTTACAGTGAAATATGATGGAGGTTCAATGATGTTATGGGGTTGTTTTGCTGCCTCTCGCACTGGGGGCCTTGAATGTGTCCAAGGCATCATGAAATCTGTGGATTACCAACAGATTTTGGCTTGCACTCTACAGCCCAGTGTCAGAAAGTTGGGTTTGCGTCAGAGATCTTGGGTCTTCCAGCAGGACAATGACCCCAAACATATGTCAAAAAGCACCCAGAAATGGATGGCAACAAAGTGTTGGAGAGTTCTGAAGTGGCCAGCAAGTCCAGATCTAAATCCCATTGAACACCAGTGGAGAGATCTTAAAATTGCTGTTGGGAAAAGGCGCCCTTCCAATAAGAGACCTGGAGCAGTTTGCAAAGGAAGAGTGGTCCAACATTCCGCCTGAGAGGTGTAAGAAGCTTATTGATGGTTATAGGAAGCGACTGATTTCAGTTATTTTTCCAAAAGGTGTGCAACCGAATATTACGTTAAAGGTGCCATTTGTCCAGCCCATTTTTGGAGTTTGGTGTCACATTATGTCTAATTTGCTTTTTTTCCTCCCTTTTTTTGGTTTAGTTCCAATACACTCAAAGGGAATAAACATGTGTATAGCCAAACATATGTTACTGCATTCTTTTTCTGTGAGAAATACTTCATTTTCTAGACAAATTTCAGGGGTGCCAACATTTACAGCCATGACTGTATATTTTACTACTGCAACTCTAAATAAACGTGCTCGGTTTGTTACTAAAAAAATAAGCCCTAATACAACTTTTTGTCAGTGAAAAAATAAAAAAGTTCTGGGTCTTAGAATGTGAGGAGCAAAAAAACCTGAGCCCCAGGAAAAAAAAGACTGGGTTATTAAGGGGTTAAATAAAACTCCAATAGAAAATGTTGGCCATTATGTTACCCGGTGACTGTTATTGATATCTAGCCGTGCTAGATCTTTGACTATAGAAGTTTAGGCATTAGGCCGATAAACCTTTTATATTGCCCCTAAGAAATGAACATGATGTACACATCCTCAAAACCTTTATTCCCCATACTGGACCTTTAGGAACTCAATAGAAAAAACACATACTAACTTTTGGTGAAAGGATTGTAATATTGAAGGGCTTGTGCACTGGATAGGACAGCACTGCTCTGAAGAAAACTTTAGGGTGTCTATGATTTTATAAATCTGAAGGATTTGTTCCGGTCTCCTATTTGTCATGATGGTTTAGGAATTATTTTGACTGGTTTAGTGCTGTAGGGGTGCATTTACTAAAATGATGGCTTTGTTTAGTGGCAATGTAACTGAGCATGGCTTTGCACTCACTTGATTATAGGGTGGGTACCAAAGTGGATGTCTTCAGCCCATAGTAAAGCTTTTTGTACACCACTTCATATGGTAAAGGAATGGATTTTTCATTTTTTATTCTGTTCTTGGTACATGCAAAATGTGCAGAAGATTGCAATAAATGTTAAATTGTAGGCAAATTCTCTTAACATCCAGATATGAAATATATATGGAAACAGCTATATAAATATAGATATAGTGCCACAATTGCATCAATGCCACACTTCGGTCGAACTTTATCAATAAAGAACTAGAGGGTAAATATGGAATGGTATCGTAAGTGAGTAACACTGTATATAAAATAAAATGGGTTAATTCATATGTAAAATACTGTGCTTCAAGAGGTACAACATGGGGTGGAATATCAAGTACATTCTGGGGAGGGTGTTGGAGGCAGTAGTTATAGTCCTTTTGCCTGGATACCTAGTACTTAAGGTTAAAAAGACAAGAGTCAATCCATTTAACCTATAACCCTACTAAGCCAGGTTATGCAGTTGAAAGCACAGCACTCATAACTGCATAGACAGCTGTAACTGAAGATGCTGAAGTAGACAAAGATCTATGCAGAAAAATTGCTGATGTGTTTGCCATTCCATAAGCAAGACATGCAGTATAGACAGAAGGCAGCAGCTCATGTTCAAAGATTCTCCATTGCCTACATACAGCGGGTGAAATAAGTATTGAACAAGTCACAATTTCCTCACTAAATATATTTGCAAAGGAACCAAAACAAATAAGCTCAGAAATAGTTATGTCTAATAATGCGAAATGTCACTGACAAAAAAATATTGAACATAACTGGTATTTATTTAATACTTTTATAAAAGCCTTTATTGGTAATGATAGCTTCAAGTTCCCTGCTTTTGGGGAAACTAGTCGCATGCATTGTTCTGGTGGGTTTCTGGCCTGTACAATATTCAAAGCTTAAAGGTTCCATTGCCCTCTTCTATGAATTATAATCTTCAGTTCTTTTCATAGACTTTCAATATGCATATAGAAAAAGTATGAAAAAATGTGGGATCATTTCAAATGCCACGAATCATTTACACTTAGTCAAGATTCAAAGGTTTATTAGAACACAATGAACAACTCTATAAAAAGACCTTTCTTTAGGTTATTGCATAGATTCGGGGAGACAGACACACTTGTTTATATCCATCTACCCCAATGTATGCATTAAACGAGTTTGTGTCTGTCTCCCCTAATATATACACTCAAGGAGGTGACAGGAAGTATACAGGAATTACTTTGGCACTGGACGCATGGAATTAGCCGGACCACGAGAGTAAAACCAGGTCTGTTTTAATGTGCAAAGATGCAATGTGTAATTCCTGTATACTTCCAGTCACCTCCTTGAATATATCCACTACAGGAAGGCTGCGGACGACATATTGTTTCCACACGCTCTCCATTGTTGTGTGTGAGTTCACACAACCTGTTTTGGTAAGCGGTTGTTGGTTCCCCTCCCCAACCCTGCCGGTTCGAGATCCTACACACGGAATGCCTTCTGTTATCTCTTTTTCTAATGTATACACAACCTGATGAAGGGTCTGTTACTAGACCAGAAACACCTTGTTTTGTGCATTCTAATAAACCTTTGAATCTTTACTTGTTTATGATTTAATGGCCTTTGAATGAACGCCCCTAACAATTCCACATTATTTGTGTTTTTTCTCAATGCTATTTGTCACGGCTGAATTACTCAGACCCAGGTAGGATGGTGGCTGCAATTCTATCCATCTGATGGCCCTATGTGAATAAAGCTTTTAGCACATCTGGTGTGTTCAGTCCACTATTGTATAGCATGAACTCTGGTTGCGTTGTTTACAAGAGTGAGTGTCCTTTTCCTTCATCGTAGATTTTAAGTGAGATGTATTGTTTCATCTTTATCATCCTGGTAGATGGTGGTAGATTTTTTTTTTTTTTTGTCAAGAATGTCTGAAAATTTGCCCATTCTTCCTTCCTTTCAATGTTTCCAAGTACTATTTGCTGAAAAGCAGCCCCAAACAATGATGTTCCCACCTCCAAACTTCACCGTTGGTTTGGTGTTTTTAAGGTCATGTGCAGAGCATTTCCTCCAAACATGGTGTGTATTATGGCATCCAAACAGTTCCATTTTGCCCTCATCTGACCACACAATTTCTCTTGGTTTCTTTGTATGTATGGATTACTTTGGCTGTTACCAACATCTAGTAAAAATTCTTGTCAATAGCCCTTTTGGAAATATTTAGTGAGAAAAATTGTGCAATACTAATTTCACCCGCTGTATGTAAATGTGTGGCTGTTTCTGAATGTCACCATTGTGCCCTCGTGCATGTTTACTGCTCCTATAAACAGGGTTTGTGATGCATTTAAACTGCGTTTTCTTCTACATCCTTTTTATTCAAGGTTTTTTTTTTTACCCTATCTTATCAAGCCAATGTTAAATAATATTTGGGTAATGTGAAAAATATATTTTTTCCCTTCTATCTAGATTTAAATGGGACATGCAGTAATTCCAGTATTCCCACATCTACATCAGAGATGCCAGATTATATTCTGTAAGTATATAACTCATTCTCTGCATTGTACCTTCAGCATGTTCTGTTTTCATGACTCATTTTATCTTTAATTCCTCAGGAAATATGCAGCAATCGCATCGCAGGAACAGCGTCAGAGTTACAAAAATGACTTCAATGCAGAGTATAATGAATACAGAGATTTACATGCAAGAATAGAGAGGATAACAAGCAGATTTACCCAGCTAGACTCCCAGCTGAAACAGCTGTGCCCGGGCTCTGAGGATTACAAGGTAAACATTACTTGTTCACATGGCAGATGCTTAGGAGAAGGGATGAAAAATACAGGGGGCACTCCCTGGTGAGGTGTATCCACTGGTGTACCCTACGCCACATCCAGGTGATATACCAACCTTAGAGGTTATTGTGCTGGACTATGCTGCGCTTGAGAGGGTGGCGGTGTTCGGAGTTGTTGGCTGCTGCACTCTTACCGGTATCAGGCCACCAAGAATGGTGTCCGATAGAAGGCAATGGGAGTATAGATAGGAGGATAAAAGAGGACTCGAGTAGCACAGGACAATGAAAACTTTATTGATGTATTAGGGAGAACGCGTTTCGGCATCCACTGATGCCTTCCTCAGGTCCATTTACAGCTCTAAAAGAATACATATAAACACATGTAGAAGGTGTATACATTCTGGAAGGATAGAGAAGGGGTTGTATAAAAAAAGCTGTGGAGTACAAATAACCATAGAGTAACTTTAAAATATTTAAAAGTAAATATATCCACTGCTAGGATTGCAGGGCGTTAAGTGGGTGATTAGTAGTACATTGGTATCGCTTTAGAAGCAAAAATTATTATTATTATTAGGTGTGGTGGTGCCAAACTTAAAATAATAGTAGTAGTAGTAGTATGCTCTGAGTAACCAAACGGGATGCTAGAAGCTGTTCTATATGTATATATGCAGATCATGAGGGAACTGACCAATTAGAGTATGTTGTATTAATGGCACAGTGGCTTCAGGTTTAATGGCGTCGAATTTAATGGTGTGTTGTGATTTATTCAGAATGTTAAAATATATATATATATATATATATATATATATATATATATATATATATATACACATAAAAGCTGATGGATAGATAGATATAGATACAAGAGCATATGCATGTCATGGGTGATATACTCGGATGAAATGTAATATCATGCGGGGAGAATAAAGTTAGTCGGCCTGAAGGGGGGCATGGCACAGATCCACATATGCAAATGCACAAATACACGTGCGCCCTGTACCATACAGAACACCGCTTGTTATCAATAGGTGACATAGATATATTAAAATTTTTCAGAGTATTATGAAAGGACAGTATATGTAAAGACAGTATTTATAGTTTGTCAT
The DNA here is from genome assembly GCF_029499605.1 of Hyla sarda. Lineage (NCBI taxonomy): Eukaryota > Metazoa > Chordata > Amphibia > Anura > Hylidae > Hyla > Hyla sarda. Next base: position 286,145,031 of record NC_079189.1, on the reverse strand, counting down.
CCTTTGGATGGGCTCACTTACCCCGGTGTTTGCTATGCGCTGGGTTGCTGCAGGAGGGATACAAAAGGGTTAAGGATGCTTCCCAAGATGGCGAGGGTAAGGAGATTGGGTGGGGGGGTGGAACAGTTACCTGAAACTGAGTCCTGTAGTGTATCTCTGCATGTCTCAGTCCGTGGCAGCGTGCCGGGAGCGCATGCTTGAAGGCTGAGAAGCCGCCAGTACGTCCCTTCCGGCGCTGGTTGTCACGGATACCGTGGACGCTGTGGGGATATGCGCAATCCTGTACTTGTATGCGCTGTGAGGATGTGCACACAGATCATGCACAGTCTGACGCTTGTGTGCTGCCTGGCGCTGGTGTAGGGACCTGTGTAGGCAAATATACATCTAGAACAGCTTCTAGCATCCTGTTTGGTTACTCAGAGCAAACTACTTCTATTTTAAGTTTGGCGTCACCACACCTTTTATAATTTTCACTTCTAAAGCGATACCAATGTACTATCACCCACTTAACACCCTGCAATCCTAGCAGTGGATATATTTACTTTTAAATATTTTAAAGTTACTCTCTGGTTATTTTTACCCCACAACTTTTTTTTTTATCAATGAACTTCAGCTGCTTTTGAGGGGCCAGAGACCGCCGCCGCCACCCACTTCTTTCCCCCTGTCTGTCGTGGGGTCTTCCTGAGTCCAACCCCCCCATCCTCTGGCCAGAGACCGCCGCTGCCCGCTATTCTCCCCCTGCCGGTCCGTAGTCCAACCTCCACTGCCCCATTGCCTCCCCCATTCCCGGTTTAATAATTACCTGTTCCCGGGGTCCGCGCTACTTGTGGCTCCGGGGCGTCCGGAGCTGTCACTGTGCGCACTGGCGGTGACGTTGTGTTGACGTCACTCATCATTGCGCTGCGAGGCGCGCAGGACGTCGCAGGAGCCAGAAGTAGCGTGGTCCCCGGGAACAGGTAATTGCCGATACCGACAAGGTAATTACTGATACCGATAACGTCCAAAATCGTGAATATCGGCCGATAATATTAGCTAAACCGATAATCGGTCGATCCCTAGAACTTGCTGCTCATCTGCATATATTAAAACTTGTGGAGAGAACCACGTTAGATGGAGAACTTCAATAAGGATGTAGGGTGATGAAAACACTCTTAAGACTTAAAATTCCTTTTTAAAGTTTTATTCACACATGTTTGTAGTTCATGTATTGTTTCCATATTATGACGCAACTCCTGGATCAACTGTAGGTTTAATTATCCAAACTGAAAGCTGTTCAAGCACGTGGTCAGGCCACTGATCGTCCTTAATATGTTCCTGTGTGGGGACCCACATGTAGTATTTGGTTCAGTAGTTGTAGACAATACCAGAAGTAGAACAAATATAATGGAAAGACTTCCACTTACTTCTGTGTTTTGGACCCACTCTTGGTTTTGGCGACAACTACTGATGAAAATACTATGTGTAAACCTAGCCTAAAGCTTTGTGCTGCTTGTAAAGCTTTTTGCTACTAAAATATTTTTGACCACTAGAGGTCAGCAGACAGCTTTTTAAAGTTTAGTATGTGCTACATTGCCACTCTGTATTCTGTATTCTGTCATGTCATCATCAATTTTCATTTTTCAGACTATCCATGATCAAATTTTACAAGAATACCGTAAAATTAAGAAAGTAAGTAGTCTTGCTTTATATCATATGTAATAACACAATTTCCAAACATCATACTATAGATTTTATTTCTATTGGCTTGTTAAAAAAGGCAGTAATTCCTTGGTTCATATACCCCGTATCAGATAATCATTTTATTTTTATTTTTTATTTTTTTTACACTTTTTGTAAAGTTTTATTAAGTCTCTTTTTTTTTTTTTCTGGGCAAACTATGAATTTCATTTGTTACTTTGGATCATTAGATTAGCTTTGAAATATCAAAATTATACTAAAAATAGAATAATTTCACAGTCTCTCTACACGTGTATACATATGTTATGAGTCATTTTGCTCAGTGGAATTGTACTATGTAATGTCCTATCATAATTCATATTGCCCCTGAACGATGTAGCTTTGTTCATAGCTTCTGAATACATCTTAGGGTGCATTCACACCACGTTTTGTTCATACAGTCACCATCTCATTCATTTGAATGAGCCGACGGAGTCAGACAGTGACTCGATTCGGCTCATTTTTTCCCCGTATCTGGTTTTCTGACCGGACTGAAAACCATGGTATACTACGGTTTTCAGTCCGGCCACAAAATCTGATACGGGGCGAAAATGAGCCAACTGGAGTCACTCCGTTCGTCTCATTCAAATGAATGAAATAAGTGCCGGGCCCGGTTGGGTTACGGGAGTGCCCGGTTTTAACCTTTCCCAGCCAGATCTGGTGGCCGTATGAAAACGGGGTGTGAATGCACACTCAAAGGGGTTTTCAATGTTTGCATTACAGATGGGATGTGCATGGAAGGACCATTACAAAAACAAAAAAAACCCTTGGTTCTTACAACTCAACTTACTACTGTTTTTGTCTGGATTCCCCCACTGAAAGGGCTTCAGTGATGTTCCCATACATAGGGCATGTGACACTGCAGTCAGTCACTGGCCTTATCGGACACGTCGCATGTGCCAAGGCCATTGATTGGCTGACGCATCATATAGTTTATCATCTTAAGGAATCATTGTTTCCAATGCACACTATTTACAGCTCATATGGGTATTAAACAATATTGTTGTCAGAGTTAGTCTGCATCATTGATCTCCTACCCTGTGGCTCTCAAGTTGTTGCAATCATGTAATGCTGGGAGGTGTAGTCGCCATTCCTGGTGGATCGGATCTGTTGAGGGAAATTCCTCACTGACTTTACAGAATACATATACCCAAGCCAGAGATGAAATGTTGTTTTCCACAAGCCCTAGTAATTAATAACCATATAAAAGTCTTTGTTGTCCATAGCAACTTGTCACACCACAGCTTTCATTTCATCTAGTACTTGAATGATGTGGTTGGATGCTATTGGAAACAAAGACTTGTTTTTCTTTTTAGATAGTTTTCATAGTTCTGCTCTATTGTCTTACAGAAACACCTTGTGCCTTCTTACTGATCTTGCAATGGTTTATTTTCTTCTTGCAGTCAAATCCAAAATACGGTGAAGAGAAGAACAGATGTGAATACCTTCATAATAAACTGGCTCACATAAAGAAACTCATTGCACAGTATGACCAACAGCAGTTTCAGTCTTGGCATTAATGGCCACATCCAGGTAGCAGTATCTTTGCACCTGGGGAAGTGACTGTATTTACATTTTTTGTTTTCATTGAAATCTCTGTTCTGGTGATACCATTTCTCCGGCCAACACCAGTGAAAGTATTTACCGTAAGGAGACGTCAGCCTTTTGGCTGAGTTCTTGGAAGTTTTTCTTCTGCCAGATCAAGTAGTGGAAGCTGCACTTGGTTTAGGCACTTTTTCCATAAATGCAGTTTTAATATAAAACTTATTTTATTATAATTTTTATTTTTTATTTTTTTTTGTCATCCCTTGCCCCCTTCCCTTTTTTTCATCCCTTTTAAACATTGGTTGGACTACTAAGAACTATACAAATGCCAAAAGAAGATATGCTATTTTTATTTCATGAATTATTGCTGGAATCCAATAATAAATCAATTAATACTGTTGAATGTATGCTGCAACTTGAAAAGTGTGGTTTTCACTAAATCCTGCATGTAAGTAATTCTGACTGTGTAGGGATTCATACATGTTTTGGAAAGTCACACCTAGGGCTTTCCCTCTTTTATACTATGATGGTGTCACCAGGGGATTACGGTTTAGTAGCAGGAATAATTTACAGGGAATCTGGCAGCTGGATCTACTACTAAAAGTTGTTAGGGTATAAAAATAAACTGTACCTGTCCACAAGCTTTTTATTAGCTAAATGTCAAGCAAGTGTGGCTAAGCTACTACAGCCTTGCATTTCTCCCTGCTCCTCCAGGCCCCTCCTTGACTTTATATACAGGGTGCTGTACATCATTCAAGAGGTGGCTAGGAGGTGATGGTAAACAAGAAACCTGCTAGGTTGTGGCATTTGAGGAGCTCAGCTCTGCCTCCATGACACTTAACTGAGAAATATGACACATTTTGGAAACCACTATTTGTTCTGGGAAAATACAGTTAGGATATAAATGCAATCAGCTACGCAACAGTTATCTGCAGCTCTCAGCAGCAAATTCATCTAACAGATTCCCTTTAAGGACATTGTCACACCATAACGATTGCAAACATGTGCCATGAGCTGAATGATGAACTATACTTGATCGTATAGGGCCCCATTGACCAAAACTAATATCGCAACGTATGAGGTTGTCTGATATAGCATGCTTGGGCTTAACGCAGTATTGTCATTTATACTTAAAACTTTTGCCATGTTGCCTAGACATGTTAAAACTTGAGATTTTACTGGGTCCCACTCCTGAGACCAGCTGGGATCGCAAGTTATAAGCTGGTGAAGGGCATGACCGAGTGCTCTGCTCATTGATAAGATGCCAGATCTGACCTTCTCACTGCAGAGAAAATATCAGATTTTATTGACAGCTGGGGAGTGAAACATGCTCTGCCACACACTTCACATGGCTGTAACTCATGATCTCAGGACCTCGACATTTGACATGAGTGGGATTCTGAAACTTAAAGAATGTATAAAAAGGACACCTGTCTTATCCTGTTTTTTTGGAGGCAATTGTCCCTCAGATTTCAGTTTTGCAATACAGAGCTCCAGTGTGACCCAAGCCATGTTACATAACTCATTGATTAGGCAGAAATGAGCTTCTATTTACTAAATTACACATTTATGGCTGTCTTCAAATGTTTTGCTCTATGTGCGATACTGTTGCAGTACCGTGCATGTTTTTGCTGTTTTTACTTCAAATATCTAACAATATTTTACCGTACGAATTACCGTAAATTGCTCAGTTTTGTCAGGACTTTGATCATTTGCCTTAAAAACTTGTGTGGTACTGCAAATAAGAATGAACATGTGAACACAGCCTTAATGTTTGCAAACTGCTTGCTCAGACATTTCCTAGAATGTTTAGCTTTCTCCTGTTTGCTAATGGCAGCTAGTCTACTAATAAAGTATAGCTGGATCAATACAGTAATGTTTCTGAACATTCCCTCATAAACGGTTCCCTTTTCCCATTTACTTTTTGTATTTGGCTGGGATTACATATAATTAGATAAACTCATTGTGACCACAGGGGACTAGCCCACAAAGTTTCAGGTTACCATCACAAACTGACAGACCACTGCAATTTGGGACTTTTAACTTATGGCCTAAGAAAATTATTTCACACACTCAAACTAGAGATGAGCGAACTTACAGTAAATTCGATTTGTCACGAACTTCTCGGCTCGGCAGTTGATGACTTATCCTGCGTAAATTAGTTCAGCCTTCAGGTGCTCCGGTGGGCTGGAAAAGGTGGATACATTCCTAGGAAAGAGTCTCCAGCCCACCGGAGCACCTGAAAGCTGAACTAATTTATGCAACTGCCGAGCCGAGAAGTTTGTGACGAATCGAATTTACTGTAAGTTCGCTCATCTCTACACTAAAACTATCGTTATGTAGTAGTATATCGTTATTATAAAGACACACTGAAGATGGCAACATTGTCAGGGACACGAAGGCTCTCCAAAAGCCTCAGCCTGACCACTAATCTGACTATTAACAGAACAGCTGTCTGTATGGGTCATGAGACAGTTATGCCAAGGTTGGCATTTAGGATACAGGTGCAAAATATGGTCCTAATAAACCCTTAGATTGGTGTGGTTTGTGCACCACCTGGGAGCATTTGCATAGGACTGAGCTGGTATTAAAGATAGAAAGGCCTGAAATTATGGAAGTTATTTTCCAAAGCCAGTTTTGTTTTTTCTTAAAATAGAAGATATATTTTTTTTTTAATGATAAATAATGTTTACAACATGGTAATCAAACTATAGAGCATTGAGACCTTTGTGAAAAACATCTAAGAATCTTTGTAAATTCTCCAGTTTTACCTGAAGACAAGAAAATTCTAGTACAATTAAAATACTGAAAATGCTATTTTAACACCTTAAGGACGGAGGGTTTTTCTTTTTTTCACTTTCGTTTTTTCCTCCTCACGTTTAAAAAATCATAACCCTTTACATTTTTCACCTAAAAATCCATATGATGGCTTATTTTTTGCGCCACCAATTCTACTTTGTAATGACATCAGTAATTTTACCCAAAAATCTACAGTGAAATGGGAAAAAAAAATCCTTGTGCGACGAAATTGAAGAAAAAACATAATTTTTTAACTTTTGGGGGCTTCTGTTTCTACGCAGTACATTTTTCAATAAAAATGACACCTGATCTTTATTCTGTAGGTTCATACGATTAAAATGATACCCTACTTATATAGGTTTGATTTTGTCGTACTTCTGGAAAAAATCATAACTACATGCACGGAAATTTATACATTTAAAATTGTCATCTTCTGACCCCTATAACTTTTTTATTTTCTGCATATGGGGCGGTATGAGGGCTCATTTTTTTGCGGCGTGATCAGAAGTTTTTAACGGTACCATTCTTGTATTGATCTGACTTTTTGATAACATTTTTGGTCGATTTTTATATCATGAAAAAAAGTGATTTTGGACTTTGGAATTTTTTTGCGCGTACGCCGTTGACTGTTGTGGTTTAAATAATTATATATTTTTATAGTTTGGACATTTACCCACGCGGTGATACCACATAAGTTTATATTTATTTTTATTTACATGGTGTTTGTTTTTACATGGGAAAAGGGGGTTTATTTGAACTTTTATTAAGGAAAGGGTTAAATCACTTATTAACTTTTTTTTTAGACTTTTTTTTTTTTGCAGTGTTATAGCTCCCATAGGGGACTATAACATTGCATACACTGATTGCCAGCACTGTTCACTGCAAAGCCATAGCTTTGCATTGATCAGTGTTATCGACGATCGATTGCTCAAGCCTGCATCTCAGGCTTGGAGCAATCAATTGCTGAAGGGACATGCCAGAGGAAGGTAAGAGGATCTCCCCTCGTGTCCCAGCTGATCGGGACACCGCATTTTCACTGTGGTGGTCCCGATCAGTCCCAATGAGCAGCCGGGAAGGTTTTACTTTAGTTTTAGACGTGGCGTTCAACTTTGAATGCCGCGTCTAGAAGGTTAATAGCGCGCGGCACCGCGCGCTATGAGCCCCGAGTCCTGGCTTCAGATACATGCCGGGACCGATCCGAGGGGTCACCGCGTCCTTGGTCGTTAAGGGGTTAAGCGCAATATGCATTTCTGTCTCTAGGGGCACTGCAGGAAAGAAATATTTCAGTGTAGTTTGGTTGTGACTGGGCTCCACCTTGTTGGTTTAACAGGAGTTCATGTTTCTGTCCTCTCGGATCAACCATTATTAACATGTATCTAGGTTATCTAGTACATTAGAATCTCCCAATAAGGGACACTCACGTGGAAAAACCTGTCCACTATTGAGAGATGTCCCCTATTGGGGGGAAAAAGGCTCCAAAATCTTTCTTAATGACCGAATACTGTCCTGTACTCACTCCAGAGTGTAATTACCTATAAAACACGAGAAAAAACATTACAGTAGAATCTCCCAGTGCCAGTTAATTACCCCTTATCACCCCCCTTTGTGCAATTTTATTACCCCTTTTGATCCCTTCAATGCAACTTTGTTTCGCCCCCCGAACCCCCTGTGCCATTTCATTCCCCTCTTTATTTCTGTTTGGCATAATTTCTCTTTGATCTTATTACACTCTTTGCAAATTCATCATCCCCTCTTTACCACCCCCTGTGACATTTAATTCCCCTTTATCCCACTGTGCCCTTTTATTCCCCCTGTGCTCGTGCCAAATCATCCACCCTTACCCCTTTCCCTTCATCTCCTGTTGTTCTTCTTACCTGACCAGCAAACACGGGTGCAGGGGCTCTCAGCGGGTTTGAGGTTCTCCTGACGTCCTCTGCGCTGCACTCACTGAGCGGTTGTGAGCAGTGACAAGCAGTGTACAAGGTAGGTCTAGAGTATGTGGATCAATTCCCCAAAGGACTTTCTATACAGCGCTTCTCCTCCCAGGAAAGATGCAAGGCAGCTGTCCTCAGTGTAAAATGAAGAACTTTATTTGCAACAATAGTTTCGAGCCTGTACTGGGCTCTTCTTCAGGCATACTGTCAGATTATCCGAAACACAACACTTAAAAAGCTTGGGGAGAGAACTTCAACTGGGTTAAAAGGTCACCATACAATAATTAAACATGTAAAATAAATTTGATTAGATTAAAACAGTACAAAAAAGCCAATCCATAGTATAATCCATATGGCAAACAAAATAAAATATTACCCAAAGGGGTGGAGGGGGGGAAGCTATATAATGTAATGTGGAGAGACTCCCACCACCCAGGTGGACTCATATAATATTCTCCCCCACTTTGTTGAGTCCTTTCGGGGAGATAGTAGACAGTTTGTACATCCAGAAGATGTAGTATTTCAAATTGATTAGCCAGATTGCTGGGTATGTGGTCGATTGGCATGACTGAGATGAGATTTTCACCCCCTGGATGTAAAATGGCACAGTGCCTGGATATGCTGTGAAGAATAAAATTATTCCTTATGTTTTGCCTGTGCTTATTCAGGCAGTTCCGCAGTGGCTGGATGGTCCGTCCCACATATTGTAATCCACAGGTGCAATCTAACAAATAGATCACAAAGGAGGACTGACATGTGAGCCTGTACTTTGCATTGAATTTCTTTCCAGTCTGGTTGGAGCAGAATTCCCTGGTCCCATTTTTTTACCTCTTTACAGCACAAACATCTTTTATGGTTGCATTTAAATGATCCAGGTGGTAATGTGGGATTGGTAGTGGGAATGTTGTGCTGTTTAAGAAGAACATCCTTGCACCGAGTATTAAGTGTTGGTGCTCTTCTGAATGTGGCCTGTTCTTTGAAGGTGCCGTCATCCATGCAATTTTTTCACACTCTCTTGTATTGCCCATAGGGGACATTCTTCAGCCACTGTTTATAGTGAGCGCTGTGATGGTCCAGATAACTATTCACATCCACCTGCTTAAAGTGTGTAGATGTAATAAAATGACGTGACTATTTTCAGCTCTTCTTAGATTTTAATCGCTTCATATGGAAGCTTACCTTACAACGGTTCTTTCTGATGAAAACTGACAACACTGAGAAAACAGACGGCCTCTGCTCCCTCAGAATCTTCAGACCAAATCAGACATCAACCGGTCCAATTAGCTTCTACTTTTTATCCAGAATATGCACAGGGAGAACACATTAAAGTCTTTCAGGAACTGGTTAATGAGGACTTCAAGAATCTCAACAAAAATAGAAATAAAAAAGGTAAAAACAACCTCACACAAAAAGAGAAGCTAGCCCTCCAGAGTTTGAAGAACAAAAACATCGTCATAAGGTCAGCTGATAGAGGGGGAGTGGTCATTATGGACCATGAATATTATGAGCAAGAAGCAAGGAACATACTATATGATGACTCCTTCCACGAAAGGGACATTGAGGACCCCTTTAACAAAAACATGGTGAAAGAATACAACAGTATTATAGACATAGGGGTACAAGAACTCTCTCTGGATAAAAACGAGCAGAAATATTTTCAGTATCAAAACACCAATAGACCATATTTTTACTTCCTCTGAAAAATACACAAATCCATCATTAACCCGCCCTGCTGTACCATAATCTCCAACACGAACTGCCTTGCCAGCCATTTATCACATTACATTGATCTGTTACTTCAGGACTATGTGGTTAAATTACCCAGCTATCTACGAAACTCAACACAGTTAATAGAAAAACTCATGACCATGAGATGGGAGCCGGCTTAAGAATCAATTGAGGAATTCCTGGAAAAACTGAATAATAACCTATGGGGCATCAAGTTCACTCTGGAGATGAGCGAGCAGCAAGTAAATTTCCTTGACCTCAGCATCTCCCACGATAAAGAGAATTTTATTACATCTACACACTTTAAGCAGGTGGATGTGAATCGTTATCTTGACTATCACAGCGCCCACTATACACAGTGGCTAAAGAATGTCCCCTATGGGCAATTCAAAAGAGTGCAAAAAAATTGCACGGATGACAGCATGATAAAGGATATAGGGAAATGATAAAGGGGATATATACCAAAGGGTATCCTAATGATAAAGGATATCGCCAATGATAAAGGGAATGTATAAATATATTATACTATTCCTCCTTCCTTCCTTCCTTTTTCCAAGTGTTAACAACTTACTCTTGTTTCCCTTTGTAGATGTACGGTTTAAGTAATTCCCAACACAGGGTTAATAATACAAAGGTTTATTCACTAACACACTATATAACTTTAGCTAACATATATACATATCCGTATAATATCAATGTATCTCAGTGTATACAACAATGGCAACTTCAATACATTAACATTATACTAGTCACATTACAATTTAACCCAATACAAAATCTTACCCACCCACCTAATTACACACCAATACACTCACACAGGCGCTCAATCCAGAACAGCTTTCTGTCCCTAAGGCTATAGGAGTTAGTGTGATAGTAATGAGAGGGTCAGTGCTTGAACAGGGAGAGAGGGGGTTTGTGAGTCTTGGGATAGGAAGGATAGGGTTAGACTGTGAAGTGGAGGTTACTAAGAGAGGGAAGTTGGGGCAAAGTTATAGGTTGCAGGGAGGAAAGAGGATGAGATTACTAAGAGAGGGAAGTTGGGACAAAGGTAGAGGAGGAAAGAGGGTGCCCAGGATTATACTTAGCAGATTATCAGAGTCTTTGGAGATGAGGCAGGACAGCAGTCTATATTTCTTGGGCCTGGATCCTCACTGCCTCATGGAGTTGTTCACGTGTTTGTAGCTGCCTCTCAGGATGACTCTTTCTCTCCCATTCAGCTTGGTATATATATCTAACATTATACAATATCCTAAGACCCTCCTATCTGGCCAGATATCCCCAGGCACCAACACAGGTTTGGTGGGCCCATACCAGAAACAATGCCACCTGTGCTTTGGACTCTCTATGAACTGGCCTGATATCCCAAGGCTACCATGATACATATATGAGACAGGTTAGGCCAGAATGTTTTAAAACACATCCCAAAATATACCCCTGGTCTAATGACCATTATATTGCATTTTATGACATGCCCCAAGTCATGTAAGAAAGGTAATTTATAGGGCATAGGCTGATGTGAGATAGATTGATATAAATATGATGATATGATGCTTCCCTTCACACAGCACCTTCAAAGAACAGGCCAAAATTCTATCTAACCGGTTTAAAGAAAAAAAATTATCCGGAGTCCATCATCAAGGATGCATACAAAAAAAAGTGTAAGATAAAAGCCAGAAGGAGTGTTTAAAACTGGACAATACAAAAAGTGTGGACATATATGCCAATGAGAGACAAAAACACAAAATTTTATCACCACGTACTGCAACTCGGCCACAGAAATTAAATGAATTCTGGGTAGCCATTGGCACATTTTACGAAATGACGACCTACTCGGTAACAAGTTACCTAGTATACCACAGGTCACATTCAGAAGAGCACCAACACTTAAGAACATCCTTGCCCCGAGTATTATTAAACAGCACAAAATTCCCAATACCAATCCCACATTACCACCTGGATTATTTAAATGCAACCATAAAAGATGTTTGTGCTGTAAAGAGATAAAAAATGGGACCAGGGAATTCTGCTCCGAACAGACTGGAGAGAAATTCAATGCAAAGTACAGGCTCACATGCCAGTCATCCTTTGTGATCTATTTGTTAGATTGCACCTGTGGATTACAATATGTGGGACGGACCATCCAGCCACTGCGGAACTGCCTGAATAAGCACAGGCAAAACATAAGGAATAATTTTATTCTTCACAGCATATCCAGGCACTGTGCCATTTTACATCCAGGGGGTGAAAATCTCATCTCAGTCATGCCATCGACCACATACCCAGCAATCTGGCTAATCGGTTTGAAATACTACATCTTCTGGATGTACAAACTGTCTACTATCTCCCCGAAAGGACTCAACAAAGTGGGGGAGAATATTATATGAGTCCACCTGGGTGGTGGGCCTCTCTCCACATTACATTATATAGCTTCCCCCCCTCCACATCTTTGGGTAATATTTTATTTATTTTGTTTGCTATATGGATTATACTATGGATTTGCTTTTATGTACTGTTTCAATCTAATTGAATTGATTTTACATGTTTAATTATTGTATGGTGACCTTTTAACCCGGTTGAAGTTCTCTCTCCAAGCTTTTTAAGTGTTGTGTTTTGGATAATCTGCTAGTATGCCTGAAGAAGAGCCCAGTACAGGTTCGAAACTTGTTGCAAATAAAGTTCTTCTTTTTACACTGAGGACAGCTGCCTTGCATCTTTCCTGGGAGGAGAAGTGCTGTATGGAAAGTCTTTCTTTTTGGAATTGATCCACATACTCTTACACTGCATCCAGCTGACCTTGCGGCATCTGTAAAGGACACCGTGGCTGCTGACCTCCAACTACAACTGCGAGTCTACACGCCTTATTACCTTAAACCGCCTGCACTTGGAGCGCACCTTGTTTTTTCTTTTATATCTATACAAGGTAGGTCTGGCACATAAGCCTGGTTGTCCCCTATTGGGTGTGTCCGTGTCCCCTATTAGCAGTGTGCAAATACATTAACATAGTTCATAAAGTTGAAAAAAGACCAAAGTCCATCAAGTTCAACCTATAACCCTAATAAGTTCCTACTGAGTTGATCCAGAGGAAGGCGAAAAACCCTCATACTAGAGGTAAAAATTCCTTCCTGACTCCAAATATGGCATCAGAATAAATCCCTGGATCAGCATTCTGTCCCTATAAATCTAGTATACATAACCAGCAATGTTATTACTCTCCAAAAATGCATCCAGACCCCCTTTTGAACTCTTTTACAGAGTACACCATGACTACCTCCTCTGGGAGAGAATTTCACAGTCTCACTGCTCTTACAGTAAAGAACCCCCGTCTGTGCTGGTGTAGAAACCTTCTTTCCTCTAAATGTAGAGGATGTCTCCTTGTTATAGATACAGTCCTGGGTATAAATAGATAATGGGAGAGATCTCTGTACTGTCCCCTGATATAGTTATACATAGTTATTAGATCTCCCCTAAGCCTTCTTTTTCTAAACTAAATAACCCTAATTCTGATAATCTTTCTGAGTACTGTAATCCTCCCATTCCCCGTATTACTCTGGTTGCCCATCTTTGAACCCTTTCCAGGTCTACTATATCTTTCTTGTACACTGGTGCCCAGTACTGTACACAGTATTCCATGTGTGGTCTGACTAGTGATTTGTACAGCGGTAGATTTATTTCCTTGTCGTGGGCATCTATGCCCCTATTAATGCACCCCATGATTTTATTTGCCTTGGCAGTAGCTGCCCGACACTGGTCACTACAGCTAAATTTACTATTCACTAAGACTCCTAAATCCTTTTCCATGTCAGTCGTCCCAAGTGTTCTCCCATTTAATACATAATCCCAGCCCGGATTTTTCTTCCCCATGTGCATTACCTTATATTAAATAGCACAGGACCCAAGACGGACCCCTGTGGTACCCCACTAGTAACAGTCACCCAATCAGAATAAGCACCATATCACCCTCTGTTTCCTATCACTGAGCCAGTTACTTACCCACTTACACACATTCTCCCCCAGCCCCATCCTTCTCATTTTATGCACCAACCTTTTATGTGGAACCGTATAAAATGCTTTGGAAAAATCCAGATATACGACATCCAGTGATTCACCCTGGTCCAGTCTGGAGCTCACCTCCTCATAAAAGCTGATCAGGTTAGTATGACAGGACCGATCCCTCATAAAGCCATGCTGATATGGAGTCATACATTTATTTTTATTAAGATACTCCAAAATAGCTTCTCTTAGAAATCCCTCAAACAATTTACATACAACGGAGGTTGAACTAACAGGTCTATAATTCCGGGGGTCACCTTTTGTCCCCTATTTTTTTTTTATATTGGCACCACATTTGCCATGCGCCAGTCCTGGGGAACAGTGCATGTTTCTATAGAGTCCGTGAATATTAAAAATAGGGGTCTGTCTATAACATTACTTAATTCCTTTAGAACAGGGGGGTGAATGCCATCTGGACCTGGTGATTTGTCACTTATGGGACTCCATAAGTGTCCCCTATTTGGAGGTGTCCGCTAAGGGAGCTTTTACTATATGTAGGTGGTGGTATATATATATTTAATATATTATTCTTAGTTTGGCGGAAGTATAAGGTAAGTTTGCAGAAAATCTTTCACTTTTTTTTTTCCCCATTGACAAGCATATGAAAACAGATCATGTTCCCAGAGACGTGTGCTGAGGCTTCTGTGCCACTTTTAGATTACAGGAGCCTTGCACTAGCTGGCTCCTTTTTTTCCTTTTACAAGAGACAATTTGCATGTTGTGTAGCAAACTGAAAAATGAAGCCCATGACTTGAATAGACCTGGGATACTGGATATTCAACCCTCTCTATCAAGCTTGAGGTAGTGAGAACCTATTGAAAAGCCTTGGCAATATGCCTGTTTGTAATGTGGCCTTCTTTCTGACATACCCATTCAGACCCAGCCACATGCCAGTCTTCTACCTGATAAATTTGATTGTATCTCCTACTTCAGCTTTCCTTAAAGGAAAACTGTCACCCTAATCACCCACACTAAATCCAATACACAGGGTTATAGTGTGATTGACCAGGAGTGCAAAGATGGGTCCCTTACCAAATTCCACACAGTAGCTCCTGTGATATTGCCCAACGAAAGTCCCGTTCTCAATTTGGTTACCTGCGTGCAGGAGGTGGGATCCCGATGGCTGTCCACCCTCTGCTTCTTTCTGCCTCCTGAAACAATCTGCCTCTATTAGTATATTCAAATTCTGAGCTGCGCTCTGAGTCAGGAGCGCAAGCGCAGTTAGTTTACAAGTGTCTTAGTGACGTGAGAGCTCTTCTTGCCAGAGCGCATGCGCTCATGTGACATGTGACTCGCGTCACTAGGACGTGAGAGCTGTTTGTAAACTAACTGCGCTTGTGCTCCTGCTTCAGAGCACAGCTCAGGAGGCAGAAAGAAGAAAAGGGCGGACAGCCATTGGGGCCCCGCCTCCTGCATGCAGGTAACCGAATTGAGAACAGGACATTTGTTGGGTAATATCACAGTAGCCACTGGATGGAATTTGGTAAGAGACCCCTCTTTGCATTCCTGGTCACCCACACTATAACCCTGTGTATTGGGTTTAGTGTAATCAGGGTGATAGTTTTTCTTTAAAAGGGTACTTTGCTGCTCAGCGCCCCCTTCCATAGACTTGCACACACTAGGGACTGTGTTAGTGTATTCCCCCAAATAGCTTGTATGTTACTTTCCAGTAATGTGGATATCACTATTTTTTTTAGTAAAGGTATATTTCCTAAATGTGTTCTGTATAGGTAAATACGGTTTCTTGTCCAGATAGGTATTTTTTCACCTGTTCCAAGTTGATAGTAGCAGTGACACATTACTATTGTAGGACATCAATGGATAAAAGAAGTGTAAACAATGATGTAATCTTGTTTCTTTCCTTTTAATGAAAGGGAGGAAAATAAGAAATCCTTCCATGTAACATAACCTACAGAGACCTCTATAGCCGTGTGACTGGCCTCTGGTTGTATCTATCTCATCTGCCTTTCAGCTGAAAAGCAATACCTTTGTATCATGTTAGGCAATACTTTAGCGTTGCTTTTCATGGTGGGTCTTATAACTGAAATGTGCTTGTGGCTATTAAATCATATAATCTCTAGCTTTGGTTCTGTACTCCTAATCCGGGATATATGGTCTATTAATGCTTAATCTTGTGTCCTAATTTAGTGATGTGAACAAACTGTATGAGCAGGTCATCTCTCAAAAATAAGTCTAGTACTGTATACTGATTGATATACACAGTTTCCTATAGTTTTTATGCGGAAGTATAGTGCAGAATCATGAATGATTACTGAATTGGGCTGTGTTCACACATGCTGTTTCGAAAAAAGAAGCCATTAAAAAAAAGGGAGCGTGTGCCTACCACAAAATGTCATTCATTATGGGAGTTGTTTCTTGCAGAAAAGTTGCTTCATTATTAGTATAAGCCTTGTTAGGTTATATCCACTCTACTTGGAAATAGGGCCTATCCACAGTGGCAAGTTCTCATCAGTTCTCATGGGTGCTACATGGTTTTTGACTGGATACAATCTTTGGAACTGATCCATGGTCCAGATAAAATAATTATAACTGATATTTATGCTGGCAATCCAGGCTGTATGACTAATGCCACATCCTTGCAGCAATGAAGGCCCATGGAACCAGTAAGAAATCACTATACGGCTAACCTTTTCATGTGACTTCTCATTAATTACTGGGGATGGAGTAGTTATGAACTATGACTGACTCAATAAGTTGCGGACCATGGACAATTTTTGCAACTGGCTGTTATGGCATGGGTTGATGCCATGTATGGTTTGATATCAAACAGCTTCAGCCAATACAAACAGTTCAGCGAGACACCATAAACTAGAACCCATGGGTTGGGTGATTAAAATGGGTGTATGTGTGTGTTGTTTTTATTTATTTATTTATTTTTTATAATCCCAAGTGCTGTTGAACGTTTACACACCCACAGTAAAATCTCCCTTAGCAGACACTTCCCAAATGGGGACAAAACACACCCAATTGGGGACAACCAGGCTTATGTGCTGGTGATGTAAAGTTTTCTACTACTGTGCAAATAGAGGAGTCTTTTTTTGTTTTCTAATAGAAATGAATTAACTTGTGGTTATTTTATTTTTATTTCTACTTTTCAGTCTTAGTAGTGGAGTCCATTACTTAGCTGGAGCTTAGTGTCTGTCCCAAAAACAGCTAGCGCTAACCCTCAATTATTACCCCGGTACCCACCGCCACAGGCGTACTGGGAAGAGACTATACCAACAGGCCTAGAGCGTCAAATATGGCGCTCTTGGGCTTAGGCGGTAACTTGCTGGTGTTAAGGCTGGGCAGGGCCAGTAGCAATGGTCCTTGACAACCCTGGTAACGTCAGGCTGTTGCTGCTTGGTTGGTATCTAGCTGAGAATGAAAAGACTTGGAACCACATATGTTTTTTTCATAAATAAAGAAGAAAAAAAGTGTGTGGTTCCCCATCTCTTTATTCTCAGCCAGATACCAACCAAGCAACAACGGATGGATGAGGACTATTGTTACTGGTCCTCCCCAACCTGTTACCGCCTAGGCCCATATTTGATGCTCTGGGCCTGTTGGTATCGGCTCTTCCCGGTACCCCTGTGGCAGTGGGTACTTGGGTAATTGGGGGTTGGCGCTAGCTGTTTTTGGGGCTAACGTTAAGCCCCAGTTTAGTAATGGACTCTATCTATGAGACGGCTTCCACTATCAAGCCTGAAAAGGAATAAAAGAAAAAACACAAGTTAAAACATTTTTATTAGGAAAAACTCTCCTCCAAAGCCCTAGTTAACCCTTTTATTAAAAAAAATTGCATCGGCGTAGTCCAGCGAATCTGGCATAGTCCTCTGTATTCACGTATCTGAAGGGAGAAGAGAAGAAAAACACAAAAAATGGGTTAGTACATTTTTGAGGCTTCTCCCCCTGGAGAGCCTAACTTACCACCCCCGTTCCAGCTCTGTAATCTTCCTGTGTAGCTCCACGTGTAGTGACGGAACGGAGGTAGGTAAGTGGCCGCCTGATCACCACATACAGCCGTCATATAGATCTGTATACCCCTAATGAACTAATTAGCGCAGCTCAGGGTACCCTCGCCTCTGCAACATTAACATAGAGCACAATGGCATCTGCTACATTAACGTAGAAGAGCGCAGTCACCTCTGCTACATTAACGTAAAAAGACGTACTCGCCTCTACTATGTTAACGTAGCAGAGCACAATGACCTCTGCTACATTAACCCCTTAAGGACACATGACGTACTGGAACGTCATGTGTCCACTCCCGATCTATAACGCGGGGCCACGGCGTGGCCCCGCGTCATAGCGGTTCGGGCCCGGCCTCTAACAACGGCCGGGACCCGTGGCTAATAGCGCGCGGCATTGATCGCTGTGCCGCGCGCTATTAACCCTTTAGACGCGGCGTTCAAAGTTGAACGCCGCGTCTAAAGTGAAACCGAAAGCATGCCGGCTAGCTCAGTGGGCTGTTCGGGATAGCCGCGGTGAAATCGCGGCATCCCGAACAGCTGACAGGACAGCGGGAGGGCCCCTACCTGCCTCCTCGCTGTCCGATCGCCGAATGACAGCTCAGTGCCTGAGATCCAGGCATGAGCAGTCATGCGGCAGAATCATCGATCACTGGTTTCTTATGAGAAACCAGTGATCAATGTAAAAGATCAGTGTGTGCAGTGTTATAGGTCCCTATGGGACCTATAACACTGCAAAAAAAAGTGCAAA
Organism: Hyla sarda; assembly: GCF_029499605.1. NCBI lineage: Eukaryota > Metazoa > Chordata > Amphibia > Anura > Hylidae > Hyla > Hyla sarda. The sequence goes on along the minus strand of NC_079189.1, from coordinate 286,126,537 downwards.
AAAAAAGTGAATAAACATCATTTAACCCCTTCCCTATTAAAAGTTTGAATCACCCCCCTTTTCCCATAAAAGAAAAAACACAGTGTAAATAAAAATAAAAATAAACATAAATGGTATCGCCGCGTGCGGAAATGTCCGAATTATAAAAATATATCGTTAATTAAACCGCACGGTCAATGGCGTGCGCGCAAAAAAATTCCAAAGTCCAAAATAGTGCATTTTTGGTCACTTTTTATATCATGAAAAAATGAATAAAAAGCGATCAATAAGTCCTATCAATGCAAAAATGGTACCGTTAAAAACTTCAGATCATGGCGCAAAAAATGAGCCCTCATACCGCCCCATACACGGAAAAATAAAAAAGTTATAGGGGTCAGAAGATGACAATTTTAAACGTATTAATTTTCCTGCATGTAGTTATGATTTTTTCCAGAAGTCCGACAAAATCAAACCTATATAAGTAGGGTATCATTTTAATCGTATGGACCTACAGAATACATATCAGGTGTCATTTTTACCGAAAAATGTACTACGTAGAAACGGAAGCCCCCAAAAGTTACAAAACAGCGTTTTTTTTTAAATTTTGTCGCACAATGATTTTTTTTCCCGCTTCACCATAGATTTTTGGGCAAAATGACTGACGTCATTACAAAGTAGAATTGGTGGCGCAAAAAATAAGCCATCATATGGATTTTTAGGTGTAAATTTGAAAGAGTTATGATTTTTTAAAGGCAAGGAGCAAAAAACGAAAATGCAAAAACGGAAAAACCTCCGGTCCTTAAGGGGTTAAAGGGGTACTCCGGCCCTAAGACATCTTAGCCCCTATCCAAAGGATAGGGGATAAAATGCCTGATCATGGGGGTCCCACCACTGGGGACCCCTGCAATCTTTCATGCAGCACCCCTCTATCATCAGCCTGCCACGCCCCCTCCCATAGGCTTACATTGATGGGGCGGAGTCATGATGTCACAATACTCCGCCCTCGTGATTCATCAGAATCGGAGCGATGTTCGCTCTGGAGGCTGATGATAGCGGGGTGCTGCATAAAAGATTGCAGGGGTCCCCAGCCTGCCTTAACTTTTGGATAGGGGATAAGATGTCTTGGGGTCGGAGTACCCCTTTAAACGAGGTAGAGTGCAATTGTCTCTGCTACTGTTGCAAAACCACAACATGCTGGTAGCTGCAGCCCCTTCACGGTATGACTAAGCTACACCCTACGCTACACTCTCTAAACTACACTACATCTGCCTATAAATCTAAGCTAGCTAACTACGCTAACCCTACGCTATGATAACTACATAGCTAACGCTACGATAACTACGCTATACCTGTGTAAAACTATGCTAACACTATGCTACGCCTGTATAAAACTGCTACATCTATGTAAAACTATGCTAACTACACTACACCTGTGTAAAACTATGCTAACCATACGCAACGCTAACCATGCTACACATGTGCAAAACTACGCTATGCCTGTGAAAAAACTACACTAGGCTGGTGTAAAACTACGCTAAGCTATACCTGTGTAAAAACTGTTACACTGGTGTAAAACTACGCTAACCCTACGCAACGCTGCACCTGTGTAAAACTATGCTAACCCCACGCAACGCTACACCTGTGTAAAACTATGCTAACCCTACGCAACGCTACACCAGTGTAAAACTACGCTAACCCTACGCAACGCTACACCTGTGTAAAACTACGCTAACCCTACGTAACGCTACACCTGTGTAAAACTATGCTAACCCTACGCAACGCTACACCTGTGTAAAACTACGCTAACCCTACGTAATGCTACACCTGTGTAAAACTATGCTAACCCTACGCAACGCTAACCATGCTACACATGTGAAAAACTACGCTATGCCTGTGAAAAAACTACACTAGGCCGGTGTAAAACTACGCTAAGCTATACCTGTGTAAAAACTGTTACACTGGTGTAAAACTACGCTAACCCTACGCAACGCTACACCTGTGTAAAACTATGCTAACCCCACGCAACGCTACACCTGTGTAAAACTATGCTAAACCTACGCAACGCTACACCAGTGTAAAACTATGCTAACCCCACGCAACGCTACACCTGTGTAAAACTATGCTAACCCTACGCAACGCTACACCTGTGTAAAACTATGCTAACCCCACGCAACGCTACACCTGTGTAAAACTATGCTAACCCCACGCAACGCTACACCTGTGTAAAACTACGCTAACCCTACGCAACGCTACACCTGTGTAAAACTATGCTAACCCCACGCAACGCTACACCTGTGTAAAACTATGCTAACCCCACGCAACGCTACACCTGTGTAAAACTACGCTAACCCTACGCAACGCTACACCTGTGTAAAACTACGCTAACCCTACGTAATGCTACACCTGTGTAAAACTATGCTAACCCTACGCAACGCTAACCATGCTACACATGTGAAAAACTACGCTATGCCTGTGAAAAAACTACACTAGGCCGGTGTAAAACTAGGCTAAGCTATACCTGTGTAAAAACTGTTACACTGGTGTAAAACTACGATAACTCTACGCTACGCTACACCTGTGTAAAACTACAACTCTCATCCTGCCTGGACAGCCTTTGACTGTCTGGGCCTGCTGGGTGTTGTAGTCTCTTCATTATAAAACTTGCAAAATTACAACTTCCAGCAGGCCCGGACAGCCTTAGGCTGCCTGGGCATGCTGGGAGTTGTAGTCCCTTTACTTTAAAAATTAACCTACGTCCTCTCACTTTAAAACCTAACCTATGCTAACTATGCTACAATCTAAGCTAGCTGCTTAGATTGGCATTGCCCCTTAACTTCTGAAGACGTCACATCTGTGACGAAACATGTTAGGGGGAGCATTGTGAATTTTAATATACAGCATCAGCACTTGTTTAACAGCACATTCTGCACGTGTGCTGTTTATATAAAGTTAATCCTCAGTCCTGATGGACATCTATACACAAATCAAATAGAGTGCTGATGATGCTGGGTTTTTAAATCAGCTCACTTTTTCTATATGATTTAAGTTAAAATAAAAGTGAAGTTTTAATTATCTGTAGTGATTGATAAAAAGTGGACTTTTTTACTCAGTCCTTTTGGGCTTAATTTTGAGCCTTCTTACTAATCGATTGAGGACAACTGGATCTTTATAGGGGTTTATTACAAGTTATACATATGCATATAAACACAAAGGGGATCCTAACTCTTTCTCTCTCCTCCCCCTCTCCTCTCTCTCTCTCTCTCTCTCCCCATCCTCATCTCTCTCTCTCTCTCTCCTCCCCCTCTCTCTCTCTCTCTCTCTCTCCCCATCCTCATCTCTCTCTCTCCTCCCCCTTATCTCTCTCCTCCCCCTCATCTCTCTCTCATCTCCCTCTTATCTCTCTCTCTATTATCTCTCCTATATAGCAGTCATCCACACACACAACCATTGCCGATCCCAAGACATCTCTATGGCCAATCAGAACAGTTCCGCAAACACAGTTGTTGAATGTTGTCCTGTGGGTGGTTTATTTGCATTGCAATCAGTTCTTGTTCTTTGATGTCTTCTTGAGTGGAGGATCCTCTTTGTTGTCCCATATTGTGTTGACAGATCTCCAAGTTTCCTCGAGAACCACACCTTGGTGGGCTGGCAGGATGATTCGCAGTCCATTGTGTCCAACACCGCAGGGGCTGGTTATATGGCTTTACTATAGGAGATAACAGGAACTGCTAGCTCACCTCCATTCTTATCACTCAGGTGCAAGGCTGATTGTATGGCTTTAACCCCTTAAGGACCAAGGACGTACTGGTACGTCCTTGGTCCTGCTCCCCTGATATAACGCGGGGTTACACGGTAACCCCGCATCATATCACGGTGGGCCCGGCGTCATAGTGAAGCCGGGACCCGCCACTAACAGCGCGCAGCGCCGCGTGCTATTAACCCTTTAGCCGCGCGCTCAGAGCTGAGCCGCGCGGCTAAAACCGAAAGTGAAAGCTGCCGGTTAACTCAGTGGGCTGTTCGGGATAGCCGCAGCGAAATCGCGGCATCCCGAACAGCTTACAGGACAGCGGGAGGGCCCCTACCTGCCTCCTCGCTGTCCGATCGCCGAATGACTGCTCAGTGCCTGAGATCCAGGCATGAACAGTCATGCGGCAGAATCGTCGATCACTGGTTTCCTATGAGAAACCAGTGATCAAAGATGAAGATCAGTGTGTGCAGTGTTATAGGTCCCTATGGGACCTATAACACTGCAAAAAAAAAGTGAATGAATATCATTTAACCCCTCCCCTATTAAAAGTTTGAATCACCCCCCTTTTCCCATAACAAAAAAACACAGTGTAAATAAAAATAAACATATGTGGTATCACCGCGTGTGGAAATGTCCGAATTATAAAATTATATCATTAATTAAACCGCTCGGTCAATGGCGTGCGCGCAAAAAAATTCCAAAGTCCAAAATAGTGCATTTTTGGTCACTTTTTATATCATTTAAAAATGAATAAAAAGCAATCAATAAGTCCTATCAATGCAAAAATGGCACCGTTAAAAACTTCAGATCACGGCGCAAAAAATTAGCCCTCATACCGCCCCATACACGGAAAAAAAAAAGTTAGGGGTCAGAAGATGACCATTTTAAACGTATAATTTTTTTTCCTGCATGTAGTTATGATTTTTTCCAAAGGTACGACAAAATTAAACCTATATATGTAGGGTATCATTTTAATCGTATGGACCTACAGAATAAAGATAAGGTGTCACTTTTACCAAAAAATGTACTACGTAGAAACGGAAGCCCCCAAAATTTACAAAACTGCATTTTATTTTCAGTTTTGTCGCACAATGATTTTTTTTTCCGTTTCACCGTAGATTTTTGGGCAAAATGACTGACGTCATTACAAAGTGGCGCAAAAAATAAGCCATCATATGGATTTTTAGGTGCAAAATTGAAAGTTATGATTTTTTAAAGGCAAGGAGCAAAAAACGAAAATGCAAAAACGGAAAAACCCCCGGTCCTTAAGGGGTTAAGGCTGGAATTCCACTGAGGATTTTTTTTTGCAAAAACGCAGAAAAAATGCCAATTTTCAGCGAAAAAACGCCACGTCCAGATGTTAGCTGCAAGTCAATAGTAAACTGCAAAATGCCAGATGCACTTGGCTTTTTTTTAATCCTTTTGGCATTTTTCTGCAATTTTGGGCTTAGAGGTTGGTTTTTCAAAACGCCCAACAAAACCTAGTTTGACATTTTTTTTTCTCTGAAATCGTGGCGTTTTTCTCCCATAGAAGTCTATGGTAGAGCAAAAACGCCAAGAAAAACGCCATGTTGGTTTTAACTTTGGCGTTTTTGCTGGCGGTTTTTATTCTTTTTTGGACTTTAGCGAACCAAAAAAGTGATGGAGATACCTTTTTTTTAATAAAATTTTGTAGGGTATCATTAAAAAAATAATAATAAAAAAGATACAGTAGTGATGGAAAAAAGTATTTAACAAAATTTTTATGAATTTTTAAACAGGGATCAATTTATGTGGGCGGGCAGGGCAATAAAAATAAAGCTGACAATAATAAAAATGTAGTGTGTGTGTTTTTAACTTTTTTTTTTCTTTACATCTTTTAGGTAGTACTACTACTCCCAGCATGGAACACACTGTTCCATGATGGGAGTAGTAATACCTGTATTAATTGACAGATCGCCCCTTTGCGATCCTCCTGAATAATTTATAGATGCGGCCGGATGCTCTTCTATGGTCCCCTGCACTGACGTATATATATACACCTATTCATATTTCACGCAGAGCTGTGATTGGCCAGATGGTTCCAGCCAATAACAACTCTCTGTGGGAAATATGAATAGGTGTATATATATATATGGCAGTGGAGGGGACCATACATTATACAGGAGGATCACAGCGGGTGTCAGGAGTGACACTCGCTGCGATCCGTCTATTAATGCAGGTACTACAGCTCCCAACCTGGAGCAGAGTGTGCTCCATGTTGGGAGCAGTAGTACCTGCAGTAAGAAACAGATCACAGTAGATGTCACTCCTCCTGATGTGAATTTTGAGCCGGGAGAACAGCTGATGCTGAGCAGTAGATATATGTCCTATGTCTACTGCCCAGCAAAAACTTAGTGAGCCTGCAATGTATATAGAGTATACACATTGCTGGCTCACTTAATCCCTTGCTGATCTGTGCACTATGCGCAAGCCTGGCAAGGAAAGAGTTAACTTACACTCCTGGACAGTGTAGGTTGACCCTTTGGGTGGTTTACAGTATATACAGCTATCTATAGCTAGCTATAGCTGTATATAGTGTATACAGAAGATGAAGAAATCCCTTTCCTCCCTCCAGTACTGTCTGGGTCCATGTAACTTTGCCCCGTAGTGATGTCATTAGGGGGGGGGGGGTGGAGCTTCAGACAGGAACCAGGCTAAGGCTCTGTTCACATTGTCCGTTTTGTATAATGTGAACAAACCCTTCTGGCAGTGTCCTTCTGGACAGGAAGACTCCAGTTGTTGCTTAGTTTTGCACCAATTGAAGGCTCCCTGTTTGGGAAGACATTGCATTATGGGCGCTCTCCCCAGTGGAGAGTGCCAAAAATGTCCTAACCCATTTTTTAGTGTTTTTTTTTATTTTTCTCCTCCTGGGCCTAGGCGGTAACAGGCTGGCATTATTTAGGCTGGGGAGGGCCAGTAACAATGGTTCTTGCCCACCCTGGTAACATCAGCCTGTTACTGCTTGGTTGGTATTGTGCTGAGAATGAAAAAACGGGGAACACTATTTTTTTTTTATGTAAATACTTTTTTTTTAATTTTCATTCTCAGCACAATACACCAACCAAGCAGCAACAGCCTGACATTACCAGGGTAGGCAAGGACCACTGTTACTGGCCCTCCCCAGCCTAAATAATGCCAGCCTGTTACCGCCTAGGCCCAGGAGCGCCATTTTTGACACTCCGGGCCTGTTGGTACCAGCTCTTCCCGACACCCCTGTGGTGGTGGGTACCAGGGTAATAATTTTCCTAGTATGATGATGGAAAATATATCTTTTATAAAGATAGGAGGCGACTATCATGTGCATATTCTTTCTTTATTAAGCTCAATAGCAGAAAGAAAAAATGCTATGTGAATCTAACATATCGAAGAAAAAAGAAGCAGGTCACCTAGCAACCTAATGCACCTCCCCAACATTCCCACCAATTACATCACTGCTTGCTCCATATTAACCAACTATGGCTTCGCATTCTCATCTTTCTTTAAGCCGATATTCAACCGGAACAGAAAACCAAACAAAGGAAAGATCCACCGTGACTCGAATCTCCCAGAGCCCATCAACGTCGACTAGCAGCGACTTGAACCACTGAATCACGAACAAGCTTCATTCAAAAAATGAAGCCTTCAACCAGGGCTAAAGAATGATCAAAACAAACAGACTGCAGACCTCCCAGTTATCTCCATCAGTAACCTAGAAAAGAAAAAACACAAACCATAACATGGATGGGAAAGAAGGGAGGGCTGATACTCGCCTCCTGTCTTTATAAAAATCAATTTTTTTCCATCATCATACTAGGGAAATCCTAAATTTTATGGCAGACAGGAGGCTCATATCAAGTGCAAGTTCAAAGCACAGCAAAATAAATAATGTAAAATCATGAAATCATAACACTGACATTGAATACAGTGCATACAGTGCGCCCTGAGGCTGAGGCCAAACTTGGAGGAACACATCCGTTGCCATGGCTTCCGGATCCAGTCCCCAACTGAAGAACCGGGGCAATTGACTATTGAGCCGAGAGGCAAACAAATCCAGGCCAGGGGGACCCCACAAGGACTGAATGGCCTGGAAAACTGCCGGATGCAAGGTCCAACCGCTGCAGTCCGCCAGATGCCTGGAATGCCAACCCGCAACAGAATTGGAAATTTCCAGCAAGTAAAACCTTTCACCTCATGCCCCCTAAGCGGTTGATGTATTGCACCACCGTGATGTTGTCCATGCAAAGCAGGATGCAACAATCTGAACTGTGGGAGGCAAAGCTCTTGAGTGCAAAGGAGCCCGCTAGGAGCTCCAGACAGTTGATGTACAACTGCAACTCTGCTTGTGACAATTTTACCCCCATGGCGGAAGAACCGCACCGGGCTCCCCAGCCACTCAGGTTGCCATCCGATTCTATAATCAAATCTGGTCTGGAATTGAAGATCGTCCTCCCATTCCAATCCTGGACATGATGGAGCCACCAAACCAGCTTGTCGTGGGCCTCCTGCGATAGCGGAATTTGATCCGAATAAGTCAGGCCCTCCTATAAATGGTTGGTCTTCAGTCGCTGTAGCGCCCTGTAATGGCACCAGAAGAATTGCCTGAATCGACAGACAACAGGCCTACAATCCAAGCAACGGCACGTAAAGAAACCAGCCGTTTGCGAAGTAAGGCCCTGATCTCCTTGCGGAGTAACACTAACTTCTTGTTTGGTAGACTAAGTCGCCAATTGGGTATTCACCAAAACCCCAAAAAATTCCATTTCCTGAGCCAGGATCAACACCGACTTCTTCTCGTTGATTAAAAACCCCAATTCTGCGAGAAGAGACGTAGTCCACTCCACGTGGAGCAATACTTGACGTCTCGCTCACGCCATAATTAATATATCATCGAGATATATTATGAGTCGAACTCCCTGACTCCTGAGAACAGCTATAACTGGTTTCATGAGCTTGGTGAAACACCACGAGGTAGAAGAAAGTCCAAATGGGAGGCAAGAAAACTCCAACTTCTGGCCTTCCCACAGGAATTGCAGATAATGTCAGGAAGAAGGGCGATTCGGCACGTGAGGTACACATCCTTCAAGTCAATTTTCACCAACCAATCCTCTGGAAGTAATAGATCCCTGAGTAAATGGATGACCTCCATTTTGAAATGGCGATACAAAACACACTCGTTTAGATCCCTTAAATTTATCAACAGCCTGTGGCCTCGGTCTTTCTTCTTTACTAAGAAGATGTTGCTGAGAAACCCTGGTTTGTCCATGGGTACCGGATTTATGGTGTGCTTCGCACATAGATCCCTTATCTCCAAGCGAATCAGGTCCTTGTCTGACTCCAAAAAATGAATCACCCTTGGCCACCAAATTTGTATTGGAGGTGTCATAAACTCTATGCCGTATCCTGCCACCACTTTTAGGACCCAAGGGTCTGTAGCAATCATGGACCAAGCGTGGGTAAAAAATCTCAGTCTGCCCCCTATCGGGGTGTCCTGCAAAATTAGATTGAGCTGACCCACCTGTTCCTCTGGCTCTCGGGAAACCACGGGAACCGCCTCTCGCCCTCCAGGGCCGTCCTCGAGCAGGAAAGAATGGAGTGGTGGCAACAGGAGCAGCAACTGTATGAACCTGTGACCTTTTGTGGACAGACTGCACGGAGCCTCTGCCATAGGGCCTATAATAGGACCTTCCGGCCCTGCCGAAAACCTTGTTGTGTAAGGTCTTCTTCAAGGAGGTCTGGGCCTTATCTAGGCTAGAGAATAGACCAACAAACTTATTAATGTTTTTAATCAATAAGTCACCAAATAGAACACCCTCAACAGATGGGCCCAGTTCCTCTGTCACCAGATGGGTCAATTGCGGGTCCAACCGCATCAGAATAGAATGGCGACATTCAGCCGACATAGCTGTGTCAGAGTTGCCCAGCAAACAGGTGGCCCGTAGGGCCCATCCCCTAAGGACTTGCGCATCCACCAGCTCGCCCGTGGCGACCGCCTGCTCCGACATGTTCAGGATATTGGTCAAAGGTCCCAACAAGTCTAGCAACTTGTCCTGAACGGACTTGAAGGAGCGATCGATTCCTTTCCTCGGGTTCTCCAGGATTTCTCAGATTTCACCAAACATTTTATCAGGATCGGATCGAGCTCCGGAGACGCCGCCACCTTGTTGGCGACTGAGGGTCGGGGACATGCCACCTGCAGTTTATTACGATTACCTCTGTCCAGAGGTTTCCTCAGCCACGCCTCAATGTACTTGGCCACTTGCAGCAGAGGAGCCCAATCTCTGGACCGTGGATGCTTGATAGCATCAGGGACAAAGAAAGGGACCCCTTGTGAGTCCAAAATGGCATGGGAGGATTTGCCGGCAGCGGAGGAGGACCCAGAAGGGGCATTAACGTCCTCCACACACTCCTCCCCGCCGTCGCTACTGAAGGCGGAGGGGTCAGAAAATTCAGAAGCCGCCTCGGACTCCAAGTCTGAATCATCCACGTAGGAGTCAGGTTTATTCAGTTTTGCGGAACGTGATGCCCAGACATTACAATCATCCTCCCGGGCAGGGGGTCTGGTACCCACGTTTGGTTATTGCCCAAAGGCAAAGGGCCAGAGGAAATTTTTTGCCTTAGGCTGGGACACAGGAGAGGTCACAACGTCTGAGCAGTGGTGGCGCTTCCGGTCAGACTTATCGGGTCTATGCAAGCCAGGGGCTTGAGTCTGTATAAGCGGAACCGCCTGATTGGATGCCGCTTCCTGGCGAGATTGGTACATAGCCAGGGAGACCGGTTTTGAGATATTTTCATTCATGGTGGCCATGGCTGATGCCAGCGCAGAATGCACGGATCTATTAACTAATTGCTGAATCTGATCAGCGGACATGAATTCGGGGTCATGCATTGTGGTGGCCATCCCCCATGGTCATTTCCATCTTTCCCTATACAGAGAGTATACAGACAAATGCTGCAGAAAAACAGGGGCTGTGGAGAAAACACAGAATAAGGACCAGTTAAATGTGTGTTAGCTTTATAAATGTGTACAACAATGATGGTGAGCTACAATTCTTATCCAGATATACTATCTAACCCCCAATAAACGCAGTAGAAATGTACGACAGTAAGTATAATGGCACTACTACAGTGCCCGCATCCCTCTCTCCCTGCTAGTGTCTGTAGGGGAGGGCCAGCACAGCTATCAGGGGAAGAGAACAGCACACACGGCCGCTGACAGGGTCGTGGCCGTGCCGAGCCCGAAATCTCTTGAGACCAGCTGTGCTGACACGATGTGCATATACAAGCATGCGCGACAGATGCACAGCTAGTTACGCGAGAAGGGGTGGGGAAGAAGGAGCTGACGTCACCGGCAATGGCGGAGAGCTGGCCGGGGAAAGAGAAAAGAGGTAAGATAGAGACCCGAGCCTACACCGGAGATATAAGCCGGGGAAGGGGCCAGAAACAAGGTAGAAAACGGGCAATAAGAGGTAGAGATGGAAAAGAGATGGACGCCGTTGTATGAAGTACCTACACCGGCCTCCAATAGCAAAACCAACTAATCAAGTACAGAAATGAATAAGACCGGGCATAAAAGCCGCGGATATGAAACAATGACACTGTATAGGCAGTGTGGGAAATCAAATCACTCCCAACTGCAAAATTCTCAACAATATGTTGGAGCTGATTACTTATCTGTGTAGTCCTTGCTATTGAGCAGAAAGAAAGAGGAGGAGGATGCGGAGCCAGAGTCTGTTAATATGGAGCAAGCAGTGATGTGATTGGTGGGAATGTTGGGGAGGTGCATTAGGTTGCTAGGTGACCTGCATCTTTTTTCTTCAACATGTTAGATTTACATAGCATTTTTTCTTTCTGCTATTGGGCCTAAAGGGGTTGTGCGCTGCCCTGGCTTTCGGAGCTCCACACGCAGCGTCCGGAAGTTCATTACTCCGAACGCTGTGTGCGGGCCCCCTCAACGAAAGGGGGAATGAAATGGCACAGGGGGTGGAAAAGAGGGGGTGATGAATTTGCACAGAGGGTAATAAAGGGGGAATAAAATGGCACGGGGGTGGGAAGGGAAAAGGGCACAGGGTGGACAAGGGGTGATTAAACGGCACTGGAGATTCTATTGTAATATGGCTTTTTATCATATTTTATAGGTAATTTCACTCTGCAGTATTCGTCATTTACAAAGATTTTTTTTTACCCATAGGGGACATAGCGGATGGTTTTTTGTTCCATTAATGCTCACACACACAAAAAATCTAATTATTAAAATAAATCTAAAATTGTAACATTCTGCTCTTATGCCCAGGGACAGGCCTGAACTCGTGCAAATCCATGATCTAAGGGAATGTGAGGAATTTCAAGTTGGTAAATATACAACATGTGTTTCAGGGATTAGTGGTTTGTGTTTATCAATGTGGAATTACAGAGATAAGTATTGCAATGTCAGCCTCCCTCCTTTATTCTGCAACCTGTGCTTTGTGCTGCTAATACCAGCAGAGGATGCTTGGCAGGTCCCGGCAGTGGAAATTTCCACTGTCTGAGATGCTGCCTCTAGTCCTGGAAATTTCCACTGTCGATGCTACCACTAGTCCTGGAAATTTCCACTAGCATCCTCCATCTAGCTTCTCATTAGCCATTCTGACAGCTTCTAGATTCTTCACCCCTAACAACTGTATCACAGTGCTCTGGAATCCTACTCATAAGCGGACACCTCTCCCCCTGGGGCTGCTGTTTAGTATCTTTTTTACTGTGAAACTAAATTAAGGCAATTGTAGCTTTAGAATTTGATGCGGAGAGAATAAACGAAAGTGAATAAGTCATAGTTAACACTAAGGTTGGGTTCACATTTGTCTCTATACTGTTTCCATTACAGTATGTTTAATTTGCTGTAGTCAACTAAGTCCTCGTACAGCAAAAAAGTGTACATTGCAATCTTTATTTTTTTTTGTCATAATGTAAGGCAATACCTATGCATTTTTTTTAAGTTTATAAAACGTTTTTGGTAAAGATGTTGTCATGGAGGACTCCAGTGACAACCTGTGAAGCTCTGGCGAACGCCATGCCCATTTCCACACACTTTTGTTTGCATCCTTAAAAAAAAATTACAATCAAGGTATTGACATGTGAGGTATTGACATGCACATTACAGAAAAGCAATGCAGTCCGCACAATATTTTGCCAAAAAAATAACTGGTAGGTTTGTTTGTGGTGTTTTTTTTAGTTTCATTTGTTTACTTGTTTTTTTTTAGTTTGCTTGAGCCTTTTTCTTTCGACAGACAACATTAAGGGTCTATTCACACTGTAGTGGATTAGTATGTACTAATATAAATGCTTATACTAAAATGTCTATTTTTCCTAAACTGCATACAGAGAGCCAAACTGAACTAAACTGCTACTTCCCCCTCCCATCGAGCATCGAAGATGGCACTGGAATGTAGCGGAAATAAGAAATGTTTATCTCTAGAAAAGTATGCAGAAGGAGATTTAACCAATAAAGTGCTTTTAACACCCAATTCACACAACCCCTTTTTTCAGACATCACTAGCATTAGTTTCTGATGAAATTAATCACAAAGGTAGCAGATCTTCACTGAGTATAAACAGGATGTATTTCAACACGTATAGTATCCGGCGCAGATTTGATGCTGTGTTCAGTCATTTAGTTTACAATGAAATCTGTAGCAGAAAATTCTGTTTATCAAAACTGTGCAGGACACTGTACGTGTATGTAGACCCTAAAGCTTGCACTTCCCTCAACCACATCTCTAATAAACCACTTGATTTGGTTTTGATAAACATGGTTGTTAATTGACATTGGGAGGGAAATGAGGTACTTCAAGACACCAGAAGAAGGATCAGGTAGGTTTAACTATAGCTTTGTATAAATGTTTTATTTATGTGGTATTATCAATATTGCAGTTCATAACACTTTTAGAACTATTTTCTTCAAGTTTCTTCCTTTATTTAAATAGGGGAAACTGCATATACAATATAAAAAATAACAAACTTTCAAGCAACTTTGGCTTCAACATTGTGCAAGGAGAAAACTACTCAAATGTAGGAATCGTGCAACAGTTATTCACATAAGCGAGTACACTCCATTTTTGTCAATATTTTATTATATCTTTTCTTGTGACAGTACTGAAGAAATGACACTCTGCTACAATGTAAAGTAGTGGATGCACAGCCTTTATAACAGAGTTTAATGGCTGTGTGGTGAGTCATTTTAAGGGGACAGAACATTAATGTCTTAAACTTTGTAACAAAAGTATGTAAACTCCTAAATGGAAGTGTCCAAATTGGGACCAAAGTGTCGATACTTTGGCCACCATTCTTTTCCAGCACTGCCTTATGCCTTTTGGGCATGAGGTTCACCAGAGCTTCACAGATTGCCACTGGAGTCCTCTTCCAAACCTCCATGATGACATCACTGAGCTGTAGATCTTTAGAGACCTTGCACTCCTCCATCTTCTCTTTAAGGGTGCATTCACAATGAGTAATTCACGAGGAATAATTTCGGCCCGGAAATTGTTGCCCTCTCCATCAAGCGGAATTCAAGCAGAATTTCCATGCGGAAATGAAGAGGAATGAAAGGAGGAAGCTATTTAATCTACTTTTCTGAATTCTGCTTGAATTCCGCTCAAATTCGGCTTGAAAACGATGTCGTGTAGATTTTTTTTTTTTTACCATTGACTTCTCTTGGATTCTACTCGCGGATTCCGCTTGAAGAATGAACATGTTTTTTCTTCAAGCGGAAAGGAATTCAGCGTCGGAATTCTGCTAGCAGAATTTCCGCAGTGTGAACAGGACAGCAGAAATAACATTAAAGTCAATGGGCTGAGGAGATGTGTATTAATTTGGAGAGGAGAATTCAAGAGGAATTACTCGAGTAAATTCCTCTTGAATTACTCAGTGTGAACACACCCTAAAGGGGTACTCTACCCCTAGACATCTTATCCACTATCCAAAGAATAGGGGATATGATGTCTGATCGCGGGGGGCCTGCCACTGGGGACCCCCATGATCTCTTCTGCAGCACCCCCATTTCTCAGCTGCACAGAGCGAGGATCGCTCTGTGGCTGATGAAGTGAAAAGAGTATTGTGATGTTACAGCTCCGCCCCCTTGTGACATTACACCCCGCCCCCTCAATGCAAGTCTATGGGAGGAGGCGTGGTGTCACGATACTCCGTCCGCTGCATCGCTCGTCATCAGCCACAGAGTGATCCTCGCTTTGTGCAGCTGAGAAACGGGGTGCCCACTTTCATAAATATCACAACTCAGACCCATCAGACCTCACCTTTGCAGCCATACAGACAGTCAAAAGAAATTGGAGAGGATGTAATTATGTACTCCAAATGTCTAAAGCAAAATCGAGAAAAATCTACGAGTTTGGTAGCCTTGAACCTAAAGGCCTCAATGCAGAATTAGAATTATTTGTTATAGAAATATTTTTATATATAATCTTATTATCCATGTTTCAGTTTTATCCATTTATTTCCCCCTTGTCTATATCCATTACATATTTTTTTTAATATGGCCAATTTTTAGGCCATAATACTATACTTTTATATGTCTATATTTTTAAATTCTGATTTCATTAGGCAATTTTATGCATCTATTTACACAATCTGTTTTTACATTCAATAAATTCCACGTACTTTCCGCCTCCAAGGTATTATAACTTAAACCCCATACTAGAACATATACACCTACTTTTATGTCTATTTTATTCCCATTTCCACCTTCAATTTTTTATTTTTACTTTTATATTTATTTATTTTCATTATTTCTATTTTTTCTTCTTTTCTTCTTAGTTTATTTTATTTGACTTCATTCTAATATTTATTTATTTTATTTTATAATAGTTTGATTTAAATATCTATTATCTAATCTTTATCTCTATTCCTATATCACCATCTGCTTTCTTTCCTTCTTAGTCACTATACACCAATTTAACATATACATATTACACCACCACTTACCCCCTCTATTTTATCATTCATTTCGGTTAATTCAACCAAAACCAATGTACACTGAATTTTTTTTTAGACTTTTATTCTTGTTTTCCATCACAATAAGTCCCACATTTCATTTGGTCCCACATCTTGCACTTGCATCCTGTAACCACTATATCTACTATAAAAGATTTTATACATCTACTATAAAAGATTCTAAACACCCTACAATATACTTTGAATATCTGATTTGCAACATTGTATAATACTTATTATGCGGAGTTAAACCAGGATTGCAACAATACACTATCCACGTTTTGTACAGTCATATAACTTCTGTACACCAGCGCTAGTTCACAGTAACTATCCCTATCTTTGTACCTTTCAGCAGGGGCGTACCTAGAGCATTTGGCACCCAGGGCGGACCCTTTGTTTGGCACCCCCCCCCCACACACACACACACGCACCCCCCCTTAATTACACCCCCTCCCTCCCCTCCCCCCAGGAGCGGACTGACAACACTCGGGGCCCCAGGACAAAAAAAAGGCAAGGGCCCCTGCTAGGCTCTGCAGCTCGTCAATCTTCTGCCACGCTCCTATTCCACCCAAATCCCACACCCACAATAAACTAAAATTTATATATGTAAGAAACACTTTAACGTAGGTAAATTTCTATGACCAATAATACTGGTATACAAGGAGTAAATATATACCACCACACAATAACTGGATAATACCGCCATACTGTATAAAACCACTATATATAGACCAGTATACTATAAAGGATCTGTATACAATATAAGTGATTATATACAGGACCATATGGCGGTAGATATCAGCTGAACACAGGATGTGTATACCATATAAGTGATTACAGTTACATTTTGGGACTCACAATTACGTCTTTTCTGATCAGCGGCATCCTCTTTCCTTTTCTTCTCTGTCTGGATAAGACCGCCATGTGGATTTCTTAACATCTGCAGGAAAAACATGTCAGACTCTGCATATTTTCAGTGCCCTCCCCTCCTCTACACAATCTTCCCATCTATAGGCCCACAAACTGTAATAATGCCCTCCTTGGTTTCCTGCACAGTAAAAGGGCAGGTAGGTAGGTAGCCAGGTAACCCCCTCTTTCCCATAGGTATATGCAGAGTTACACCCCCCCTCTTTCCCATAGGTATATGCAGAGCTAGACCCCCCACCCCCTCTTTCCCATAGGTATATGCAGAGTTACACCCCCCTCTTTCCCATAGGTATATGCAGAGTTACACCCCCCTCTCTTTCCCATAGGTATATGCGGAGTTACACCCCCCTCTCTTTCCCATAGGTATATGCAGAACTACGCTACACCCCCCCTCTTTCCCATAGGTATATGCAGAGTTACACCCCCCTCTTTCCCATAGGTATATGCAGAGCTAAACCTCCACCCCCTCTTCCCCATAGGCATATGCAGAGCTACACCCCCCCTCTTTCCCATAGGTATATGCAGAGCTACACCCCCCGCCCCCTCCCTCTTTCCCATAGGTATATCTAGGGCTGGGTGGTATACCGGTTCATACCGAATACCAAATTTTTTGGGATGCACGATATGAATTTTCCCCCATACCGCAATACCGGTTGGGCCCCTCCCCCTCGGGAATGTATTATCTGCGTAGCACAGCGCTGTCCCCACATCGGGGAACTAATCCTATGTTACCTGCCAGCACTGTTCTGCTCCCCCCAATTAATGATCAGTCCAGCTGGGTACTACTCACATATGTCAAGCACTGCCCTCCTCCTCTTTGTTGGGGGCCGCCGGGCACTGGAATTCTATACTGTATGCCAGTGGTCTCCAACCTGCAGACCTCCAGATGTTGCAAAACTACAACTCCCAGCATGCCCGGACAGCCGGCGATGGAACTCTCTGTACGCCAGTGGTCTCCAACCTGCGGACCTCCAGTTGTTGCAAAACTACAACTCCCAGCATTCTGGGAGTTGTATTTTTGCAACAGCTGGAGGTCCGCAGGTTTGAGACCACTGCTGTACGCTGTATACCTATGCCCGGGCTGCAAAAGATACAGAAAATAAACTTAACTCACCCACGTCGGCCGCACGCTGGGAACGGGAATACCGGACAGCCGTCAGCCTATCACCGGCCAGAGCGATGCCACGCCCTGGCCAGTGATAGGCAGAGCCCACTGTCATGTATGAAGCCGGCTTCTTACATGACAGTGGGCTCAGCCTATCACTGGCAGGGGCGGGGCATCGCTCTGGCCGGTGATAGGCTGACGGCTGTCCGGCGTTCCCGTCCCCAGCGTGCGGCTGACGTGGGTGAGTTAAAGGTTTATTTTCTGTATCTTTTGCAGCCCAGGCATAGGTATACAGCGTACAGCAGTGGTCTCAAACCTGCGGACCTCCAGCTGTTGCAAAACTACAAATCCCAGCATGCCCGGACAGCCATTGGCTGTCCGGGCATGCTGGGAGTTGTAGTATTGCAACAACTGGAGGTCCGCAGGTTGGAGACCACTGGCGTACAGTGAGTTCCATCGCCGGCGGCCCCCAACAAAGAGGAGGAGGGCAGTGCTTGACATATGTGAGTAGTACCCCGCTGGGCTGATCATTAATTGAGGGGAGCAGAACAGTGCTGGCGGGTCACATGATTTTTTTTGGGGGGGGAACCGAACACCGCGCACGGGTCACATGATAGGGGCGGGGGGTCAGAACAACGCTGTCGGGTCACATGATTTTGGGGGGGAATACCGTGGAACCGCCGTAAGTTAAAAAATACCGTGATACAGATATATGGTCATACCGCCCAGCCCTAGGTATATGCAGAGCACCCCCCCCCTCCCCCTTCCCTATAGGCAAATGTAGAGCACCCCCCCTCTCCCCTATAGGTAAATGCAGACCACCCCCCCTCTCCCCCCTTCCCTATAGGTAAATGCAGACCACCCCCCCTCCCCCTTCCCTATTGGTATATGCAGAGCACTCCCCCTCTCCCCCCCTTACCTATAGGTATATGCAGAGAACCCCCGTTCTCTATAGGTAAATGCAGAGCACCCCCCCTCTCCCCTATAGGTAAATGCAGAGCACCCCCTCCCCCCCTTCCCTATAGGTAAATGCAGAGCACCCCCCTCTCCCCCTTCCCTATAGGTAAATGCAGAGCACCCCCCTCCCTCTCCCCCCTTCCCTATAGGTAAATGCAGAGCACCCCCCCTCTCCCCCCTTCCCTATAGGTAAATGCAGAGCTCTCCCCCCCTTCCCTATAGGTAAATGCAGAGCACCCCCCCTCCCTCTACCCCCTTCCCTATAGGTAAATGCAGATCACCCCCCTCTCCCCTATAGGTAAATGCAGAGCACCCCCTCCCTCTCCCCCCCTTCCCTGTAGGTATATGCAGAGCAAAAAACAAACAAACAGGATGCTCACCTGATATCCCACGCAGCGATCTCCTCAGCTGCAGGGCCCGCGTCTTCTCCCCTCCACAGTACAGGCGCCGGATGAGTCACGTCACCGGCGCCTGTACTGCGTGCTGCGTGGGGGCGGAGGTCATGTCTCCTCTGTGTAGCTGCAGATGCGGCTCACACAGAGGGGACGCCTTCTCCTGTATGTGCGTGTATCTCGCATACAGGAGAATGTACCACTGTCTGCTGGGGATCTGGGACAAGTGTCCTGGACCTCAGCAGCGGCGGCAGCGGGTCAGTCCGCCCCTGGCACCCCCCTTGAGAGTGGCACCCGGGGCAGGGCCGCCCCCCCACCCCTCCCCCTTGGTACACCACTGCCTTTCAATACCCTGCACATCTTTCTACTTATGCTTGTATTCCATTTTCTCCTCTTTCTTTTCTCTCTCTCTCTCATTTTTTTTGTGTATCTAATAACTTTATCATGCTGAATTAGCCCTAACACTAACCCCCCCCTCCCCCCCCTATTTCTTTCTATTTGTGTCTAATAACTTTATCAGGCTGAATCAGCCCTAAGGCTAGGTTCAGACTACGGAATTTCCGACAGAAATTCAGTCATAAAATTTCCGTCCGAAATTCCGCTTGCTAAAATGTCTAGTGTAGTGAATGGGTTTCCGTTCACAAATTCACAATTCGGAATTTGTCAAGCGGAAAATCAACTTAGAAATTTCCGCGCGGATCACATTGCAGTCTACTGATTCAGCCGGCGCTGGCCGCACTCGGAATCTCCGGGTGGAAATTTTCTGCCTGGAGATTCCATAGTCTGAACCTAGCCTAACACTTCCCAGTTAGGATCTAGGACCTAACCAAACTTGCCAAAAAACTGGTTATATAAGGCTGCAATTCCCAGCCCAGTTCACACAGTCTTTGCATATCCACCATTGAAAAAGGGGACGCTGCTCCACGAAACACGTCTGGTCCAAGACTGCCTTTGCACAAGAAGTCGGGACTATTTGGATTATTTGTCCACCACTATTGGTCTTTTACTGCCCTCTCAGCTTCCCACACCAAAGACCTCCAGTGATGCCACACGCTACAAACAAACATTACCTTTTCCAGCGGACTACGCAATAACCATCTGTACTGGACATCCTCACCTCTCCTACACCTTCCCCGTGCTGCCGGGGCTGAGAGGCATCAATCCGCATCACCGTTAAGCGCTGCTATGCGCATATGACTGCTTTCGCCGGAGCCCGTAAGAGGCAGTAAGTGCCTGACTTTGATCTATTTTTCCTCTTGTACTTTGTCCCCGTGCCGTCGGGGTATAGAGGATAGATCTTTAGTACTACTGCTCATACAAGTATACTCAGTAGGCTTGTAACTGCGAGTCTCCAGCGCTGCAAAAACTGTTTATTGGACATATCCTATTAAAAACATTGGACTATAAACCCCCACCATTGTCCCACCATTTAAGTGCAATACTATTTTAACATCATGTTTTAAATGTTTATAACTAACTTTTACCATTCTATTTTAGTGAGCTGTCTGCGGCAAGGGCCCTGCCCCAGACCTCACAGTATTATTCAATAAATGTAATTATATTTGATATCTTATTATCAGACACTTCCTTTCTTTCTTTTTTATCTCTATTTATTCTGCCTTATTCAAAATTTTCTTCTTAGCCTAGTAGGACTGCTATTTTTCCATTTTTTAAACCAGTATATATTTGGCACACGGGTATGTGCAGCGCAGTATCCTCGGTTTAGGTCTCTTATATTTTACGTAGAGCTCCTACACTTGTACATTATATTCCTTGGGTTGTTTTTTTTTATGTATATGCCAACTGTGCGGTTTAACTAACCTTATATTTTAATAGATCAGACATTTACCCAAGCGTTGGTACCACATGTGATTACGTTTTTGATTACATTATTTTATTTGAAATATGGGAAAAGGGGGGAGCATTCAAACTTTTATTAGAAAGGGGTAAATTCACTTTTATTGACTTTATTTATTTTTTTACACTTTTATTTCTTTTTTAGGCCCCCATAGGGTGCTATACCATGCAATCTTTTGATTGCATACACTGATCAACGCTGAGCCAAAGCTCAACATTGAACAGTGTTCTCGGTGCTCTGCTGCTCTAGCCTGCAGAGCCTGGCCAGAGCTTCTGAGCACTGATTAGACAGCAAGGAGGCAGGTAAGGGTCCTCCCACTGTCCGCTCAGTTGATCGGGACCTGCGATTTCGCCACAGATGTCCTGATCAGCTGTGCTGAGCTTACCGGCACCATTAACCCCATATTTTAGATGCTGCAATCAACTTTGTTTGCGGTGTCTAAAGGGTTAATGCTGGGCATCGGTCCGATTGGCGATGCCAGGCACTAATCAAGGGTCCTGGCTGCTGATAGCAACCGGGACCCATCAAGTATGAAGCGTGCTCAGCTCGTGAGCACACTTGAAATCCTGGTAAAGGGACCAGAGCGTACAGGTACACCCTCAGACCTTAACCCCTTAAAGACCAAGCCCATTTTCACCTTATGACCAGAGTATTTTTTGCACATCTGACCACTGTCACTGTAAGCATTAATAGCTCTGGGATGCTTTTACTTATGAATTTGATTCCAAGATTGTCGTGACATATTCTACTTTAACATAGTGGAAAATTTTCATCGATACTTGCATCATTTCTTGGTGAAAAATTCCAAAATTTCATGAAAAATTTGAAAATTTTGAATTTTTTTTTTTACTTTGAAACTCTCTGCTTGTAAGGAAAATAGACATACCAAATAAATTATATATTGATTCACATATACAATATGTCTACTTTAGGTTTGCATCATAAAGTTGACATGTTTTTACATTTGGAAGATATCAGAGGGCTTCAAAGTTCAGCAGCAATTTTCCACAAAATTTTCAAAATCTGAATTTTTCATGGACCAGTTCAGTTTTGAAGTGGATTTGAAGGGCCTTCATATTAGAAATATTGCATAACTGCACCCCTCAAAGTATTCAAAATAACATTCAGTAAGTATGTTAACCCTTTAGGTGTTTCACAGGAATAGCAGCAAAGTGAAGGAGAAAATTCAAAATCTGCATTTTTTACACTCTAATGTTCTTGTAGACCCAGTTTTTGAATTTTTACAAGGGGTAAATGGAGAGAAATCCCCCCCAAATTTGTAACCCAATTTCTCTTCAGAAAATACCTCATATGTGTATGTGTAGTGTTCTGTGGGCGCAGTAGAGGGCTCAGAAGGGAAGGAGCGACAATGGGATTTTGGAGAGTGAGTTTTTCTGAAATGGTTTTTGGGGGCATGTCACATTTAGGAAGCCCCTATGGTGCCAGAACAGCAAAAAAAAAAAAAAAAAAAAGTGGCATACTAGTTTGGAAACTACACCCCTAAAGGAACATAACAAGGGGTACGGTGAGCCTTGACAAAGCCACTGCTGTGGCGAAACGTCGGACGGGTGCAGGTGTCTAAGATTTCAATTTACTCTGCCATAGCTCTCATCCAGTGAGTTAGGTATGGACTGCAGCCATACCACTTACTATTTGCAGCAATGCTGTAAATGTGCATGGACAGTAAACACAATGAGAACTTAATGGCAGAAACATTTTAATTGTTTATTGAGGCATTAAATGTTACGTTCTTTTCTGGTCCAACGTCGAGCAGATCAGAAAAGTAGATCACAGAAAACGCTATTCTAATGGTTCAAAATAACCAGTTTGTGAAATACTTAGACCAGCCTGCCTGGCGTATCAACATTACTTTTCTACTCATTAAAAGCACATTACTAACTGACATTCTGTTGTTAACTACATTGGCTCTGGATCAATCTATGCTGAATACTGCGAGCAGGTTACTTGCTCTGTAAATGGTTGTACTAACACCTCTGTTTTCTGTCATTCATTACCCTTATTACCAGTTACTAACAGAAGACAACTCACTTTTCAAAAATGAATCCAAAAAGCTCTTTACAATGCTGTACATACCAATATCTTCATGAGTAGTAGATGTTAGCCACTTTGGAATTGCATTTTGCACATTTGTGTATTTTCAAAGGGTTAATTCTCATCACCTAGGAGCACAAAGGGCTAGGCATGTTTAAATATACCATTCTAGGGCAGTAAGGTTCCCCATGTGTCAACAACAGCAGGGGCTTTGCCAGGTCTCCAAATGAGCGGGGGCTAGAGCCCATAGCCTAAGCCACACCCCTAACCACAGCCTAGTCATGCCTCTAACCACACCCTCATTCATGCCCAATAGTACAGTCTCCTCCTTTAATATACACACTGCTAGCAGTGAGCAACTGTACAGTTTGGTTTCAGCAATCACACTCCTCTTTTCATCATACTGTTCCAGATCAAATCCTGTATACTGAGACCAATATTACCAATAATACCAGTGTACAAGAAGGAATATTATCACGATACATCATATTGTTACTGCATAAATCTGGCCAAAACAATAATGGTCAGCATCTTCAAACAAAATTAAATATTTAAACAGGTGAACACTGCTTGTTTTGTGTGTTACCAGCAGGGAAAAATATTACTGCCATACCATGACCACCACCATTACCACTAATTAATACCGCTATATTGTTACTGAATAAAATCAACTATACAAAAGACCAATATTCACACATACATTTACTATATAGAGGTAGATACCAGCTGTACACAGGATCTGCATACCATACAAGTGATTACATACAGGACCATATAGAGAATGCACCCATAAAGTTACATATAGTAACTCACAGGTATCTCTTCTGATCAGCGGCATCCTCTTCCCTTTTCTTCTCCATCTAGATCAGTTTGCCATGATGACTTCTGTAGGACAAACATGTTAGTCCACATTTTTCCAGAGCCCACCCCTTCTTTACGCAATCTCCTCATCTATTAGCTCCAAACTATAATAGCATTCCCCTGCTAAGTGTCCCGCTCAGTAGAAGGGCAGTTAGGTATGTAGGTATTTAGCTAGGTAGTTATGTAGCCAGGCATGTTGCTCGGTAGCAAGGTAAGCAGGTATGTAGTTGAATAGGAAGATATGTAGCTAGGTAGTTTTGCAACAGCCGAATGAATCCTTGTTGGGAGTGATCTACCTACTACACCTGGCTACCTACTGCACCTACTACCCCTGGCTACTTACTGCAGTGTTTCCCAACTACAGTGCCTCCAGCTGTTGCAAAACTACAACTCTCAGCATGCCCAGACAGCAAAAAGGCTGCTGGAAGTTGTAGTTTTGCAACAGCCAGATGCACCCTGGTTGGGAAACAGTGCAGTAGGTAGCCAGGTGTAGTATGAAGCCAGGTATGCAGGTAGGTCATTGTTTCCCAACCAGGATGCATTTGACTTTTGCAAAACTACAACTCTGGCTAGACAGGCATGCTGGGAGTTGTAGTTTTGCAACAGCCGGATGCACCCTGGTTGGGAAACACTGCAGCAGGTAGCCAGGTATGTAGGTAGGTCACTGTTTCCCAACCAGGGTGCACCCAGCTGTTGCAATACTACAACTCCCAGCATGCCCATACAGCCAGTTGTAGGCTTGTGGGAGTGGGAGTTGTAGTTTTGCAACAGTCGAATGCGCCCTGGTTGGGAAGCACTGTAGTTAGGTAGCCACGTATGCAGGTAGGTCATTTTTTCCCAACCAGGGTGCATTTGGCTATTGGGCATGCAGGGAGTTGTAGTTTTGCAACAGCCGGATGCAGGTATGTAGGTAAGTCACTGTAAGTAGTTAGGTCAAGATTACAACTCCCAGCATGCCCAGACAGCCTCTGGCTGTCTGGGCAAGCTGGGAGTTGTAGTTTTGCAACAGCCTGATGCACCCTGGTTAGGAAACACTGTAGTAGGTAGCCGGGTAAGCAGGTAGGTCATTGTTTCCCAACCAGGGTGTATTCGGCTGTTGCAAAACTACAACTCTGGCTGTCTGGGAGTAGTTTTATAACAGCTGGATACACCCTTAAAAGGAAACACTGCAGTAGGTAGCCAGGTATGCAGGTAGGTCATTGTTTCCCAACCAGAGTGCCTCTGGCTGTCTGGGAATGCTGGGAGTTGAAGGCACTATGGCTAGGAAACAATACATTCCTGGCTAGCTTGATAGTCCCCACCCAGTTCCCAGGTAGTCCTCTCCCTACCCCCTTATGCCAGGTTGTAAATAAATTAAAAAAACAGATACTCACCTAAAGTCCAACGCAACGAAATACACCATAGCCACGTCCCTTTCCCTCCACAGTGCAGGCACCGATGAGTGATGTCATTGCGCCTGCACTGCATGAGGGCAGAGGTAATGATCTCCTGTCAGCGGAAGCTGCAGACTGAGGCTTACACTGACGGGGAGCTATTAGCTGTATGCGCATGTATGTGCGCACAGCTAAAAGCAGCACCCGCTCGGTGTAGCGTGGGGGTGCAGGGGGGGCGCGCTCGCTCGCACTTGCAGCTCTCTGCCCCTGCCTGGCTCACTCTCTCTGCAGTGCTGGCTGTGTGAATCCGATTCGAGCCGCCGGGTTGCCGCCCACTGGAGGTAGTGGCGGATTCAGGGGTTGCCCCCCCCAGAGATTGTTGCCCCTCTTCCTGAACTATTGCATGGTGGAGTGGGAGCTGTTGGCTGTCCCGCTCCACCACCCCTTTCTCACGCCCGTCACCTTGCTATCACACGCCGCGGCTGCTCCATTCCTGCAGTCAGTGAGAGCCAATCACGGCAGGCCGGCGCCCGGAGATCACGTCCCCCGCGGCTCTCACTGACTGCAGGAATGGAGCAGCCGCAGCGTGGGAGAAAGGTGACGGGCGTGAGAAAGGGGAGGGGGGAGCAAATTATAAGTGAGAGGGGCAAATGATGAGTAAGGGGCACATGTCAGGGGGGCATTATATGTGGGGCACATGACAGGACCCCCCCCTGTCATGTGCCCCTCATATATAATACCCCATGTCCTGTGCCCCTCACATATAATGCCCCCCCTGACATGTTCCCTTCACATATAATGCCCCCTGTCCTGCCCCCTCAGGGGGCATTATATGTGAAGGGCACATGTCAGGGGGGCATTATATGTGAGAGGCACAGGACATGGGGCATTATATGTGAGGGGCACAGGACAGGGGACATTATAAGTCAGGGTCACATGTCAGGGGGGCATTATATGTGGGGGCACATGACGGGGGCATTATATGTGAGGGGCACATGTCAGGGGGCAATATATGTGGGGGCACATGACAGGGGCCCCCTGTCATGTGCCCATATAATGCACATATAATGCCCCCCTGACACTTGCCGCTTACTTATAATACCCAAAGTCATGTGCCTTGGATCATCTCCAGGGTATGGTTCCATTTTGATGTTTAGTTTTTGTTCTTGATATTTTTTGTCGTTTACGATGGTTGTGAGACGACATATAATAGCACGGCCCATGCTAGGTTACTACATTTGCAGATTTGTATTCACAGACCTGCTGAAAATGTGGAGAATGTGTAATGCATGTTCGCACTCAATAAAGTGTTTGAAAATAAACTTGTATTTAGATGCATTTTACTTTAATTACATCAGTATTTTCATAACAAACAATACATGTGCTTAGGGGGTAAGGGTTTCTTTAACTAATCTAGTGGAAGAGACTCGAGTGCTAAAATCCACGGGTTAGGGGGCGCAAATTACTTGCCTTGCCCCGGGTGCTGACAACCCACGCTACGCCACTGCCCGCTCGCCCGTCTGAGGATCCGGGACAAGTGCCCTGATCGCCATAAGCAAGCGAGCTGAAGCGAGACCTGGGGCTATGGGGGCCACACCCAGGGTTATAGTCCCGCTAGCCCCCCCCCCCCCCCCCTTGCGATGCCCCTGAACAATAGTAATGTGCTTATTTGGTTTTACTCCAGTCCTAGCACCTAAAACCGTGCCTTGAGAACTCTAAGGCTGACCTACTAGGCTGTAACTGCATAAATCTTCTTGTCAGAAGTTTATCTTTCAGCAATTGTCATTTAGTATGTGTACTGCTTTCTTTTCTGTCTCATATATTCATATAGAGTCAGTAACAAAACAAATTAAGGCAAAGTTAAACTTTCTTGCAAATTTTCAATTTTGATCAATTATTTTCTGCAACACAGCAGATATTAACAAATAATTCAACTGAAAATTTTCTAGGAATATCCCATGTGTGGCTCCAGTGCGCTGTATGAAATTGTAGAAATTAGAGTTCGTGAAGGCTTTCTGGCTTCAGCAATGCTTGCTTCCTATCTCCAAAGTGGTGGCTGCACACAGTACATGGGTCTTTATCTGTGCTATGTCCTATTGGCCTGGGAGCTGATTGACACATAAACCAGCAAATCATTGTATAGCATAGGGGTCGTGTGAAAGCTGCAAGGTATCTTACTGCCCCAGTACATACTACTTTATTGTGGGCACCAAAACTGGCAATGTTTGAAAGTTATGCGAGCTGCCATTACCCCAAAATTTGGGTCTTATGAGGGTTCACAGGGCTCTGCTCGCTCATCTCTAAAGACAATGGGGGAGATTTATCAAAGCTTGTGCAGAGGAAAAATTGCTGAGTTGCACATAGCAACCAATCAGATCGCTACTTTCATTTTGCAGAAGCCTTCTTAAAAATGAAAGAAGTGATCTGATTGGTTGCTATGGGCAACTTTTCCTCTGCACAGGTTTTGATAAATCTCTCTCAATGTATTAGCAACTTTCAACTTTTTGTACTTTGGTTCAGGAATCGGAGTGTAAAGGGTCACGGCAGGTGGTGGATCCTCTGGGCCTGTGTGGATGACGACGTCAGCCGTGCCAGGGAGCAGAGTCTAAAGTGCCGTTGGTTTTCACCAGAGCCCGCCGCAAAGCGGGATGGTCTTGCTGTGGCAGGCGGCACCCAGGTCGCTACCCCTGGCACGACTCGTCCACACATGTAGCTGGGATGTGGTGTGGCACAAAAGGAAACTGGCAAGACGTGGTCAAGGTAGCAGTATGTCAGGGCAGGTGGCACAGGTACATGGTCAGGTAACGGAACCAGGATCAGGAACACAGATCCCAGCCCCGCCGGCAGCGGGGACATGACAAGAGAGCGCTCACAGCCAGCGTGTCTGGCCGGAACGCAGATGTTACAGTACACACCCCGCCACCTTTGGTCTGCCCCTCTTCTTTGGAACTCAGGCTGTAAGGGACTTGCAGATTTCTGTTGTGGAGTCTTCCGTCTTCTCAGGTGACCAACTGGCGGTATATTCAATTGTGTGAAGCATACAGATGCACTGAAAGGAAGGAGAAATTTAAAATATGTACATATACAGTGGTAGAATATATGAATTTGGAAGGAGGTGGGAAGTTAAAATATATATATATAGGTTACTTCTTAAAACTGTTCCCATCAATTTTCAGGAAAACAAAAAAAAAGGAGGTGGGAAGAAGCATTTAGCCCAATTTCTGTTGAAATATGGGAAGGTATATTGTTGAATGCTAAAAAAAAATTCTATTAATAAAAGACATCAAATTATGCAAATAAGAATAATCTATCAACTGTATTACTCACCGCTACAGTTAAAAAAGATAGGGAGTTGGAAGAGTGCAGTTTGCCCCAAGTGTGGTACAATGGATGTGGATTTAATTAATTTATTATGGGTATGTCCAAAGGTTAAAGAATTCTGGGTTAAGGTTTTTTAGACGATTCAAAATAAATTGAAGGCCGAGAATTATTGAATCGTATTTTTATGCTAGCTAAGGTGGTAGTTTTGAGAGGGCTTTTCTGTAATAGGGGTCCCAATGTAACGGAATGGGAGAGGCTAGTTTAAAAATTTCGGAAGTATGAGGAATGGAGAGCTGGTAGGTCTAGGAAAAGATTTAATAATTTTAGATTAATTTGGGCAGAGTAGGTAGAGTGAGATAGGCGCCTTTTTATTTTTTCTCTCCCTTCTGGCAGGGGTGGGGTGGGGGGTTATGGGAATGTACTGTCTGAATATTATGTATTTGTATTTATATGTCCAAGTGATATAATAAAATGTATTAATATAAAAAAAAAAAAGGTGACCAACTGGAAAAGAAGAATGTCCCCAATTCAAGACTTTACGTCCAAGTTTAACAGGCACAGAAGATATCACAGGAGGAACATTACGCCTTGGCGTAGAGTCCAATCCTGCGACATCAGAGGATCTGGAAAGAGCGTCGGCTCTGAAGCTTTTATTAGCAGGCCGAAAAGGAGGCACAAGACAGTGATCTTGGCAATATTGTACACAGCATGTGATTTCACCAGATTTCCAGTCAAGTTGTGGAGAATGATGTTGAAGCCAAGGAAGACCAAGAAAAAGCTCAGAAGTACAATGTGGTAGCACATAAAACTACATTTTTCCTTATACAAATCCCCTTGCATGACGAGGGGTTCAGTACGGAATTGCACCTTACAGTTCAGATTTTGTCCATTAACAGAAGAAATGTAGAAGGGCTTGACAAGACGCGTCACTGGAAGACGGTGTTTATGGACCTGGGAAGCACCAATGAAGTTGCCAGCGGAACCGGAGTCCAAAAAAGCAGAAGCAATGAAAGACGTCTTGGCAGAGGATAAAACTTGAACTGGGGGGGGGGGGGGTGGGGGTGGTAGGTCAAGCGATGAGAGCGTTCTCCGGACGTGGATGACGTATAGAACAGTCTTTGAGAAACTGCTCCGGACTGGCACAATAGAGGCACAAATTCTCATTGCGTTGACGGGATCTTTCCTGCTGCGTTAAGAGAAAATGGTCCACTTCCATAACCTCTTTGACAGGATGCAAAGAAGACAGTAGAGGTGGATGTTGGAACATGGGTGCCAGACGAGGTAATCGCCGTGTTCGGGACGTTTTTTTTTCCAAAGGAAGTTCTTCCTACCTCTCGGCAAAATGCACATCAAATCGAGTGGCTAAATGGATAAGTTTGCTCAGATTATTTGGGGAATCTCGTGCAACTCGAGCATCCTTGATTCTAGAGGAAAGTCCTTTTTTAAAGGTAGCATACAAGGTCTCATCGTTCCAAGCAAGTTCTGAGGCAAGTGTGCGGAACTGAACCGCATAGTCGCCAACAGAGGAGTTCCCTTGGCAGAGGTTCAGAAGAGCCGTTTCGGCAGAGGAGGCTCGAGCGGGTTCTTCAAATGCATCTCTACGATCCCAGAGAGGAGTAGCCAGGGCTAAAACTTTTCAGGAAAGTAGGCTGACCACAAACGCCACTTTAGCACGCTCTGTCGGGAACAGATCTGCCATGAGTTCTAGATGGATAGAACACTGTGTCACAAAGCCTCTACACAGCTTGGGATCTCCGTCATACTTAGAAGGCAAGGACAGACGAAGCTTGGTCCCAGGAGAAGCTGCAGACACAGGAGGAGGCTCAGGAACAGGTGGCTGCTGCTGTTGTTGCTGCTGAGCGGAGTTGATTCAGTTGTTGCGCCTGACAGGCTAACTGCTGTGACTGTTGAGCCACGATGGTGGAAAGATCCGAGACATCTGGCTAATAGCGTGCGGCACCGATCGTTGTGCTGCATGCTAGTAACCCTTTAGATGCGGCGTTCAAAGTTGATCGCCGTGTCTAAAATGAAAGTAAAAGCTTCCTGGCAGCTCAGTCGGGCTGATCGGGACTGTCGTGATGAAATCACAATGTCCCGATCAACTAGAATGCGAGCGGAGGTCCCCTTCTGGCCCCCGTCACGTCCGATCGGCGATTGATTGCTCCAAGCCTGAAATCCAGGCTTGAGCAATCAACCGCCGATAACACTGATCTTTGCCGTGTCATTGCACGGTAATGATCTGTGTATGAGATCGGTATGTGCAGTGTAATAGCCACTAATAACACTGAAAAAAAAAAAGTGTGAAAAAGTAAAAAAAATAAAAGTGTGAAAAAGTTAATAAAGATCATTTAACCCCTTCCCTAATAAAAGTTTCAATCACCCCGCTTTTCCCAATTAAAGAAAAAAACTGCGTAAACAAAAATAAAAAACATATGTAGTATTGCCATGTGCGGAAATGTCCGAACTATAAAAATATATTGTTGATTAAACCGCATGGTCAATGGAGTACGCGCAAAAAAAATTCCAAAGTACAAAATAGCGTATTTTTGGTCACTTTTTATATCATGAAAAAATGAATAAAAAGCGATCAAAAAGTCAGATCAATATAAAAATCGTACCGATAAAAACTTCAGATCACGGCACAAAAAATGAGCCTTATAACGGCCCATAGGCGGAAAATTAAAAAAGGGAAAATTGTGCAGCTTACTTGGATAATGGAAAAGTGAACCCGAGGTTAAAGGTGATGCCTTCACCCAGAAAGGCCTAATACAATATACTAAAATGCAATAATTGATATAGATCAATTAATAACCAGTCCTCTAGGGTAACAAGGTGAAAGAATAGAAAGAAAGACAAAAGGAGATAGGATCCAATAAAATAAGTAAATGGTAAAGGATGTAAAAGAGTGGGCTTCCAAGTGCCTAAGTGGGGCCCAAGCATCAGGCACAGGAGATAAAAAAATTATAATGCCCCCTGTGCTGTGCCCCACACATAATTCCCCCTGTGCTGTGCCCCACACATATAATGCCCTCTGTGCTGTGCCCCATACATATAATGCCCCCTGTGCTGTGCCCCACACATAATGTCCCCTGTGCTGTTCCCCTCACATATAATGCCCGTGCTGTGCCCCACACATATAATGCTCCTTGTTTTGTGCCCATCACATTTAATGCCCCCTGTGCTGTGCCCCACACATATAATGCCCCCTGTGCTCCTCACAAATAATGCCCCATCATGCTCCCCTCATATATAATGCCCCATCCTGTGCCCCTCATATATAATGCGCCATCATGCGCCCCTCACATATAATGCCCCCTGTCCTGTGCCCCTCACATATAATGCTCCTGTCATGTGCCCCAAACATATAATGCCCCCTGTCCTGTGCCCCTCACATATAATTCCCCCTGACTGGACAGGACAGGGGGCATTATATGTGAGGGGCGCATGATGGGGGCATTATATGTGAGGGGCAAAGAATGGGGACATTATATGTGAAGGGCACAGCACGGGGCATTATATGTGAGGGGTGCATGATGGGGGCATTATATGTGAGGGGCAAAGAATGGGGGCATTATATGTGAAGGGCACAGCACAGGGGGCATTATATGTGTGGGGCATATGACAGGAGCATTACATGTGAGGGGCACAGCATGGGGGGCATTATATGTGAGGGGCACAGCACAGGGGGCATTATATGTGAGGGGCACAGCACAGGGGGCATTATATGTGAGGGGAACAGCACAGGGGACATTATATGTGAGGGGCACAGCACGGGGGGCATTATATGTGAGGGGCACAGCACAGGGGGCATTATATGTGAGGGACGCATGATGGGGGCATTATATGTGAGGGGCAAAGAACGGGGAATTATATGTGAAGGGCACAGCACAGGGGGCAATATATGTTAGGGGCACAGGGCATAATTATTACATGTAGGGGCACAAGATGGGGCATTATTACTATATGTGAAGGCACAGAGTGTTCTGCATTTCAGAAGTATATTGTAGATTATGAGGAATTTCTGGGGTGGTACTTTTTTTTATGGGCCACAATACATTTGGGTATTTTATTCAGAGGGTGCACTGCACAGCAAGTTATATTCAGAGAGTGCAGTGTGTGGTAGTATTAAATTTAGAGGGTACAGTGTGTGGTAGTATTATATTCAGAGAGTGCAGTGTGTGGTAGTATTATATACAGAGGGTACAGTGTGTGGTAGTATTCTATTCAGAGAGTGCAGTGTTTGGTAGTATTATATACAGAGGGTACAGTGTGTGGTAGTATTCTATTCAGAGAGTGCAGTGTGTGGTAGTATTAAATTTAGAGGGCACAGTGTGTGGTAGTATTATATTCAGAGAGTGCAGTGTGTGGTAGTATTCTATTCAGAGAGTGCAGTGTGTGGTAGTATTAAATTTAGAGGGCACAGTGTGGTAGTATTATATTCAGAGATTGCAGTATGTGGTAGTATTATATTCAGAGAGTGCAGTGTTTGCTAGTATTAAATTTAGAGGGCACAGTGTGTGGTAGTGTTATATTCAGAGGGCACAGTGTGTGGTAGTATTATATTTAGATGGCGCAGTGTGTGGTAGTATTATATTCAGAGGGTACGGTGTGTGATAGTATTATATTCAGAGGGTACGGTGTGTGGCGGTATTATATTCAGAGGGTACAGTGTGTTGTATATTCAGGAGGTACAGTGTGTCAGAATTATATTCAGAAGGTATGTGCCAGTATTATATTCGAAGAATACAGTGTTTGGCAGTATTATAATAATTATTGTTTTCATATAGAGGATCAGAATCCGCTGACATAGTGAGGAGACGTCTGGGCATCAAGTTCTGCAGAGAGAGCATTTAGCTGGAACAAGTCCCGGTGGTAAGTACATCTGAATTAGATAAGGAAAGACTATAGAGAAGACGTCACCTGTAGTCACTGATATCATTCTGTATCCTCCTGTGTGTGTCCCATCAGAGCTGTAGTCACTGAAGAAGTTCTGCAGTAATGATGGGTGAAATGACAACTCCCAGCATCCCCTTACCACTACTTAGGTCATACTGGGAGCTGTAGTTTTAAATGGTAAAAACTTCTTTAGCACTTTCCCATTCTATGGCAATTGGTATATTTGATAATTATTCTGACATGTGAACATGGCCTAAGAGTCTTAAAGAAGGTTAGGACTGTATGATACATTTAATAATATTGTAAGTTCCGTAAGCAACACCTTGTTTTCTGTCCGCCAACACAAAGTACTCTAATAGTGCCCCTCCCGAGACTAGACTCTGGATCCGCCCCTGCGTCCGCATCATGGCATCCTATGGAGGAGCATGTGACATACACGTCACTCTGCTTCCTCATAGCGTTACACTGGATGCAGTGGAGGAAGCAGAGTGACATGTATCTCACATGCTCCTTCATAGGATGCCATGATGCGGACGGGAGAGCGGGGCATTTTATTTGATGGGAAGATGGCACTGCAGCAGGTATCGGATATGGTATCGAGAACATTAAACGAGTCCCCGATACCATGCAAATGTCTGGTATCAGGAGATCCCTACTCCCAGCATGCCCAGACAGCCAAAGACACTCTGGGCATGCTGGGAGTTGTAGTTTTTCAACTATTGAAAGCACCCTGATTGGAAAACACACAAATACACCTCCCCCCTTCCTCACATGCCGGTCTGTGATCAGGTACTTACTGACAGGAGAGAGATGTATTCAGTTCTGTCTGCAGAACTCCCCCCAGGCGACCTCCAGGCAATATACACAGGAGAGCAGAAGTCCCCAGCCTGCATAGAAACTTTTTTTTTTCTTAAAGGGCCATGATTGATAGAAGGATCAGCAGAGCTCTATCCATATCCAAAGAAACACAGATACAGTTAAACTCATTCCAATCTTATAGAATGTGTAGTATGTGTAGCTCACCTAGGATAGAGATAGTACTTGAGGTTAACGGTGTTGCCTTCACCCAAAAAAGGCCTATATCTAGAAAGTATATGTAATATAAATAAAAAATATTTATAAGTACCAGTCCTCTAAAGTACTGCAGATATAGGGTAGAAGAAAAGTAAATAATAGAACAGATAGTATAGATGAATGTGAATGTACAGTTTATTATTTATTACAATTAATGTATGTCGTCACCTTTAGCAGGGCCCTTGTGTGGGGAGGACGGCAATACTAGTAGATAACAGTAGAATAAAAAATGGTATTAAAATGTATTAAAAATAATAAAGATAAAAATATCAATAATCAAAAAGTCCTCTATCTCATTCGCTTATTGCACTTAGTCCATTCAGTGTATATAATGCATTGGATCCATAAATGATACAGTTCATATGATATACTTTTATATACTTCCTATGTTGAATTAATTGATGGTGCAGTTTATAGATACAGTTCATAGGTATATTTTGTTGGTGGTATAGTGCCAATAGTGATATTTCGTTGGTGGTATAGTGCCAATAGTGATAATAATAGTATTAGATGTTGGAGTATCTTAAAAGCGTAATAGTAGTAGTGGTAGATGCTGGGATGTCTTGGAAGCGTATTGTTAGTGTAACGCTTGTAATGAAGATCGGTGCACAGCACCACTCACCCTCCGCAGGATGTACTTCTGCTTAGGCTGGCACGGCTGGTACGGCTGTCACGACTGCGCCCTGTGATGGGGACGGCTGCGTCCTGTGTGAGAACAGGAGAACCACTCACCCATCACACAGACGGGCTCACACAGGACGCAGCCGTCCCCAGCACAGGACACAGTCGTGACAGCCGTACCAGCCGTGCCAGCCTAAGCGGAAGTACATCCTGCGGAGGGTGAGTAGTGCTGTGCACCGATCTTCATTACAAGCGTTACACTAACAATACGCTTCCAAGACATCCCAGCATCTACCACTACTACTATTACGCACCAACAACCAACCCAAAGACACAGCTTTCACAGGTAGAAATCCACCCAATTCCCCCCATTCACACACTACACACCAACACTCCCAAAAAAAGAGGACTAGAAGAAGACAGAAATGAAATAACATGGGAAACACAACCTCCACCAAAGATGGGAAAAAACGTTTAGAGGAGTCCATTCTATTTAACCTTACTTCTACTCCCCTCACAGAGACCCAAACTAAACTACTAAACAAGGGCCTAAAATTTGCGCCAAGCCAATCATTAAATAAATTTGATGCATACATCGAAAAATACATGAGAAAACTCTGTCTAAAGAAATATTTTATGAAACAACCTATTCCTACTCAAACTACCCCAAAGAGCAAATATACACATACTAATTGCACACTCAAATCCATATTTTATCCCAAATATGAAGCAGGCCCAGATATACTTACATTTAAAAAAGCAGTTGAAACAGACCTTAGAAAATTAAATCTCACTAAACACACCAACAATAACATTACCTTTAAAGAAAAGAGAGCAATCACAGAATTACAAAACAACAATAATATCACAATCCGCCCTGCCGACAAGGGGGGCGGAATAGTGATATTAGATACTGAAAAATACAATAAAGAATGTATAAGACAATTGTCAGACACCCAGACATATACAAAACTGAAATCGGATCCTACTAATGAATTTAGCCAAGAATTAAAAATATTATGCGATGCCGCACGTCAATCAGACATCTTATCTGAAAAAGAATATGACTTCATCTTGGGGACACAGGAAAGACTTCCAGTCTTTTACTGTGTCCCCAAGATACACAAAGACCCTGCAGATCCCCCAGGCCGCCTGATAATATCTGGAATTAATTCACTTACTTCCAACTTGTCTCAATTGATAGATCGCTTGCTCCAACCACATGTCCAAACCATAACATCATACCTGAAAGATACAACACAAGCAATACAAATACTTGAAAATACTAAATGGGAATCCAATTATATTTTAGCCTCATTAGATGTAAGCTCTCTTTATACCATCATAAGACATGAAGACAGCCTAAGCGCCGTCCAACAATTTTTAAATAAAGTTGATGTCCCACCAGAAAAAATCGATTTTATCTTACAAGCTATACAATACATTTTAAGCCACAACTACTTTTATTATGAAAACGACTTTCATCTGCAAGCTACGGGCACTGCCATGGGTACGAGGTTCACGCCCAGTTATGCAAATTTATTTATGTTAGCCTGGGAAGAACAATATGTTTCCCCCAGGATGGGCGCGGACCTCGTACTATGGCGACGTTACATAGATGACATTATTTTCATTTGGAAGGGCCCCATGAATCTGTTGTAGAATTTTATCCAGGAACTAAGTACAAACAATCTAAATCTAAATTTTACTCCACACATTAGTACAGGTACACTTGAGTTTTTAGATCTTTTAATTACGATCGATCCACCCAAACTAATCTGCAGTACATATCACAAGCCAGTGGCGAAAAATAGTTTTATACTTTTTAACAGTTGTCATTTGCCTAGATGGCTTTTAAATGTTCCCACTGGCCAGTATCGCAGACTGAAAAGAAATTGCACCTTCAATACTATATTTGAGGAAGAAGCTGAAGTTTTAACAAAAACATTCCTGGATAAAAATTTTCCCAAAAAGATTTTAGATGAGTCTTTTAACAAAATACGCACTTTAGATAGATCGTCATTTTTTATCCCAAAACCAACAGATACACTACCTCAAAATGAAGAGCCCAAATTAGTAATACAATTCAACAAAGATTACAAAAAAATAGAAACAATAATAAAAAATAACTGGCATTTCTTAAAAAATGATAAACTAATTGGCCGGGACATTCCTTTACACCCACCTATCGTATACAAGAAAGCTCCCAATTTAGGTATTCAAGTTGCCCCCACTATCAAAAAATGATGCACGAACAATAAAAAAAACTTCTACATGGCTACAATCAAAGGGGTTCTTTAGATGTGGATCTTGTTCAGCATGTAAAATGACAAAATTCCCAAAAAAAGATCACAGAAATAACATCAACGACTAACAAATATACACATCATATAACTGAATGCCTTACCTGCCACACCAAAGGAGTAATTTACTTGATCCAATGTACATGCGGCAAACAATACATAGGAGGAACAAAGAGACAATTAAAAATATGCATATCTGAACACATATACAACATCAAGAAAGGAATAAAAACACACCTCTTATCTTTACATTTTATTGAGCATCATAAACAAAACCCATCTAAACTATTTTTTGTAGCCATCCAAAATATAAAGAAATGCTGGTGAGGAGGCGATTACATAACCAAAATGTCAAAAGCGGAATCGAGAAAGATTTTGGAATTTGACACCATCGCACCAAAAGGACTTAATTCAGAATTGGAAATCTTCGGATTTCTGTAAAAATACCAATACTTGTGGTATGGCTCTTCCCCACGATCCGTCACCGGCTGGCCGCATAACGACCCGGTGACGGTTCCTGCGGTCTAGCCCAGCCCAAGTCAATCATCAATCAAGAACCTCAAAATAGCTCAAGACATCAGAACTCCTTGGCCTGCTTTATACTGCTTTTAATGATGATTTTTATACTGACATTTTTATACTGATATTTTCATACTAACATTTTTATACCATCATATATGTGTATGCATGTTTTGTGTGACTATTTATGTGCATATACATATATGCATAACCGTATTCTTTCATAGTATATGCATTTTTTCACATAAACATATGTATTTAATTATATAAATTACTATATAAAATTTGTATACAGAAAATTTTTATGTAGGTTTGTATGGAGGAGATTTGTACAGATACACTATCATTTTATTTATTTATATTTACCATATTTTTATTATATTTTATTTTTTCATATAAATGGGCCTGGAGCAGGAGCACCTATATTAATCTGGCCTGTCCCTGTCCTGACAAATACCAGCGATTGCATGGCCGGTATTTTTGTATTTTTCATACAAAGTTACCGGCAGGTTGTTGAAAATTTCGGCTGTGCCAGTGAAATACCGTCCGGGTGGCAACCCTTATGGTAATCCTGTCAAATGGCACCACAATAACAGGGAGGGGCACCAGAGGGCTCTTGAAATGAGACACTGGATCATTCAACTTGCAGGTAGGATAATATTTACAGTAATTTTCAATGTCTTTTATAGCAACCTGGCCAACAGAGCCTCTAAAGGATATCTGATCCTATCAGTAACTAGATGTCTCCTAACACATGAGAATGAGCCATACGTAACACCCTTTATCTAAAGGGCTCTGAGACCACTAACTGTTCTACTGCTTCATTGTTGGCTTTTGTAAACTGATATAACAGACTGTCATGTGCATCAAAGTAAGGCTGGGTTCCCACTACGTTTTCTCCCATACGGGAGCGCATACGGCAGGGGAGAGCTAAAACCTCACACTCCCGTATGCCTTTGTATGCGCTCCCGTATGTCATTAATTTCAATGAGCCGACTGGAGTGAAACGTTCGGTCCGGTCGGCTCATTTTTGCGCCGTAAACCGGACCGTGGTTGACCACAGTTTTAGGTCCGGGGAAAAAGCGCATACAGCGCAAAAATGAGACGACAGGACCGAACATTTCACTGCGGTCGGCTCATTGAAATGAATGACATACGGGAGCGCATACGAAGACATACGGGAGCGCAAGGTTTTAGCTCTCCCCTGCCGTATGCGCTCCCGTATGGGAGAAAACGTAGTGTGAACCCACCCTAAGCATACCTGTTATCAGCTTCTGGCTCTTAAGGAACATCATTAAGAACAGTCACAGGGGTGAAGCCTTTTCTTTTTTTTTATTATATCTTTTTTTATTTTTTTATTTAAACTTAAAAAAATATATAGATATGCTTTAAATTGCTCTATTCTGACCCCTATAACTTTTTTATTTGTCCATCTACAAGGAAGTTCCCTGGGTGCAGCTATCTTGGAAGTTCCGGCAGCTGCGCTCATCTCCGGCTGTAACCCGCAAAGTCAGCGCTGCAGTGCAAGTTCTGCAAACACCACCCATTATCAAAACCAAGTCTCCGGTACCTGAATTTGTCACTACTGTCTTCTTATTGTCCACAAGTCTGGTCGCAAGGCTGTTTATTCCTGGGTACCTGCAAAATAGAGGGAGAGTGTCTGCTGTAGTACTCCCATCATTCAAACCGGAGCCGCTGCAGCACCTCATCAGTTCTCATAATGGGCAACGCACCTCATTCTTCTTAACCTCTTCAGGACGCCAGGCATATGTGTGGTGTCCCGGTACCGTATTATATATGTTACCTGTATAGAGGTCCCCATAGTCAGAATCCCTAGGACGTCTGGGTCCCTCTTTTGTAGTTTTCCCCTGGTCACCTCTCACTTAGTCGATGACTATATAGCAGTTCTTATTAATATTAGTATAAGTATAAATATGTATATATTTAGTTATCTACCTGTTCGGAGCATAGCAGGACCTGCGGGTCACGTGATTAGGTTAGAACTCTATGGTTTTGCTTTAGGACCTTTGGAGGTTCCCGTGACGTGTTCACCCACAATGCACTGTAACGGTGAGTGACAGTCGTTACGGACCAATCCAAAACGTCCGGCCCCTGCCCATATAAGGGACCCGCGCCATCTTGATCCCTCTCTCGGGTTGCTGACTCTGGAAGAGGTAGGACCTCCGCAGCTTACAAGATGTTTTACTAGGCCAAAGCCTTGCGGCCTAGGCCTCTAACATAGCGAATAGACTAAGCAATTCCAGGCTACTCATCGCAAGATCACTGGACCTAATTACTCCCCTAAATCCAGCGGATCTCTGCTATACAATTCTTCAGAAACTAAATTAGGCTTATCTGATCCCAACCGACTATCAATCGCTGCTCAAGCTATATGTAAAGAGACTCTGTTATCTGGACTGTTACTATTACTACATGTACAGAAATTCATCAGTAAAAGTTCCTGCAAGTTTTCAGTTAACAGCGGTTGTGGACAATCCTTTATTTCTGCATCACCTATTTCTCTTGGGAAGGGTGGCAATAGGCCTATCAAGAAACAGAGCATTTAACCCTCACCCTGGCATCATGAGTGACAAGGGTTAACAGCGCCCTTAACTATCCTGAACAGCAACACCCTAAATACCCTACACCCCCACAAGAGAGTATCCTCTCATACGCCACCACAACTCTATTTGGCGTTGCACAACAGGATTCGGGTGTGTGCCTGCTGCTGTTGCCACTAGTGAAGTTGTACTCCCCCCCAGAAAGTAACGGACTTTATTCATGTGTCGCAGACCGCATTATCGTGTACAAGAGCGGTGCGTGTGGTACAACTTGCAAGGGTGCCACGCAGAAAGTAAGGGGGGAGGCGAAAATTAATGCGCAGCAAGAATGTATAAACTGCAAAACAAATTCATGCTACGATCCTCTGGTCCAGTCAGCATGGGAGGAGTTAACCTGCTACCAGAGAAGCGTGCAAAAAAGGAGCTGCCCTGTCCCAAGTTCAAGATGGACAAGAGAGTGATTACCTACACCAGTGGTAACTTGCAAGGAGCAGAGAAAAACAATGGCAATTACAGTTCATTCAAACTGGAACTTCTTGCCCTAGTATGGGCCGTAACAGAAAAATTCTAAGATTATTTGGCAGTGACGCCATTTGTTGTCTACATGGATAATAACCTGAACACTGCCCAAGTTGGGTGCCATTGAACAGCGATGGGCTTCAAGATTGGCTAATTACAGCTTCACCATTAAGTACAGAAGCGGCAAGTCAAACGTCAATGCCGATGTACTGTCTCAGATGACCCCCAGTGAAGAACCACCTGTCGAAGACGTGTGGTAAGACGTGAAGATGCCCCCATTTCATCAGCGGTTTGTGA
The DNA here is from genome assembly GCF_029499605.1 of Hyla sarda. NCBI lineage: Eukaryota > Metazoa > Chordata > Amphibia > Anura > Hylidae > Hyla > Hyla sarda. Next base: position 286,085,199 of record NC_079189.1, on the reverse strand, counting down.
ACCAGAATTTTGTGATCGCCCTCATGGATGGTGAACTCAGGTCCGAAAAGGTTAAAGAAGACCTGTACACCTGGAAGACTCTCCAAGATTAAATTTGAGTTATGGGGGATCTGTTGGACTACCTTCTGGCGAAAAAGGTACCAACCAGTCTGCGCCGGGCCCAGTGTGAATATGAGTTGAAACGTCTGTGGCGACAGAAGAAGCGACTGTTTGTGCACAAAGAACTTATATACAAAAATTCTTTGGATCCGGTCTCTGGTGATCGACTTCATCATATTCTGGTTCCCCGAAGAGATGCTGCGATGGTTTTCAACGCATATCATGACCAGTCGAGACACTTTGGAGTCCACAAGACCGAAGCCACTGTCAGGCGAAGATTCTACTGGATTGGAATGCGTGACATTGAGAAATGGTGCAGCGAATGTTCTGTCTGTAACGTCACCAAGAATGTGCACAAGGACACAAGAGCACCCCTCAACTCCATCCAGAGCGACAGACCCAACCAATTGGTCACACTTGACCATGTGAAACTGTCTCCTACCCGGTTCGAGTATACCTATGCTCTCACCATGGTGGATCACTACTCCAAATGGGTTGTCGTTGTACCCGTCAAGGACCTCACAGCCAAGACAGGGGCCCAGATGTTCTACTCTAAGTGGGTGCAAACCCTTGAGTATCTGAGAACTTTGTCAATTCCACGACTGCAAGAAACTCCGAACCACCGTCTATCACCCTCAGGGGAATGGGCTCTGTGAGCGCATCAACCAAGTCTTCATCCATATGCTGCGAGCAGCCTCTGTATCAAGACAAGAAGAATGGCCCCAGCTACTGCCCGAGTTGTTGGAAATTTACAACAATACAGTACACTGCTCCACTGGATACACCCCCTTCTATTTGATGACAGGACAACACGAGCAACTGCCTAAAGACCGGACATTTGGGCTGCAATCCCTGATCAACAATTCCCTGAAAGCATCCCTCAAATGGGTTTCTGATCATCAGAGGGGGATTCAAGAGGCCAAGGAGATTGCCAGTATGAAAATGGGCGAGGCCCGACAAAGGAAACAAGATGATTACAACCGCCATGTCTCAGCCAAACCACTCCAGGTGGGCGACAAAGTCTGGCTATGGAAGTTCCCGAGAACAGATAAATTGGACTCCATCTGGGAAACTGAGCCATGCATGGTGACGGCTATACCCTATCCCGAATCCAATGTGTACGAAGTTCAGAAGCCTGGGTATGAGCCACAAGTTGTCCACCGAAATTGTATTAAGATCTGCCTGAAGAAAGATCTACCAGTACTTCCTCCACCGCCTCCTTCAGATGTCAGACCTGCGAGGGAATATGTTCCTGGCCAAGCGATCCATTCATCTATGGATTTCCCTATGTTCTCTCCCAATCAGCCAGCATTCATCTGCTTGCCTCCAGCACCAGGACTGGTCAAGCCAGCGTTAGTCAACACACCAGTTCCTGCTCTATCACAGTTGGGTCCAGCTTATATACCTGTTTCCAGAATGCCAGCAATAGCTCTGACTTCTCCAGTTCAAAAACGAGCGGTCCCGATTCCAGCAATTCCTGAACAAGTTCCAGCTCCTGTGATTGCTGAGGAAGAACCTGCTGAAATTTCAGAAGTTT